>NC_137797.1:53718588-54264793 GCF_963383645.1 Muscardinus avellanarius | reverse complement strand
AAAAACTACATTCATTACCTGTTTTTCAAATGATGAACTGTATCTAACAAGTCACAAAATCTAGTAATTTATGCTGCCAGACTGTTACAAGATAATTTATATTGTCTGCTATATTCCACAACTGTGAAAATAAAAGAAATTAACACTTCAGTAGTAAAGAGATTTACTAATACTATCAATTTATATGTCTTGAGTATAGCTGTTGATCTACTCTAAGCATCTTTACTCAAAATTCAAAGTAAGCCATTAATATACATCAATATTCATTAGAAAACAAGCATTGCAATTACACTACCAACTATGAGAAGAAATATGTCAGTTTTCATGTTTTCATTTGTGCTGATGAATTATGGGTCAGATTTCTAGTAAAGCTATTAGGTGAGAAAAGTTGACCAGCAGAAGACATCAGTCAAAATTACTTGCCAGCCTCTAGCTAGGGCATGACATCTCTGGGCTATTTGACTATTCATCTCTCTTTCTCTCTTCCTTGGAATTCGGATTGTAAGGAGAAATGTCCACCTTACAGAAAACACTGACATTGAGAATTTTCCCTTTTACCACTTATATATACTTTGATTCCCATCCCCTCTAGCTTAAGTTTTCAAGACACGTAAGACACTCTGAGTATGTGGAACAGCAGAGAAAGCAGAAAAAGGGGGAGAAGGGGGAAAGATAAGGTGTGTGGCCAATGACCCCCAATCTCCTAGCACAAAGTTCCCAGATTTTGTCATTCAACATAGCATTGGATCAGTAGAGTAGTAATATCCACAGATGGTGCCTCAACCTGGTAGACCCAAGGATGGCTCAATGATCCTACAAATTCCATTATGATTCATTAAAAAAATCTGGCTTCCAGGAAGGAGACAGAAACACTGATAGGCCTAGTACCTAGAAAAGGGTGGAAGGTCATGGACTACAAGAATCTCACAACCAAACACAATGGTGAGGTCCAGAAAGCCCAAATCAGCTGCCAGGATGGCATTCAAAAGACAAAACAGAAACAGCCTAATTTCAGTGGGTACCAGGGCACAATGCCCAGTCACCAAGCATGCCAAGCCCCGCGCAAAGAGGCACAGCGAAGGTCAAACAATGAAGTGTCCTTCACCTAGTGCCATGAGGACACTAAGCTTTCCCCTTCACACAAATGCCACATCAGGAACAAGGGAAGGGAGAATTCTTGAGAAATTAGATCTACCAACAAAGAGTTTTTAAACTGGAGACTAACATGCTTTTCACTGACAAGGTCAGATGTTTTCCATTTTCAATGAGGATGGGAGCTTTGAAAGCATGGTAAAAGCAGCTATAGAAAAGATTTCTTGTGTTTATCTTAAAAGGAGTAAATGTTTACACATATGCCCATCCTAAAACATTTTCTCTGATTCCAACTTCCCTATCTAGTCAAGTCTTAGTCAAAGTGTGGTCTGTGGACTGCACCCATCAGGAAACCTCATTGCCAGCCCATAGTCAGATAAATAGGTGAAAATGAGAATAAGTGGTTAGAAAATCCCATAGCAATTTGCCCTTGCCCACAAATCTTTGACCAGTGGGTCCATCTCGCTGAACAGAGCAGAGACAAGAGCAGGTATGGTCAAACTTAAGATGTCTGAGTTCCACACAATGCACTATGCTGTAGGGCTACATTGCAGCCTGTGACTAACTGAGTAAAAAATAACCCTATACCATAAATAGTTTGAGAAGGACAAATGTAGATCAGTGTGCAGCCTAAATCTGCCACCAATTTCAGTATGAATTCTGGGTTTTGTATTTAGAATCACAATGGTGCCAAATAGACCAACATGAACAGAGGACTTCACATGTAAATGATATGTTCACACCCAGAAAAGACCAAGTGGCATCAGGCTGTTAAAACCAAGTTTCCATAGCAGTTCAACTAAGGAAGAAGAAAAAAAAAAAGCTGTGACATTACTTTCCATAACAGCAAGTACCATATCCACACTGCAAAAGGGAATTTAATTTTAGGCAAATAATATCAAGTCACATGAAATTAATATTGTAAATTTGGATATTATTGATTTGGGGGTAGTATTGTTTGTGTTCCAACTGTAAAATCCATTTGCCTTTGTGGTTGTATGAGCACTACCAGCATCGGGAATTTGCACCTAGGTTTATGTTAGTACATATTTAAGTAGCAAAATAAAAATAAATGAGGTTGGCAATGGAGAGCTGCAAGAATTTATTTTCCTCTAAAAAGATTCCAAACATGATTTCAACTTGAAAAATAATGCTCTTTGGATACAGGGTTGAGGTCAGAAGCCTGGACTGCAGAAAATCAGAAAATTAACAATAGGAAGAGGCCAAGCCAGCTAAGCATCTGAGCTGGCCTTTTATATCCACATCCAGAAAGGAGGTTGGGGTGGAGGGCAGCAGTCCGGAAACATTGTACGCATTGCAACTTAGTTGCAATGATTGAGTTATTTTGTTATAAATGAGTCACAATTTTATTACACTTGTTATTAATTAAGCCCAAAGGGATGGAAAAGCCTCATAATAGATTTGAATTTCATTTTGGAAAACTAAGAAAAAATTTTAATGACAAAACTTTCTTCATGAAACAAAAGTTATGTCAATAACACCTCCATCTAGAAATAGCACACTAGTAGACACCAGTACTTTCAGACCCTCAGTCTTATCAGCTTCTCACCTTTGTAATATAACAATGTATAATAATGGCTTTTACCTCTAAACATAAACCCAGGAGGTCAGTGTGCCAAGAATCACACTTAGTATTCCAATAAGGAATATTAAGAGGGGCTTTCTATGCCGAGTCCAAGCAACCAGGAAAGTGGCTGAAAGAGAATTTTAATTCCTGTTTTCTGATTCTGAGCCCAGAGTTAAGAAATATATTAAAAACATTGACACAGCATTTAGTTATTCTTAGAAGATAATAATAATAATAATAATAATAATAATAACCCAATTCTATCAATAGTGAAAAAGACATTTTCTATAATATAACTACTATAATTTTTCTCTTTCAGTTAAAAAAATCGCTCAGGCCAGGTGTGGTGGCGCACGCTTGTAATCCCCGCGCTTGGGAGGCTGAGACAGGAGGATCACACAGGTTTGAAGCCAGCCTCAGCTACTGAGTGAGGCTCTCAGCAACTTAGTGAGACCCTGTTTCCAAATAAAATATAAAAAAGGTCTGGGAGTATAGCCCGGAGGTAAAAAAAAAAAAAAAGCCCCTGGGTTCCACCCCCAGTACCACCAAAAAAAAAAAAAAAAAATCACTCAGAATTCCAAAATACTTAAGCTCTACATATAAGTGTGTGTGTGTGTGTGTGTGTGTGTGTGTGTGTGTGTGTGTGTGAGAGAGAGAGAGAGAGAGAGAGAGAGAGAGAGAGAGAGAGAGAGGCCAGTTTATTAATTTTGCTTAACTAAAGGGGAAAAACACAGCTAGGCACAGTAAGCATGTTCATGACCAGCCATTCTGGCCATCCTTTATTGTTACATGATTATACCAGATCATGTTCAATTTTTCCCTTATGCAGATTGCAGGGAAGGGGGCATATGGGTAAATCACTACAAGGTAGAAATACCAGACTCTGTATCAAGATAATAGATCTAAAGACACAACCCTAACTCTAATCCGTACCTAAACCAGAGACCAAATCTTCCATATTATCTATATTTTCCTGATCACCAAGTCCCTCTCCTGTACCTCTTCATGCCTTAAAAAGAGCAGTAGTAGCCAGGCATGGTGGCTCATGCTTGTAATGCTAGCATCTGGGAAGCTGAGACATAAGTATTAAGTATTATGGTTCGCGGACAGCCTCAGCTACTTAATGAGGCCCTTTGCAACTCAGTGAGACCCTGTTTCAAAATAAACAAGAAAAAAATTAAGCTGGGAGTGTTGCTTGGAGGTAGAATGTCCCTGGGTTCCATCTCCTGTACCCCCCCCCAAAAAAAAAAAAAACAGAGCAGTAGCCAGCTATTTGATTCCTGTTTATCCAGCCCCTCCCTTTTTTTTTTTTTTTTTTTTTTTTTTTTTGGTGGTGGTGGTGGTACTGGGGGTGGAACCCAGGAGCTTTTCTATCTCCAGATTATACTCCCAGACCTATTTTATATTTTATTTGGAAACAGAGTCTCACTAAGTTGCTGAGAGCCTCACTAAGTAGCTGAGGCTGGCTTTGAACCTATGGGATCCTCCTGTCTCAACCTCCCAAGCGCGGGGATTACAAGTGTGCCACCACGCCCGGCTAGTCCCTCCATTTTCAAATCTCTTTCCCATGCAGCTAGGTAATCTTACTTAGAAGAAAATCAAATCCTGTTGCTTCTCTACTGGAATTCCTTCAAGTAACTCCTCATCTCCAGCTTGATCCATATGAACTCTAACCAGGCCTATGAAGTTCCTCCAAATCCACCCCTCTCTAGCCTCATGTTCTCCCACTGTTTTCCCAACACATAGAAGAAATAAATACTCATATCTATACTCCACATGCATGTTCATTTCCTACACCACAGATTCAAGAATGCTGCCATTGTTCTTGAACCAGCTCACTCTACAGTGTGTTGGAGCACAGCATGCCTTTACATGAAATGTTTTTTTCTTATGTTCCCCTCTGAGCCTCCTAAGTTCCTCCCCTTTCTCCAGGTCTTCTAACTCTTCCTGTATGCCACCTCCTCTGACCCTCTGGTGGTCATCCTCTGAAGCTTCTTTCTCTCCATCCACCCCCAAAACAATGATTCCCTCTGCTCTGTGCCCTTAACACTGATTGGTACTGGAGTAAAGGGGCTACTCTGGAGATCTGTCATACCCATGACAGATGGATATCTGCTATACCTAATAATTTCCTTGCAGTTCTCTTTACTCATTTTCTTGAAAATAGAAACCATGATTTTTTCAGTGCCAGCACCTGTGATAGCAAGTAGTGCTCGATAAACATTTGCAAGTAAGAAGTATGGCCTTGGGCACCTTTCTTTCTACACTGGAGTTTCTTCATTTTTGTGAGGGAGTCAGACTAGAATACATCAAAAGAACTTGGCTTCAGAAAGTTCTGTGTTTCACTGTATTTTTTCACAAAACATTGCACTTTTCCCCCCTACTAGTTTGTGAGTTTTGTAAAGAATAAAAATCTTATTGTTTCATCATTAGGATATACCCTCAGGTGTTAAGGTTACAGATCTCTATCAAAATATTGTAAAAGTTATGATAGTTACCATTACTGAGACCCGACCATGTCAAAGATACTATAAATTCCTCCACATTTATTAATTTCATTTATGCCTCACATGAGAGAGACGCTACTTGTGCAAATTTAGAAGAGAACAAAAGAGCTTTGGGATGTTAAACGGCCACAGAACTAATAAGTGCTGGAGTGGATTTAAACTTAATGACATTTGACTTCTAATTACTTGTTAACAATCACTGTGCTAAAGCCAAGGAATCCATCTAGGATACAAGCCATATCTTCTCCACATTCCTCATTTGATACATAAAGTTTAATCACTGTTGAAATGAAGGACTGTATGTTTAAATTGGTAAATATATTTAGACAATGTAACTTTCCCATAAAACTGACAGCCCTCTCCCCTTGGCCACTGACATGCCCAAACTAGGCTTCTTTGCAGGAAGAAGTAAACTTTAAGAAAAGATCAAACAAAAGACTAAAACCCAAGTCTTGGCTTTGCACTTGAATATTGTTCTGTTAAACATTCGCTTTGTATTTTACTCTTGTATTTTATATTACTAACTAGCATTGTCAGTTAACTGAAAACGAATCAAATTTTAAATGTCTTAAACACTCTGTTATCAAATAACATTGAATAAAGCGGTTTTAAGGCCCATGGTATTCAATTCTCTATTTCCTGTACTAACACTAGTTGACACTTGTTTTTCTTCATGAAAGAAACCAATCAGGTTGCAGCAGAAGAGAGCATTATCTGGAGTCTTTTTGTTTGGCCACTGGTAGCCAGGAAAATTCCCAGATCTATGGCTTTCATTAAACTGAATGTTGACAACATTAAACTGAATGTTGACAACAGAGTAAAGGCACAATGACTACTGGCAGTATAGTCATTTGCCCGCTCATCACAATGAGAAATAACACTCAGTTCTTAACTCCTGCCTTCATGGTGACTACTCTTAGGAGAAAAGGAAAACCATATAAGAATGTCAAACCTCCAGGGAAAAAGCTATTCACTTAGAAGGGTTACTTTAAGTTTAGTCAAATAATTCTACTTCAAAATATGTTGATGTTTCAGTCCTTATTGTTAAAGGTAATACACCTGTCTTGCAAAATCAGTTTGCCAAATGCCCAAAATATATTTTAGAAGTGTCTTCCCAGTATGTGAAACTTAAAAACAAAACTTCTGAATAATTTCTAATGAAAAATTTGGTGGCAGCATTAAAATTCCTTTTTGAAATAAAAAATGAGGTGTTATAATGTTATAAAATGCTATAAACTTTTGTTCAATGTAACCTTACTACTACTACTACTACTACTACTACTCTTTTTTTCTTCTTTTTTTTCTTCTCCTCCTCCTCCTCCTCCTCCTCCTTCCTTTCTGCTTTTGTCTCTAGAAACTGGTGCCCTAAATCTTTGGTAACTTTAGGCAAATTTATTAATTCTGAGCTTCAGTATTTCATTTGATAGGGAACTAATAATACTTATCTTGGAGGAATGTCAGTACCAAATAATTATCCCAAACACTGCATGTGAAACCTGTGCCTGACACACAGCAGACTCTAGTTGTTGTTGATTTCTTCTCTCCTCCCCACAGTGTTTCCCAGTCAAACTCAAATTTCAAATTGGATTTTCATGAAGCATATTGTAGAGCAGCATCTCTGGATCTTTTTGTAATGTAGAAAATGAAACAGACCAAGGGTGCAGTAATACTTTTTAAGAACTCTGTGCTTTCTCGTAGATGTGTTATAATAGCTAATTATATCTAAAGATATCCACATACTCTCATTTGCCAAAACATAAGCAAAAACCCAACAATTCCTACAACAAATGTCCAAAGGAATGTTCTCAAGTTTGCTTGTAAAACTCCAAAACTTGTAAGAAAAACAAAAAGGCAAAAGCACGGAAAATTATTTTTAAAAACACATTTTCCCCTGGTGAACATATATGCTGATGTGATATACATTATTCACATCTTTATAATTAAGCAATATTCACACATATTGGTAAATATACATACAATTAAAATAAATAAGAAAGTATCAATTACTGTTTTTATTTTTCCAAAACAAAACTAGCGAAAAGTATGTTTGCAATGATAGCTGATAAATAATCTTCCTAAGCAGTATGTTTGATTTCATATCCTAAGTACACACTGTTAAATCACAATGAATATCTACTAACAGAAGCCACACAATTCAGAAGGAAAACTGCAAAGCAAAAGAAAGGCACTGTTAATTACGGAGGCACCTATTCCTTTGTAAGAAGATTTTCCTTAACGACTATATTTCTATTACACGTAATCAGCTAATAAGCAGATGTAAAACAACCAATGAAGTGCTTAATTTAATTTGACTAAAAGGGACATTAAGAAGAACAGTTTCCAGAGCATTTCTCTTCTCCCAAACCATGTGCCCAAAAAGTACATTTTGGTGGCTTCTAAATGGATTGGGTTTAGGAGCTCAAGCAGAAAATCAGGGGGAGGACAGAGAAATGTGTCTTGAATCTTAATAGAATGTCACCTTACATGGTGAGTCTTAGCATGTCATTTTGGAAGTGACTGCATTTACCTGCATAACCATATGTTATAGGTTCCCTGTTCAACGCTGCATGCAATAGCAATAGGTCATTCAATAGAATCTTGACAGAGAGGCCTTCAAGAGGAACCCAAGTTACAGGCAGTGTATAGGTATGACATGAAATTATAAAGACTAGCCAATCTCTTTTTCACATATGATAATACCAAGAAAGCACATTCCCTCAATTTTTGAGTTAATTTTTTGTTGTTGTTTTTTGGGAGGGTGTTAGTTTGGTTTGGGGGGGGGGGTTGTGGTACTGGATATTGAACCCAGGGCATTCTGCCTCTGAGCTACACCCTCAGCCCAATTTTTTATTCTTTATTTTGAAACAGCATCTCACTAAGTTGCAGAGGCCCTCACTAAGTAGCTGAGGCTGGATCTCGAACCCAAATACTCCTATCTCAGCCTCCCAAGTACTGGGATTACAAGCCTGTGCCACCATGCCCAGCTTAAAATTAGTATTTTTTAACAGAATAATGCTAAGACATATAATTGTTCATATTTTTTTTAAGAAACTAGCATCTTGTATTAATTTGTGTTACATTTCAGGAAGAGATTTAACTAAGCAAAATCTATGTGGAAAAATGTTATGCTAGAGTGGTCTCCATAATAGGTTTTGGAATGTTTCGATGTAAACTAGGGCTGGGAGAGCATTGATTCTATGAGCACATCGATCTTAGAATTTAATTGTAAAATAGTCGAAATTGACCTTTTGATCAAAGATAGCCACAAACAAAAGTAAAAATGTATCTGTCCAATATTTATTATTTTTCTTATCACCTGACAGTTGAACCTTTTATTCATATTTTAAAAGAACATAATTCAATACCATTTAAATTAGTTAAAATTTTAAGTTCCAAGGGGGAAAAAATCTATATAATCTGACTTCAGAAACAAATATAAAACACTGCTCAATACTTTACAATAAGATTCTTCAAAAAGGTTAAGCCAGGCTCAAACAGTGTCCTTTGACAGATTTGTTAAAAAGTCATGTAGGTAAGCAGTGTGGTGGTACATGGCTCTAATACCAGTACTTGGGAGGCAAAGATAGGAGGATTGCAGCTTCAAGGTCAGCCTCAGCAACTTAGTGAGACCCTGTTTCAAAATAAATGTCCCTGGATTCAATCCCCAGTAACACACACACACACACACACACACACACACACACACACACACACACAGTCAAGTCAAATAGGTTTTTCAGTTCATTTAAACACACACATATCCATGCATGCACATACACACACGATACAACCACAAAAACACATACTAGGCAAACAGGAATTTTTTTTAAAGAAACAAAAACACTTATTTGGGCATCCTCAGTAAAGCAGAACTGAAAAAATTTTATAGCCAAAAAAATTATTAGTTGTTTAGAAAAGCATCTTAAAAGCAAAGAAAGAAGAAACCTTCAGAATGAAAAAAAAGACACTAAGTAACAAACATTCCCTGTTCCCTCCTATTGGCGAAGCTACAGCAGCCCAATTTCTGACTCAGTTTTTATGTTCTGGACAAATTTCGGTCTTATCTCCAGCAAGCAGATTAGGTGATCATCTTTCAAAGTTTTCCTATATTTCTAAAAGGCACACAAGTACATTTTGTCACTATCCCCCCAAAAAAAAAATTCTACTCACTTCAGCATTCTGATAAAACTTGTTGGCAGCACAGTGATTTGATTTTATTTTTATCAAATGGATACATTTAACGTCAAGTGCATTGTGACATTTACTTGATAGCACAGACACTCCATGCTTGGCAGAACACGTTCATTCAGTGCCTTTACCTGGTTATAAATTCTTGGTACTGCTCTTTGCAACTTTTACAATAGGATTTACTAAAGCGAGAAGCAGCAACATTCCTAAGACAGGGGTGCCTTTTGAGTAGGTAAACCTAAGGTCACCTGCCAAAAAGTGGGCTGGAAAATGAATGCACAAATCTAACAAGGAAGTGGTTAAGGGGAATAAATTCCCTGAGTCATTAAACAGGATATAAACCGAAGACAGGTTGTGCCACCTAGAGAAAAACTGGAAATTGTACATTGGTTCTCCAGTAGTAAGCATTATTTCAATAGCTGAAACTTTTGGCATGCCCAATAACCAAGCCAGCATCCATACCAGCCCATGGAGCTGCCAGAATCAAGCTCTTCTGAAAACTCTGCCTTCCCCACACACCAGATTGGCTTCCTGCTTGCCTCGCCCACCCACCCATGCAACACCATCTAACCTCCAGACCAACTGTTTCCCACAATCCATGCAGAGACCCAGCATCCTGAAACCCCTTCAATGGAAGGGAAGCGTTTCCCTGGAAGCCAGGACAGGCCAGGTGGAAGACCTTGACAGCCAGGGTCCCTCCGGATGCTGGCAGAGCCACCACACACACACACACACACACACACATCAGCCCCACGGGGCCTGCATAGGAAATTCTGGTGCACACAGTGCATCACATCCAGGTTACTGAGCTGAACTCCTTGGCCAACCTCTGCACAATCCAAACACCAGGCAATGACCTCAACAGAACCAAGTATTTAAGGTGCAAAAGGCCTTCAACTTTCCTCTCCGCAAATCACTTAAAAGCAACGTGCCCAGCACACTTGTCAGGCTGCAGCACAAAAGGTCTGTAAGCCACCTGGCACAGAAAAGCCGCCTTTTACAAAGAAAATAGGCAGTAATTATGAAAAGCCCGCAGTCCTGCGGTATTAACTTGACAGCGGGGACTGCGCTGGGGCATAACTCATCTCCCAAGCAATCCCTCCCAGCCCCCGACCCCGGATCCGGGGACGGTCTTCTTTACCCTTCCCCTCCGGGGACGTGGGCAGCGCCCCCTTCCCGCCCCCACCGCACTCTCCTTCCTCCGCCTCTCCTCCTTTATGAATCTCCAGCAACTTTGGTCTTGGCAGCACCACCACAGCCCAGCCAGAGGCTGGGACACCGTGAAGACGGCCGCGAGAGGAGAAGGAGGAAGAAGAGGAGGAGGAAAGTTTGAAAAGTCACTTAAAGCACTGCGGGGTCCCCACCTTCGCCGCCGCCACCAGCACCCCCGGCGCGCACCCCCAGCCCGCTGGGGCTCCACGTGCGCGCGGGCCCTGGGGAGCTGGAGAACCCCGGCATCCTCGCCAGGAAACCTTTCCCCAAGCGAAAAGTTCCCCGCTGCGGGGCACCATTCTTCCCTTTTTCCACTACCCCCCCCCCCAAAAAAAAAAACCAGGTCGGAGTTCTCCGCGCGCCAGGCTCCGCCCGGGCCGGGCCGGCGCCGTCCCGCGGGCCGCGGGGGGAGGGCGGACCCCCGCCTCGCCGGCCCCGCCGCTCACCTCGCTCCTGCTCCTCCGCCTGCAGGCAGATGGGGATGTTCTTCTTCCAGCCGGGCATGGTGTCGGCGCCCGCGCTCGCTCGCTCCTGCTCCGGGGCTGGGCCGCCGCGGCGCTCGGGCTTCAGCGGGGCTGGGGCGCCGAGGCGGCTCCGGGGCGCATCGAGGCGGCGCCCCAAACTCGCCGGGCGCGGGGCAGGGCTGGGGCGGGGGCGCGAGGCCGGGCCGGGCCGGGGGCGCGGGGCCGCTGCAGGCCGAGCGCGGGCGCTGCGCAGCCCGGGAGGTGGGCGCCGGCGGGAGCGCAGGGCTGGCGCCGCCGCCTCTCCCCTCCTCCCCCTCCTCCTCCTCCTCCTCCTCTTCCTCCTCCCGCTGCCGCCGCGGCTCCGTCCTCGTCTCTCCGCCGCCAGCAGGTGGGACTGGGAGCCGCCGATTGCCGCACAAAGCTCCGGCGGCCGCGGGACCGAGGCTGCCGCGGGCTCCCGGGCGGCCGAGCCTCCCCCGGGACGCGCGCGAGGCCGGGCGGGCAGGGAGGGGGCGCTCACACCCCCCGCGCCCCGCCGCAGGTGCCGAGCCCGGCACCCCGCCCCGGCCGCCGCTCCAGCCGCTCAGGCGACGACCCCCGCGGAGGGGGGCAGCGTCCTCCCCTCCAGGCCCTCCTCCTCGCCGCGCCCCCGCCCGCGCCCTCCCCCCACGCGGAGACTCGCGGCCCCCGGATTCCCTAACTTCGCCCTCCACCGAGGGAGATGGCAACTTTCGGGATGGTCAGCGTGGGTCCCCCGGAATGGGTTTTGCTGGAGGGGTGGGGACCGCGTGGAGTGGAGGGAGCCTCTTTTGTTTTATATGATGGAAGCAGGCATTGGCTGCGTGAATATTTAATAGCTGTCTTCTAGTGTAAGGAAGGATTTTATGATCGGGTTTTATGATTAGTTTCTTCCTCTCGTCACAGGCTCGTAGAAAATCAGTGGGGAAATGAAGAAGGGGTGAGGGGAGGGAGCGAGCTTTGCAGTGGAGCCTGGAAGGCTCTGCCCAGACGTGGGGGCTCTGGTTTGTGGTTTTAATAGGGTCAGGAGGGGTACTTGGCAACTGCCTGTCCTGCAGCGGGGTGACATCCATCTGCCTTAAGGCTGGGGGCTGGCTACATAATACCTGTGTCCTCCTTTCCTATCTGATATGGACTGAAGAATTTTGAGCCCCTGAGGCTATAACTACTGGTTTGTTGTTGTTAAGGACCAACCACTGACTGCACTGTTATGACTTTCTGTCCTGCAATTTATTTTAGCCTCTGAAGAAACTACACTTTGCTCTCCCAAACTGACGAGGACACTGGTTACAGCGTCTCTCTCTCTCTCTCTCTCTCTCTCTCTCTCTCTCTCTCTCTCTCTCTCTCTCTCTCTCTCTTCTCTCTCTCTCTCCTCTCAGAAACATAATACTACTGCCAGAGAAACAGAAATGTAATAACTACAAAAGACTAAGAAACAGAATCTCTTTTCCTCCGCAGCCCCATAATCAGCCTTACTGAGCAGGGCTGTTTGCACCTGCTGTTGCTCCTTGCCTGGATGGCTGTCACTGCAGAACTTCCCAGCTGCCAAAGACAAGTGGCTCTGTCTCCTAAGCAAAGAAGAGGCTCAGGACTAGAAGCTTCGAGGGTAGAACTAAAAAGTCACATCAACCCAGGGGTTATGGGTAGAAATCCAATCTGAGCTGCTCAGATCTTCTTCCCAGATTCTTTGAGAGGTAAAATCCAGAAAACCAATATAAATGTCACATCTGTCACTCTTAAATGGCACTCCCTACATCCTAAAATAAACAAGATTCCTTGTGCACCTCGCCCTTGCCCTTGCCTTGTTTCAAGAACTAGTCTTGCCATTTTTTTATGTGAAGAAAGGCATTTTGTCACTGATTCTCCTAAAGGATAAAACCAATCTAGCCATAACTGGGGCAGCTGCTTATGTGCACATCCTAAGTTTTGACAAAATAGAAATGACCCACCACATTTTATAGCCTCTTATATAGTATTTTATATGAGTGTGGTTGCTCTAACAAGCATAATTCTGGAAGGTCTACACAATAAACATCTGGTACGGATTGGACCTACTCATGGTTATACTGCAGTAGCAGTGCAATTGTTCCACCAAGGGGCAGATTACAGTGGACAGAGCCTATTAATTGTATTTAACTCAGATAGACAAAATTATTACTATGCATCGGCAAAAAGCTGGGGATACAAAAAGAAAATCATAGTTTCATAGTGGAAAATCACATCAATATATTATTTTATGTGTTCGAATCCGATATGGTTTTATGCATTGTACAATTGACAGTAGTGAGGAAACTCTTAGGATGCATCCATATCTTCCCCACTGTGTGGTCTAAACAATTGCTCATTAATATCCAATGCCTTGTATCATCTCTGTTTGTACAGCTAAGTCATCACCGAGGCCTAAGGTCTGCTGAAGTATCGCCAACCTCTGCATCCCCAGAGCCAGAGCCAGTGATCACTGAGCCACTGATTGTTGGTGGTGATGGTCTCTGACCCCACTTGGGCTGCCCCTCGCACAGCACAAAGAAATAGGCCTTAGTGACTCCTCTCCATGATATGGCTGTGATCACTTGATAAGATCAAACCAAAAGAAGAGGGCTAAAGCATTTAAGACTTAGTCTGATGCATTTAGTTCCATTGTCTGAATTCACCTTATATTTAAAGCATCATGTATGAAAATCTATTCCAAGGAAAGTATCTTTTATAGAAAGATACTTCCCAGCCAGCCAGTACCATATAAGATATACTTTTTTTTTTCTTTACTAATTTTTTTTTTTCTGGTGGTACTGGGGGATGGAACCCTTCTACCTCAGGGCTACACTCCAAGACCTATTTTATATTTTATTTGGAAACTGGGTCTCTTAAGCCAACAAGGCTGGCTTCAAACCTGCACAATCCTCCTGCCTCTGCCTCCCAAGCGGGGGATTACAAGCATATGCCACCATGCCCGGCTCTTCTTTACTAAATTTGAAAAACAGTGGCTTCAAACACTGCCCCTATAACTGCAATCATTGTTTCTAAACATCTCACTTATATTATGAGTCTGTGGTCCTTAAGAATCATAAGTTCTTCCAAGTAATTTGTGTCATTTAAATGACTTCATAGCCTGGGTTTACAGAACTTAAAAACATAATCTATTTACCTTAACCAGAGTACATGGTTGATTGGACATACTCCTAAATATGACCTATTGGATCCCCTTTTCTATATACAATTTTCAAAATAAAGAGAAAAGGAGGCATGTTCTTTTACTGCCAGTGCCTCCCTCACCTGGTAAGCAGAAGGAAAAAAGAAAAGCTGTAAACTGAAAGCTTTAATTTTGTTGTTTGATCATCTTTGTCAAGCTTGTGTAGATACACTTAGTCCTTTAAGAAGTGAAAATGTGTGGGGGAAGCAGCTTCCCTTTGGTCTCCTTTGTACTATGACAACTGAACCTCCAATGTGCTCGCAAGGCCTTCGCTCTTAAGTGTTTTGACTTCATGGGACTGAATTTCATGACTGCGAGAGTCCCCCAGGAGATGTAAAATCCCAGCTGTTATTTTGGATTTGCTCCAAGGCCTAAAAACATCCACTATATATTTTTTTAATCGTGCATTGACTTTATGAAGACACTTACTGCATACTAAACAGGCACCTTAAAGTTTCAACAGTACTACCAAAAGCCAGCACTTACTTTCTATTACATGCAGTGAATTTGAAAACTCTTTTAACACCTGATAGGCACTCCTAGTGGGTATCCATGGATTCTTTTAGATGTTGTTAACTCACTTTTACCTCAAAACCCATCTTTGAACATTAAAAAAAAAAAAAAAAGATGCTTCCTTGGATAGCTATCTTCTTGGGAGAAAAAAAAATAGACAGCAAACAAACAGAATATTCCAAGTTATTTTTATTTGAAGTCATCACTTAATACAGGAAAGAAAAAACATGGAGGAAGAAGCTCCAACATGAATAATTTAAGTGAGGTGCAATGAAAACTCAAAGAATGTTCATCCAAGAAGAAAATACTGGTGTGTTTTGAAATGAGTTTAGGGACAGCAATTGGAGTCAAAACTGGTTAATATGTGTCCACTTGACTAGACGACCAAGCACCCAGATAGTTGATGGAGTGTTATTCTGGGGATGTCTGTGAGGTGTTTTTGGAAGAAATTAGCATTTAAATCAGTTTGAATAAAAACATTTGAATAAAAAGATTGACCTCTATGGTGTGTGTGTGTAGAGGGGGCTCCTTTACTCAGTTAGAGGCCTGGCTCCTGCCTGACCTCCAACTACAGAGTCATATGCTTTTTCCTATGTTCAGATATAAAGGAAAACATCACCTTCTCCTGGGTCTCAAGCCTGCCGTCCTCAGACAGGGACCACCCTATTGGCTCTCCTGGGTCTCTTGCGGACCCACCCACCCTACAGAGCCTCCATAATCACATTAGCCAATTTCTCAAAGTAAATTGCTTTCTCTATATACACATCCTACAGGTTCTATTTCTCTGGAGAACCCTAATACTTAGAAAGATCTATGTTCCAATTCTGTTTCTACCACATATTAGCTCTGTAAGCCTGAGCACGACTAACTCTGTGTTCCTCTATGTTTGAAATGTCAAACCTACAAGGCGATGTTGTGGTGAGGATTAAATGATCTAATATAGATAAGGTACTTAGCACCGTATCTGATGTATAGTTAATTATAGCTGAAAAAAATAATACCTTGGTTAAAAGAGAATTGAAGCCCTTGGGATTCATGGGGTTATAAATATACAAGAACTCCTTTTAAATGTATGCAAAATTTGGTTTGTGTTTATGAACACACACACACACACACACACACACACACACACAGTGATAAAGTCCATACTTCCATCGACTGTTCAAAGGAATTATTAATGCAAAAAGAGAATAAAGATCCCTGATGTGTATGAGAAGACTTCATAACATATAACTTTTAGTTTTACTTTTTTTAAAAAGGAGGGGGGGTTTAACCTAAAAGAGCTTTACTTTCCTGATGAACTTTAGGATTACTGCCATCCAAACTCTACTCTTTTTCCCTTTACATTGGAACTTTTCACAAAGTCATCTGTACTGCTGACACCCAAGTTTTCAACTCTGATTCACACCTAAACTAACTGCAATTTCTCTGCAAAGCCAGTATTATCATTTCAGGCCTCTGGGGCAAAACCGTAAGAAACCTTTTGACTCAGTCCCAAATCCTTAGTGGGTTACCAAATTCCTTTAAATTTACCTTTGAAATAATTCCAGAATCTCTCTCCTTTCTCATCACATTGACCTGATTCATGCCCTTATTAACTTCACTTGGATGATCCCAATGGCCTCGTCCAGGGTCACTTTCTCAGTCTCTCCTTACCAAACTGCACTGCTATCAACCTTATTGTTGTTTCATCCCCTTAAATATAACACCAGACTATCTTTCTGCTCTCCTTAAGTCTTCCCCAAATTTCTCATATTTCTCTATTCTGTCTTTGTCTTCTGTCATGTGTGTTCCCCCATACGTTTGCCTGACTTTCCTCTCTTCAGCCTTCCTGTCCTTCTTTCCCTCCATCCCCAAATCTTCTCTGCCCATGTTTCTTTCCTTTCCTAAATATATCATGTGCTTCCATACCTTTGCATCCCTGCCCATTAGAACTAAAACGGGGAGATGCCTGAGGCTGAGATGTTGCTTTACAATGAATACATGCTGCATCAGAATTTGAGTCTGGAGTTTGGGCTCCAAAGTTTGTTGTCTTTCCACCTGTTTCAAAGCCCTCACTTTCATCTCTACCCAACAAACTTTCATTTCTATGCATTTTCATTGCTACACAATAAACTTATTGCGCCCTTTCTTTGGATCTTGATTTATCTCATTTCCCCAAGCCCTCACATGAACTTTTAGTCGATAGTATTTCATTATAGATGTATAGATCTGATCAGTCCTACTGTAAGATTAGGAAAGTATACATTAAGCAAGCCAAATTCTAAAGGTGCATAGTGTAGATTCCAGTCCCATGGTCTTCATCTGAGTGATCTGGGGCTTCTCCTGCTTTTGATTCCTTTTCTATACACTGAGGGTAATAAAAGAACTGGTCTCATATCATTGTTGAGTGGCTTAAATCAGTTGGTACATGCAAGCTTTTAGACCAGGGTCTGAAACATAGGAAGAATCTGGTAAATTGTACGCTTATTATTATCACCAGGCCAGGAATGTGCCCCAAGCTGCTCAGCACTGTCACGGGCATCAATTGTTGTACCCCATATGTGGTGTGTGCCCAATGGACGCTTGCTAAAGGGGTATATATTAAAAAATAGTTTTCATAAATTTCCAATGACTGGGAAGACTTGGCCCATAAATGTACTGGTGATAGAAATTTCACCCACAAAAGCCTGACAATTTTTTTTTTGGTGGTACTGGGGTTCCTGGAAGCCCTTCTACCTCCGGGCTACACTCCCAGACCTATTTTTACATTTTTATTTGGAAACAGGGTCTCCTAAGCCACTGCGCGCGGCTGGCTTTGAACCTGTGTGATCCTCCTGTCTCTGCCTCCCAAGAGTGGGGATTATAAGCGTGCGCCACCACGCCCAGCTAGCCTGACAATTTTTAAAATAAATATTTTAGGTCAGATTGGAGAGCAATGACTTTATTATTATGATGACAATGAACAAGAGCAAAGATGACTAATTGAATAGACTAGACATAAATAAGTATTTCATCAGGAAAATTAAATCAGTGGTTCTTACCTTCATGACACAAAGCTACTAATAATGGATTCAGGCTTAGTCCTTAGAGTATTTTTTAAAAAATTAGAGCGATGAAGTGATTAAGGAAACTGACTTCAGAGGAAAATTAAGGTGGCTGGCTACATCTAGTACAGATTGGTTAAGCAATGACTAAGAGTTTGCTTGGTGTAAAGTCATAGAATCAGTTAGGGAGTAAATACCCAACAGGGATAGGAATTCTTTATCACATTGGCAGCTGATAAATAAAAATACATGCAGAAATAAAAGGAAAGTGAAAGTTGATTAAGAGGCAAGATTCAACTTATATACACAGTCAATAAGTAGTGGAAACTACTTGCTAGAAAACGACTAGCTGGCAACCGTCTATGTGCACGTACTCAACTCGTTAGGGTATAGATGGATACAGTCATTTTGGGAAGATATCTGGCCATCTATAGAAACTGCAAACTGCATATCATTTTACCTACTTGTGCTATTTTTAGAACGCTCATCTAAGGAAACAAGCAAAGATGGCTCTAAGAGTTTATACTCAGAGATGTTTATTACACCTTTATTTATGACAACAAAAAAATTGGAAAGGTTCTAAATGTCCAATAAGAAGTTGTTTACATAAATTATATTGAATATTGTAAAACCCCTAAATGCCATGAATTTAAAAGGCAGCAATAAATTATCACACTATAAAATTCAGCAAAATATACTATATTTCATAGATTCTATGAGGCATAGTTTTTATTTTTACATATCTAAAATGAAAGTGTTTTCTATAGTTTCATTGTAGGCACATCTGTATTGAGACTTGCAGATGGGGATATCAGCTTGAAGCCAAGTTTCAAAGACAATGCAAAGACATTCAAGAAATGCTGTGTAACCAATACTCTGGCCAAGACTGAAGATACTATCTGGAAAGCCACAACAATCAAACAGCCTGAATCATAGAGAAAATCACAAGTGTGTGTGTGTGAATGTTTGAGTGTGAATGTTTTAGTCATACTTAGGTAATTCATTTCACTTATTTTTATTTATGTACGCCCAAGATATTTGATAAAGCCTCTGTCTAAAGGACCCTTTTAACAAGTGATAACATAATAATTCTTAGTGGTTGAGCATTGTGTCATAGTATAGGTAAGTTTTTTCTTTATTTATTAATAATACTCAGAAATGATGACAGGCATTAATATATGTGACCTAGAATAATGAGAAGTAATGCATATAGATAGACACAGTATGAATCAAACTTTTGGTGGAGGGTGAGCAATATACTAAAACATGTTCTTCTTGACTATTATCATGATCTATGAGTTTTACTCTTCTCTTTTTATGCATGTTTAATTTTTTTTCATTTTTTTTTCTAAAAGAGCAGTTGGTTAATGATGGAGAATTGTTCTGAGAAATGAATCATTGGTTGATTTCATCATTGTGGAAACATCATAGAGTTCTTTACAAACCTAGATGATATAGCCTTCTAAACACCTGGGCCATATGGGTTTCATGTGCATGGGTGCATGGGCACATACATTGTGTGTGAGAGTGTTATGTCCTACTTCTAGGCCATGATGAATAAAACAACACAAAATCAAGTCAAATATGAGAGAGGGCATGGGATGCAGTGAGAGACTTTAAACATGAGAAAGATCAGGCTGCTACTGTATGACACAATATACTGTTTTGCAGTAAAATTTATGTTTCATATATAAAAGAAATGCACTCTAAAAGAGCAATAAAAAGCATAGTTTAGAAGCCGGGCGTGGTGGCGCACGCTTGTAATCCCCGCGCTTGGGAGGCTGAGACAGGAGGATCGCACAGGTTCAAAGCCAGCCTCAGCTACTTAGTGAGGCTCTCGGAAACTTAGTGAGACCCTGTTTCCAAATAAAATATAAAATAGGTCTGGGAGTATAGCTCGGAGGTAGAAAGCCTCTGGGTTCCACCCCCAGTACCACAAAAAAAAAAAAAAAGCATAGTTAAGCTGGGTGTGGTAGCACATGCTTGTAATTCCAGTACTTAGAAGGCAGAGACAGGAGGATCACAGGTTTGTGGCCAGCCACAGTTACTTAGCAAGGCTCTCCACAACTTAGTGAGACCCTGTTTCAAAATAAAGAATAAAAAAATAGGGCTGGGGGTGTATTTCAGAGGTAAAATGCTTCTGGGTTTCATCCTTGGTACAACACACAGGCACACACACACAGAGAGCATAGTTTATTAAGAACATAAACTAGCAACATAGTAATTTATTGTCATTATTAAGTGTTGTATACTGTAGGTATTGTATAATTGTACTGTATACATTATAATTTTATACCACTGGCAACACAGTAGGTTTGTTATACAACACCACCACAAACACATGAGTGATGTTACAATTTGACATGAGTTATGCTACAATCTTACAATGGCTACAATATTGCAAAGATAAAGGGATTTCCCAGCCCCATTATAATCTTAAGGGACCACTACTGACTATGCAGTGTGGTATTATGTGGCTACTGGCTTTATTATATTTAAAAGAAAAATTTTAGTATACTTTGTTCTGGCTTTTTGTTTTGTTGTGATTTGTTTGTGGTCCTGGGGATTGAACCCAGGGCTTTAAACATGTTAGACATGCTATTCTACCACTGAGCCACATCTCCACCAACAATAATGTTTCTTTCTTTTTAAAAACAACCAATAATGAGAACAAATACATATTTGAGATTTTTTTCAAACTCCTCTGAAACTGGCATTATCTGTCAGCAATTCACCAGTAAGTAGGCTGAGAAATGGAAGCAGAGAAGTCTGAGCTTCATTCTTGCCCCTGCCAATCTGGCCATTTCCAAAATGATACGGCTTTTCTAGAATTTTTTTACGTGTAAGAAATGCACAATAATGTTTACTTGCCTGCTTTAAAGTAACAGTGAGTGAACATCTGGAACAAAACAAATAGATTAGATCATAATTGCAGGGAGTCTCAGCAAAGACTGTGAACAAAGCATCTTGCGAAGACAAATCTATTTTTCCTTTTACTTATCACGAAGCAACATTCATTTCCACACCAGCTATGGGGCCCAGACTGACCAATCTATTAAAATCCCCAAGAGCACCAACCTCTGAACAACTTCTGTCTGTTGTATCAAAAAAAAATTTTTTTTTAATGCCTCTAAGGGATCTGTAAGTTTATTTTTACAACCTGCAAATTTCAAACTCAGCAATGAACATAAAGTGCCTGACACATATGTATTATGCATGTATGAGCATTTGTTTATATTTTCTTTGACTTTTTAAAATCTGTTCAATGAGCCTTTTTATTCCATACTTATTATATACGATGTTTCATTAAGATCCACGGGTAGAGTCGCTCCTCGTTTGTATTTACATTATTTAAGCGCTACAAGTGATATTTGCTACTAGTTCTGTAAATGGAAAATAACAAGATTTATGATGTGATTTTCCATCTCACACTTGATGACTGAGTTACCTCTTGATTTTTATTTATGCCCTGAATGATAATCAGCCCTTCCATTTGCCCACCCACACAGTCACCAGAGCTTTAGATGTGGCTGAAAATGAAGGTGGGAGAGAAACAACTGCCTTCAGTTCAGAAGGACAGCAGCCAACCTAGAAACTACCAGGCAGAGCTGGGCATGGTAGCACATGCTTATAAACCCAGTACTTGGGAGGCTGAGACAGGAGGATCGCAGGTTCGAAGACAGCCTCAGCTACTTAGTGAGGCCTTCTGCAATTTAGTGAGACCTTGTTTCAAAATAAAAAATAAAAAATAAAAAATAGGGCTGGAGGTATAGCTTGGAGGTAGAACGTCCGAGTTCAATCCCCAGTTCTGGGGGGGGAAAGGAAAGAATAAAAAAAGGGCTAGAAGTGTACCTCTGAGGTAGAATGCCCCTGGGTTCAAACCCCAGTACCTCAAAAGAAAGAAAGAAAGAAAGAAAGAAAGAAAGAAAGAAAGAAAGAAAGAAAGAAGGAAGGAAGGAAGGAAAGAAAGAAAACACCTGCCTGGTAGAAGGTCCACTTCCAAGAATAAATATTCAACCTGGTTTCTGTAAGTGGAATCCCAAGTCCTGATTCAAAAAGTGCCTTGCACTGCGCTCCCAGCCGGCCCTGTGGGAGATCACAAGAGATCTTTACAATGAAAATGCCTATAAACTGGATATGGTGGTGCATCCCTGTAATCCCAGTACTTGAGAGGCTGAGACAGAAGGATTGCAGGTTCGAAGCCAGTCTCAGCAACTTAGTGAGGCTCTCACTAAGTTAAACAACCTACTGAGACCTAGGCAACCAAGTGAGACCTGTTTCAGAGTTTGTTTGTTTGTTTGTTTGTTTGTTTGTTTTTAAGTGGGATGCTGGGGGTATAGCTCAAAGTTAGAATGCCCCTGAGCTCAATCCCCAGTACTCACCCCACACACACAGCCTATAAATGATTTTCAGGTAGACAATAGAATAAATTCAAAATTGTAAGAAACAGTAGACTAGATGAACACCAAGAAATGCAATAGTCAATAGCTGCCTCCAGACTTAAGGGAACAAGGCCAAATGGCCAGTTAGTCTGTTTAATGGCTATATGTGAGAGAAAGTGGCCCTCCTCATGGAGATAGTAATAGATCTAATTTTGTGAAAAAGGAAATTTTTAAGCAAGTTGAAGAAGCTTCAAGATGACAACTTTCTACATTCATTTATGATTTTAATATATTTTAATATTATTAATTAATATAATTAATAATATTAGTCAATATAATTAATGTTATATATTAATATATACCATATAATTAATATAATAATATTAATTAATATAATTATTAATATTACATTTTAATATGATAACCCATGTGGGAAAAAATGAGAAAAATCAAAATGCATAACAAAAAATAAAAAAATAAAAAACAGAAAAGAACGGCCTAAGCAAGCCCTCTGTGACATGCCATGAAGGGGTCTTCTCAGCGCCAGCGTGGATTCTCTCATGCCCCAAACACAGTGGATTATTTCAAGCAAAGTATGGTCCATATTCTATTCATAAAACTTAAGTTAGGCCGGGCGTGGTGGCGCACGCCTGTAATCCCCACGCTTGGGAGGTGGAGACGGGAGGATCACACTTGTTCGAAGCCAGCCTTGCTGGCTTAAGAGACCCTGTTTCCAAATAAAAATATAAAATAGGTCTGGGAGGGTAGCCCAGAGGTAGAAGGGTTTCCAAGAACCCCAGTACCAAAAAACAAACAACAACAACAACAAAAAACACTTAAGTTAGGGTATCCTGTCTGCCTATAATTCAGTTCTATTTTTAACTCAGTTCACAATCCCAATTAACATTCCAGTATTTGGGTCTTAGTCATATTCAGAACAGCCTGAAATAAATTTCACTTTGAAGCTGCGGCCTTTTCAGATGCAACTCCTTCTCCAGATCCACACCATCACTGCTGTTTGCTTCCTTTCCCTGCTGGAGGCTTCCAAATGTGGCTACTACATACAGGCCTTCCCTCCTCCTCTCCAGCATCCCTCCTGCACCTTGCCCAACTGGAATCTGCGTCCTAAAGGAAGGTTAGTGAATCTGATGCATAATGCAGGCTAAGGTGCTGCTGGCCAGGATTTGTTTAGCTTCCTGTCCTCTTTTGCCTTCTAGGAATTTTTACTGTGGTCTTTTAACACGTGCCCTCATTCAAAGAGGTAGTAATGGCAGTTAGAATTCTAGGTAATATCGGACTTTGGGGGAGGAATAGAGCAGCGTTGTTATGTTACACTTCAAATTACATGGAGGGAGGGTGTCACGGGGGCAGCATAATACAATCTACCATTATGTTATGCCTGGTTCTGCAACAGTTGTGTGCAAAGTTGCCGTGGACCGGACATTGAGTTAGGCCCTAGAAAAATGCCGCACGTAGCGACTTGCATTTCCATGTGCATAATAAAGGTTAAAGCAGTTGAACTCTCCATCTAATTGACACATATTTAAACTTTTCTTGCAATGGTAAAAGAAACTCTCTTTGGCCTTCCACTGCTATTATATAGGGCCTAAATGTCTGAAAAATTCATTTAAATAGTCCTTTAATTTTGACAGAGCCAAACTACTGGGGAAATTAATTGATTGTTTCTCACTTGAGCTTTGGAGGAGTCATTAAGGTTTTTATGGTTTATGCAAAATTGAGAATTGAAGTACACTGAAATCAATATGTTATCTGATGTGCAGAGAAAATGGCACTTGAGATGAAAGAAAGCATAAACAATTCCTGGGCGCTTTCTGTCTCTTCCTCCTGATTTGTCAGGCATATTTACATAGAGCTTCTATATTTACTTGTATTCAAAGTCCTTAGTCAGTCATTTCATTGTGAGACAGAATAAAGAGATCTGAGAGACGAACCACTCAGCATCTATTCTTCCTGGGAATTTCAGGGAGAAAAAATCAGAGACAGAACACAAAATACCAGAAACATACAGATAGGGCTGTATATTTTGTTACAATCTTTAATAAGAGAATTGAAATTGGGCTCACGTGTTAAGGCAGTGGAAAATATCTCATGTGTTCTCTATTGGGCTTACATGCATTATGGAGGAAATTGTCATGCCTTTTACAAACTATAGCCAATGAGCTGTGTACTGGCTGGTGCCAATCGTAGGTCTTAGAAGCCCACTCTCTTAGAGTAAACAAAGTTAAGAACTGGGGAGGGGGGAGGGAGAACTGGTAACACAAGCAATCATCATGTAAATTTGCTTTTGTTTTCTGAGTATGTCATTTGACTATCTCTTCTTCTGGTTATACATGTCAACAATCCTGCAAGGATTTGATCTCCTCTAGTTTTCGCCAACACTGAAAGAACAGAGTGGGTTTTATGAAGAGCCACTTCCTACATTTACACACTTCTGCTACCTCTGTTTCAGAAAGAAAATGATATTCTCCTTTCTTTACACTCATTGCTGTTTCGAAATGTCTTCAGCCTCAGAAAAACCATTATCTTCCTAGGGTAGCTAAGATCACTCCAATTCACTTTCCCCTTCCACAGTTCTAACCACAGTAGCCAATGGAATCAAGGGATAATGTGGAGGCCAGACAGAGTACCCTAGTGAAGAGATCTGTTAGCTGTATGCCTTATCTCAAAAGAACTGAGTGAAGAAGATAGTCTTATAGGTAACAGATTGGTCAACTTGATTATCATTGCATATATAAAATTTGAATGGTTGTCTAGAAAGAATTTACCCTAGACTGGGTGTTTTTGTGATTATCAGGCAGTTGCATGACAAAACAAGAGTGTGCTTATAAAGTTAGCATTTTCTATTTATCAGGTCCAGCGTTCAATTGTCTATAGTTTCATATTTTGTCCAAAAAGAATTGTTTTCTCTATTTGGAAACTAATAATCCTGAAAGAACATAACATGAACAGAGAAACTCTTTTAAATCTACTTTTAAAATTATATCTATGTTCTCTCTGAAACTCAGGAATTGATTAAGAAGTAAATGCCCACCCAAACCAAGGCAAGGTGCCAGCTCATCTCAGTTTGTCAGCCTGGTACGCAGCCTTTACCTTGCCTTCACGCCGCCAACCTGAGTGACTAATCCCGCCTTCTTCTCCCACAGTCAATTTATCCTATTATATGTTCCCATGATAGGCATCTCTGAACATGTTCTAACAACTTGTTCAGAGGAAGGCTTTCGGCTGAAATGGAAGACTAGCAATTTTTATTGCTTCAGTGGTTGCTCATAAGAATATAATTTATTAATCTATATCTGTTAAGCCAAGAATAAGATTTTTTGTTCATGATTATACTATCGCTGTAGATTTATTGAGACATCAAAAGGAAGGGGGAGGAAGACCTTTTCAAAAGATTCACCGTAGCATATATTCTTTCAAGGGAAGACACTTACCAAAGTGCAGCACCGAGGTCAGGAGATTTAAGTGACAGGATAGTTTTTGCACCCCATCTGTTCATTGATCCCAATCATTTGACACGAGCATCAAACAGTGATCCTTTCTGAACAACACTTTTTTCTGCTTCTAAATTTAATCCTCCAGGCCGTCAGACCAGTGTGCTATTGTTCTTTATTTTATTACAGAAATTTTACTTCTTTGTCCTAGGAAGAGAAGCTCTGAGTCAAGGCACGGTCCACATGAACACATACCTGGGGTATGTAACACATTAACTTGCTAGCATTAGGCATGACACAGTGAGAGACTGATTTATTGCATTTTAACCAACTAAAAAACCAGCTCGGTTAGTAAAAATGCCAGGAGACTAGGGAGATGATGGAAACAAGAAATAGAACTGTTCTTGAGAAGGTAGACTTAAAAGGAGGGGCTGGGAAGGTCCCTGGAGAGGCAGCAGAAAGACACTGCCTAACCAGGGAAGGGCAGTAAGCTAAGAGACCTCCAGCAGTCCAGAGATCAAGCCCATCTCTCAAAACTCTTCTGAGGCTACCATTGCCGAACTGCATCTTTAAGTACACATCTAGAGACTGCAGCAAAAGGGAGAAAATATTGCCAGCTACAACATTCTTTTCTTGCAGTTCTATGTGCAACTTTAGAATTTGATCTGATTCTGACAAGGATAATAGTCAATTGCCTGACTCCTTAATCTGATAAAAATTATTGGTATTTACTGAGACACAGATCACTCTGAAAATCGGCAGCTTGGTCTTTCTTGGTACACTCTGACATCAGTGACAAGACAACTGTATTTTTTCTTGAAAGTACAGGCAGTAATAAAGACAGAAAATACTCCAGCCCACTTTAGTGAGCAGATAGACTGAAGGAACCAAGGACAACTGACAGCCATCTTGCTCCTTCCCCAGACCAAATCCTTCCCCTTGACACTTTGCCTCCCACCTCCTCTTTTATTTTTAAATCAAGGTAAATTTGGGGAATAGAAACTTAAGTACAAAAGGGTCACATTAAATGTGTAAATAGTGGAAAGAGAACAATATATTGCTTAACAACCCCAAATCAGAACTGTATTAGAGTCCAATTCCTGGCCCTTACGATCTGGGCAAACTCCAGCCACCTTGTTGAGCCTCAGTTTTCTTATCTAAAAAATGGGAATGATAACTGTAATTACTTGTGGAGCATACAAGTACTCCATAAATTAGCTGATATTAGTATTTTACAATTAAGTATTGTTCTACTAGAATTTCAAAAATAACTTGTAATTGAGGAAGTGATTGTCTATAAGGTATCTATTATTAGAATAGGCACTTGACCAAGATTTTTTAAATATTATAAACCTTAGACAGAAAGGCGTGAACTCATTGCCATATTTTGTGTATTAGCTAAATACTCATCGCTGGACGGAGACCTGCAAGCAAGGCCAGATGGGGAGAATGCAATTCTGCTAGCTGCAGGGCGCTCAGTTCTGCAGCCACATCAACCCCCTGATCGCATGCAAGAGAATCATACTTGCTCTACTTCTCTTCCTACACATCCCTCAAAGGATGCCCTGCTGGATGATGATAACATCTCTCTAGAAGTGTTTATGACTGCTTTAACAACAGCAGCAGCCAACACTGGGGAAGGGGGCTTCCACACTTTAATGCCATCTATGAGCTGCCTTGGCTACCACACCGCGGTACTGCCATGAGGGAGAAAGGAAGGCGCAGAGCTGAGTAACTGGCACAGGCTCACCTCTTTGGGGACTTTTCCTCCTTTCTAAAATGAATGCTAGGATTGCCTGACTCTAGGAGGTACCGCCTGGGAGTTCTTTGTTTCACGGTTCAAAAGTTTGTTTACTGAGCTTTTGCTCTGATAATGATCTGAAAGTCAGTTTTGCTTTGGAATGAATGGCAAGTCTAACTTGATTTTTTGATGATTGGAACTGTGCTGCAAGAGGTCAAAATGACCATATCACTGATCCATGGAGAAACAGGGCTGCTCTCTTTGGAATGGTTAACCTTATCTCTGGTTTAAAGTGACCTTTCAGAAAACACACACACCACCACCACCTTCACCATCACCAGCACCACCATCACCAGCACTACCATCACCACCAACCATGACCACCACTAACCTATTCTAGACCTATCTATATATTTTGCTGTATTCCACAAAACTAAAGGGCAATGTGAAACAATTAGTAACTCTTATCTAAATCAGGTCAGTTTTTTCCACATCCTTTTTCCTTTGTAGAAGAATGTAACCATCTTGAGTGTAAACAGTCTCTAAAGACCTTCTGTTGAGACAGTGTAGCCAGGTGGTTACAGAGTAACTCAGGTCTGACTACACTGAGAAGACAGTTTCCAAGCTTGGCTGATGAAATTCTGGGAACTATTTTTGTAGTCATATCTCCTATTAATATGTTATCTTAAGATATTTCATATAAAAACAATATTAGATATGAATATGACTTCAAAATTATTAGCAGTTGAGGTACTATTCCCATAAGACAGTTGAAATTTTATTACTATTTCTATTAAAATTAGAACAAAGAGGCATTCATAATTTGAACGCTAGTGCTGTTTAAATGTAACATTCAATATTTGTGCTTAGACTTCTAACTCACACTTATCATGGAGTCCATTTAAGCCCATAAGTATCTACACATATTATATTTTTAAACTATTATAAGGGGGAAGAGTATCTTGAGTCCAAATTTTATATAGAGACTATGAATTTTTTATGTTCTCAAAATATTCTCTCAAAATTTTATATTTTAATTGTTATTTCGCTATTATCTGGAAATGAGCATGTGCACACACACACACACCAGAGAGAGAGAGAGAGAGAGAGAGAGAGAGAGAGAGAGAGAGAGAGAGAGAGAGAGAGAGAAGAGGGAGTGTGTGTGTGTGTGTCAGGAGTTCTATTGCCCCAGGAGATAATGAAATTATCTTTTGGGCAATATGTTATGCTTGAATGTTAATTTTCAGACTTCTATATGTATGTGCTGAAGTTTATCTACATTTATTTTAAAGAACAATCGTGGGGAAACAAGTTGGAGACGTGAGCTCCAGAATCATGTGTGAACTTGCCCTCAAATACTCCATGTTCCTGGCCAGGATTAGCCTTGTTAAGAAAGTGAAAGTATTTTCAAGTGGAAAGTTGTGTACTTAATCATTAAATGTGACTTTGGAGAGGCAATTCTGGATAAGGTGCCAAAAAATAGGTTGACATTCTTTCATAGTACATGTCACACATGATCACAGTACTGAAGTGGAAATATACCAGGTCTCATGATCTTTTCATAGGCCTTAATATTATATTTCCAAAAACAGAAGAGATAAAAGAAGGCTAAGAAATAAACGGCTTCTAAAAACATAAGAATTATCCCTTGTGTTTAAGGATAGATAAATGAAGCTATGTTTAGTAAAAAGAAAAATATTAAGGAAATATAATATTACACAAATCCATGCTTGAGTTTCTTAGTCTGAAGAAATACTTCCTTATTTATGTTAAATCCTTATCTTACTGTTAATCTTTCGCAGGTTGGCTTGAAACTACCAATTCTAAAAAAAAAAAAAAAAAAAAAGGAAGGAAGGAAAGTAAGAAATCTCCAGGTTTATAAGATATGATCATGCCCCTTACAAGGTAAATTTACAACAGTTGTGAGTTGTTTGTTTTTCTTGTTATACTTTATTACTAAAACTCTGTTATAAAACTATTACTTCTTTATGCCCAGGAGGCAAAAGAATTTGGCCTTCTGTTGAATTTGTTCTTCTTAATGTCAATTTTTCTTAACGGAATGAGAATTTTGTTTTAATATTCTCATTTAGCACTACAACTCTATGACCTTTAAGATCCTTTCTATAATCTCTGATTTTATTAATCCATCCCATAGAGTTAATGGCAAAAAAACTTTATAATCATTACTAAGTAGTACACATTGTTATATTAGCTTAAGAAAGAATATGAAAATGTTTATATCAGCTATGACTTTCTGTAGGGATAATACAGTTCTTTGGCAATCTCCAAAGATGTTTCCTTGTATTTTTGAATTGCTGCCCAAGAAAAAGAACTTATTGAAAGATTTCTCCTTCAAAGATTACATTCTTTTTTATGCCTTTATTACATTCTTTTTTATTTATGGTGCATTATAGTCTCACATCATAATGTAAATCATGCTGACAATTACATACATGCACAGAGTATAAATATCACATTCTTGAACCCTGGGCTTTCCCCTATTTTCTTTTTCTTTTCTTTTTTTTCTTTTTTTCTTTCTTTCTTTTTTTTTTTTTTTTTTTTTTTTGTGGTACTGGATTTCCTGGAAGCCCTTCTACCTCTGAGCTACACTCCCAGACCTATTTTTATATTTTTATTTGAAAACAGGGTGTCTTAAGCCAGCGAAACTGGCTTCGAACCTGCAAGATCCTCCTGTCTCTGCCTCCCAAGCGCGGGGATTACAAGCGTGCACCACCATGCCAGCTCTTGTTTTTGTTTTTGTGGTACATTCTACCTCTGAACTACACCCCCAGTCCTTTTTTATTCATTTTTTGTTGATTTGAAACAGATTCTCACCAAGTTGCTGAGGCTGGTCTCAAACCTAAGATCTTCCTGCCTCAGTTTTCCAAACACTGGGATTTCCCGTGTGGGCCAGCCTTCCTGGCTTCCTATCATCATCCCCCTTTTTGTGTGGCTCCCATCTTTCTGCTAGCTTCTCTGACTCAAAGACCTGGCTGGCTGCAGTCAAGGACTGCATAGCTGCAGAAGTGAGCACCTTTTAGCACACATAACACATGCAGTTTGTCAGTGGGCAGATACACCAGTGCTTTTACTTCAGCTACTTTGATGTAGTTTAACTCCTTGCTCTGATCCCCTGCTGGGTTTGCAGGCTCACACTCTTCCCTTCCATCCTAGGTTTACTCACACCTTTCTCCAGGGCTCTCAGCTCCACCTTTTTAGCTCCAGATTAAAAATGCTCTCACTGCAGGTGCCTGGTGCTGACTCTATGCTTTTGCCTTGTCTCCAGTCTGCCCATCACTCATCAGACCCTCTCCTGCCTGTGCAGTTCCAGCCGGTCCTTTTTATTTGGCTTCAGTTTCTTCAGTTTGTTGCTGATGTTGACCATGTTTGTTTGCCTGCTGGTTTGATTTGAAGTGCTGGAGATTGAACCCAGGGTCTCTCACATGTTAAAAACAGGCTTTACCACTGAATTTCATTAACGCTTTGAACTTCACTAACCCTTTGTTGGCTACTTTTTATAGCTTGATCAAATCTCCATCACTTGTTTTTCTTGTATGTTAAGAATTTCCCAGGGGTGGGGATGTAGCTTAGTGGTAGAATATTTGCCTAGCATGTGAGAAGCCTAGATCTAGGACAAACAAACAACAAAACAAAAAAACACCAGAATTTCCTAATTAAGATAGGAAATATAGCCTTTGCCTTTCCATGGTCTGTATTTACATATCCATAGCTACAGTAAAAGAATGTTATCTACATAGGTATATTAGCATTCAGCATGATGAAATGAATTAATACAAGAAGTAATAATGATACTTAAAAATACTCATTAGTCACCTTAGAAAACTGTTAGCAGAATAGGACAGAGCAAAAATTTATCATGCCTTTTCCATAAGAAATATATCTCAGAGTCACTAAATAGTTGACGAGGGAAAATTGTTATTGTTTTAATGAATTATAGCTAATAAATGCAGAAGATATTAAATAGACTGTGTATGCATGTGTGTGTGTGAGTGTGTGTGTGTGTGTGTGTGTGTGTGTGAATGTGCACATGTGTAATTGAACCCAGGGATGTTCTTCTTCTGAGCTATATCCCCTGAATTTTTGTTTTGTTTTGTTTTATTTTGAAACTGAGTCTTGCTAAGTTACTGAGGGCCTCGCTAAATTGCTAAGGCTGTCTCAAACCATGATCCTCCTGTCCCAGCCTCCAAAGTACTAGGATTATAGGCCTGTGCCATCATGCCCAGCTGATAATAGACTTTAGTATTGGCATTTTTCAATCACTAATAAAACAACAACAAAAAATCTGGACAATAACCATCAATGGCTTCTAAATCATTAGATGAAAATTTTAATGGAGCATGATATAAAAAATGTGTCCAGCTGACAACACAAAACCCACTGATCAAATAAACATTATAAAAAGTATACCAACTCTACATTTTTATATGATGCAAAAGAATAAATACATATTCAGTATGAAATATTCCTAGAAAAACTGAATAGTATTCTTATCAAGTCCTCTAAATCTAACTACCAATTTTATAGGAAATACAGAAGACAGAGGATAGCACAAGAAAGAAATCAGAAAAGCATGAGATGTGGGAAATTCTACAGGAAAAATTATTTGATTTATTTAGCAAGAAAAGCACACAAAAAATGGTACCGATGTATTGAAAGGGACTTTATTTTTATTACTGGTTGTGTGTGTGTGTGTGTGTGTGTGTGTGTGTGTGTGTTGTTGTTGTTGTTGTTGTTGTGTGTGTATGTGGTGCTGGGATTGAACCCAGGGCCTCGTGCATACTAGGTAAGTATATTCTACCACCAAGTTTCATCCCCAGGCCTTAAGAGGGACTTTAGAAACACACATTAGTATAATATGCTCTGGCTTACTATCTAGAGAATGCAATATTGTCTTAGGAAATAAGGATTATTTCTTATGAAATAATCTCCAGAAAAATCTGAAGACTGAGCATTTGATAATATAAAGTTATTATTAATTTTTAGTTTGAATAATGGTGTTGTGGTTACTTTGGAAGAAATAATACTTATCTTATTTATTTATTTATTTATTTATTTATTTTTGTGGTACTGGGGGTAGAATCCTGGAGCTTTTCTACCTCCAGGATATACTCCCAGACCTATTTTATATTTAATTTGGAAACAGGGTCTCACTAAGTTGCTGAGAGCCTCCCTATGTAGGCCTCAGCCTCACAAGCGCTGGGATTACAAGCATGTGCCACCATGCTGGGTTCTCTTATCTTTCTTAAAGACATAAAATATTCAAGGTTAAACACTTAGATTTATGTAAAAATAATTCAGCACATAACAGGTATAGATGGAATATAATGAAAGGAGATTGATCATGAATTAACCATCATTTAAATTAGTGATGGGTACATGGGATTTCATTACACAACTCTGTACACTTTGGTATATGTTTAAATTTTTCATAATAAAATGTTTTAAAGGATTCAGTAACTGATACTTTTTTATTTTTGCAGGTATAACAGAAACTCTATTGTTGAGACTTTGATCCTAGAAATTATATCCTACCAAAACCAATCTATTCTATAGGACTGAAGTGATGCTTTCAACCCACCTCCTTTTGTTCCCTCTAAGCCTTCAGAAAATATACAGTCTGTCTGTGAAAATGTAGACACCGGGTGACTGGAGTGTGGGAACAAGGTGTTTTCTGGGGAAGTGATAGACTTAACTATTTCATTAGGAGCACTCCCCAATTTACCCTATCACTCTAAGAGGGGAACATGGTATCCAGGCTGAAGGCAACTTGTGAAGACCCCAGGTGAGCTCAGCAATGCCCACTGCACCGCTCTCCTTCACATCGGTTGCTCCTGAAATGATCTACAGAGCCACAGCCATGTCGCCTGGCTGGTAAATCCTTGCTGGCACTGGGAAGAGCGAGCAAGCTGCTGCTAACTGAGCACTTTAAAGAAATGACAAGAAGACTGGCAGATTCCCAGGGAGGAACCTGTGGTCCAAGACCGCAGTTCAAGACATGGCAAGTCCAATTCTAGTCCTGAACAAAAAATGAAATAGGTTGTGGCTAAGCTGCTACCAGGAAGACTTCTCAGGCCTGGCAAGACCAGGAGAGAGAGGTTAGAGCCCACTGATAACCAATCTAGTACACAGAACAGAGCCATGCCCTGAAATAAGACTGGGGTGGAAACCACAGTTGAGAACACACGCTGTGGAAAGAGGTGGTAGTATAGATTTCGTGGAAAGGCTGTGGTCCATTGATTATTTGGTCTCCTAGGAGGCTTGTGTCACGAGCAACCAGACTTATGTAGGCGGTAGATACAGTTGAGCAGTGGTGGGGATGGACTTTGAGCCTTGGTCTGAGTTCAAGGTCAGCTGTTTTTGCATTGCACATCCTGCCTCCCAGATCAAAGAACTGCCTGGGCATTTGGGAGGGTGATTAATGAACACCTCAGCTCTATGCCTTTGGTGCTGCTCTCACCTTGGCATCCCTCCCAACCCTACCTTCAATGCTAATCCCTTGCTTAGGCAGCAGTGGAGGCAGGCAGACAGGACCCAGGAGAAAGAGGCTTTCTGTGAAAAGCCTAGGACACTGGAGGGAGGTGCCACCTGGATTAGATTCTTACTCGACTTCTCCCCAGCTCCCTAGTGTCTGGCCAGTTTCCCATTCTTTTGGAGTCCTTGTTTTACAAGCACATGCTTATAATCCCCGCGTTTGGGAGGCGGAGACAGGAGGATCGTGCAGGTTTGAAGCCAGCCGTTCTGGCTTAAGAGACCCTGTTTCCAAATAAAATATAAAATAGGTCTGGGAGTCTAGTCCGGAGGTAGAAGGGTTCCATCTTTAGTACCACCAAAATAATAAAAAAATTAAAAAAAAAAGATTATCTACCATCAACTATTTTTGTTAAAATGAAGTATAACGGGAACTATAAAATATAATATTAAAATGATAAGGCATACCCCCTCCTTTAAAAAAAAGTGGTTATTTGGGTTCCTGAAATAAATTGAAGCAAAAGTGGCTACTGGATAGAGGAGTCTTAAGTGGCTTTAATAGCATGTTATACACCAAGAAAATCAGGTACTGAACCTGTCTAAACTTGATTGAGGAAGAGTTGTTTTTCTGAAAATTTTATGAGTCAAAATATTACAATACCTTGCCCAGTCTCTTCCTGGTAGTAACTCCTTCCCATCAGGACAAAAGTATGGGAGCTAGATAGGAGTTTTCCATTGATACCATATTGTCCAATAGGCTTGTTTTTCTATCTTTGATCTTGAATACTACCAATAGATTAGGCATCAGATTTCTAAGAAGCAAGTCGCCCAAGTGATACATATCAAAAGTTTGGTTCCTTTGGATTGGGACAATGATATCATTCTAAAGCAACTAGTTGGAGCCTGTTTCAAGGAGAGATCATGATGTTTCTTTGTTTTTTCGTCCTTTCTTTTTTCCAAAGAGATCCAAAATTACAGATGAGTACAGTATAATAAAATATGTCAGGAGTTTATTTCCTTCACAAAGGCTAGCCCATCAGTGAGCAGCCCAGGTTAAGAGTGGTCTCTGCTCGATGTGGTCTTTAGCATATAGAGGTAGCAACAGAAAACAGGGGAAGACCACAGGTTGAAAAACTTTTGTTGCCAATTTATTATGAAGGTCTCCATGCTTTTAAATATTACTCATGACTATAAAGACATTGCTTACAAATTGTAAGCTCCTTTCTTCTTTACAGTCCATTCCATATCAAGCATATTGGAGATGGCTGGAAGATTTGCTGATAATTTTACAAAATGCCTAAAGAGAATTAAATTTGCAAGCAATGTATTTCACTTCACCATTGTAGAAAAAGTAGCTTTCTGTCATTAGAACAGTCTCTAGACTTATTGATTGTGAATCATGAGCTTATTTTTTAAAAGATAATGTTTACTGGAATATTTCCTCATGATTAAATATAAGTTTAAGGTGGGTGTGATAGCACACACTTGTAATCCCAGTACTTGGGAGGCTAAGACAGCAGGATTGCAGGTTTGAAGCCGGCCTCATCAGCTTAGTAAGGCCATCTGCAACTTAGTGAGACCCTGATTCCAAATAAAAAGAATAGAATAGATGTGGGGGTATAGCTCAGAGGTAGAATGTTCCTGAGTTCCATCCCTAGTACCATAAAAAAATAGAAATAAATATAAATTTAAACATCTTACTGGCTTTGCTGTTGAAAACTCCAAATTTTGGCTATTTTTAAATAAAATCTCCACGAAGAAAGATACAGAATGTAGTAAGCAACTAAGGAAAATAAATATTTCACACTCAGTAGCCCTTTTACATGTTTCCAAGATGGTCTTTGATCAATAGTCGTCCTAGCAAAATGAATCTCCAAGAAAATGATGTAATTTTATTCATTTCAAACTAAGTTGCTAAAGACATTTTTACTGTGCTTGTCATCTCCAATGTATAACACTTCTATGTTATCAAAAGACCATTTATATCCTTTCTCAACATTAATCTTCTAAAACTATTCCCTGATGCAAATAAATAAAACTTATTTTTTCTGGGCTCATCAGACTTATTGTAAATTTACTGAAAAAAAATTTTTGTTATAAGACTAGATGTGCTTATTCTACCATTCTTTAAATGGTGATAAAATCTATGGAACAACTAGGCTTGGTGGCACACACTTGTAATCCCACTACTTGGGAGGCTGAGACAGAAGGATCACAGGTTTGTGGCCTCAGCAACTTAGTGAGAGCCTCTAAAACTTAGTGAGAGTCTGTTTCAAAACAAAGAATAAACAATAGGGCTGGGGTGTGGCTCAGAGTAGAATGCCCCTTGGTTCAATCCTTAGTCTCTCTCTCACACACACACACACACACACACACACACACACACACACACACACACCACAGAGAGAAAAACCTATGAAACATATTTTTCAACTGTCTATGTGATCCCAAAATATTCATAGGAATAGAGAAACATATCAGTTATCTGGGCCTTTTCTTTTCCCAAGACAAAATACGTGGTAAAAATATCATTTGGAACGCTAATTGTTTTTCTTCCTCTTACCTAGTAGCGGGTGCCTGTCGACAAAGCTTTAGACAGTGGGTAGAATGAATGCAAAGCCGTACTGCAAGGATCATGCTAGTTTTTCTGAATTCTAGGCAATGTCCCAAGATTGAAATGAATTGTTCTTAGAGCTGTGGGGAGTGGATATCTGAAATCGCTCTTTTAAAAGCCGCAGGAGGCTTGAGGACTATGAAATGGTAAAATGTCAACTTGCAGGAAATTAAGGGTTTTAAATCCAGAGCTTGACCTTGGAGAAAGGTTGATTTCTAAGTGACTATGATGGGGGAAAACATAGGCACAGTGGACGGAGAGAAAAAAAAAAAATCTATCCAGAGCACAAACCCTAGCTCTCTCCCAAGCAGCAGGATGCTGAGATATGAAAGAAACAAGACAAATAGGTCTTAGTTCCAGCACTGCTGGTTCTTGGTCACTTACACTCCCTAAAAGCCACTGGGCCAATATAGAGGTTTAACTGGGCTCTGCTGCCAGATGGTCTAGGTTCACAGTGCTTATTCTGCTACCCGCTGTGATGTAAATTGAAGAATCTCAATCCATCTAAGCCTCATCTGTAAAATGGGGCTGGTAACAGGGTTATTGCAGAGTCAATGAGCAAGTATGTATACATGGGGCACACGGTGCTCTATAATAAAGCTCCTCTTATCATGATCCCCTTGCACAGTTAGGAGAGCATCTGAGATGTAAGATGTAAACAAGACGAGAAGGCTAGAAAGGGCCATGCAGACTCAAGATGTACTAAGTCAGTTCTCTAGTAGACCTATTCCAGGAGCTCATCAGAGATCTGGTTTGAATCTCAAACTCGAAGAGTAGTCCTGGTAAGTACCTGTGACTTGTGGTTTTGAGCATTCTCTCTTTTATGTATGTGTCTGGTTGGATAAAGAATTCTGCCAGCAGGCAGGATCCTGGGGTGTGTGTGTGTGTGTGTGTGTGTGTGTGTGTGTGTGTGTGTGACAGAGACAGAGACAGACTATTTTTCTTTCTTTTTTTTTTTTTTTTTTGGTGGTACTTGGGGTGGAACCCAGAGGCTTTCTACCTCCAGGCTATACTCCCAGACCTATTTTATATTTTATTTGAAACAGGGTCTCACTAAGTTGCTCAGAGCCTCACTAAGTAGCTGAGGCTCCCTTCGAACCCGTGTGATCCTCCTGTCTCAGCCTCCCAAGCGCGGGGATTACAAGCGTGCACCACCACGCCCGAGAATTTATTTTTCTTACTGGAAAAAAATTGTGTATGCCCAGTCCTTCTTTGTTATTTTGTTTGTTTTGGAACAGGGCCTCTCTCTAGGTTGTTGAGAATCTCACTATGTTGCTGAGGCTATCCTTGAACCTAGTATCAGTCTCCCCTTAACTAGGGTTGTAACTGTGTACCACCACTCTTGGCTTTGAAGCACAGATCTATTCATTGCCCTTGGAATTGAGAAATGCTGGAAAGAAGGCAGGATAATGGAGCCACACTTCTTATTTCTGCTTCATCCTGCCTGACATGCCACCCTTCCTATGTGGTCTAGCCAGCAGATTAGCTACTCGCTGACCATTCCACAGGCCCACGACACCCCTCTGCCCACTCAGGTCTATGAACAGCAGCCTTTTGCCTCAATGGGGCTTGATCCTAGTATATGGAGTATGGACCATTAACTAGGGTGGGTTAAGTAGAAATGGAGTGGATTCTCTACTTGAAAAATATTCTTAGATGGAAAAAATAAACATTGCTACTGTTGTGCAAATGTAGAACAGAACAAAGGGCTTATAATTTGGAGAGATGCTGTGAGTTCCTTTTTAAAAGATGTTATCAAAATCCAGGAACTTTTTGTTCTTCCATAGAACCCTATTGGAAGGCAGACTTCTCCCCAAGGCTTGATGGTCTCACCAGCTTAGAGCTCAGGCAAAGCAGCACTTTAGAATCAAGTTTTTATCTAGAGGAAATTACACATAGAATTACGTACAGTTAGCAAAATACATGATGTTTTGAAAACTACCTTTGAAGCCAACCTCTTGCTTCAGATCAGAAGAAAGCTAGGGTTCAAAAGTCTGAGAATTCTGTTAGAAATTCTGAGAATATGTGAGAAAAATTCCCTTTTTTCTCTCAAAATGAATGATCTTGCATACATATAAATATATATGCACACATACATATATAAACATTTATTGAGTGACTATTTGAACAACATAGTGATTTTACACTATACATATTATGCAAAACACTCATCCTAAGTTGGGCGTGGTAGTGCACGCTTGTAATCCCAGCATTCCAAAGACTGAGACAGGAGGATAGTGGTTCCAGAACAGCAGCAGCTACTTAGTGAGGCCCTTTGCAATTCAATGGGACCATGTTTCAAAATAAAGAATAAAAAATAGGGCTGGGAATATAGCTTGGAGATAAAAACAAAACAACAACAAGAAACACTCATCCCCTTAAAGCCCCCGGAGGAGTCTCAGCAGAGTGACTGTGTGTCTGTGTATGTATGTATGTGTGTGTGTGTGTGTGTGTGTGTGTGTGTGTGTTCCAATAAGACTTTATTTATTTATTTTTCAGTACAGGGAATGAAACACAGGGTCATTCTACCTCCGAGAGACACCCCCAGCCTTTTCTTTTTTTTTTTAATTCTTTCTAATCTTGAAACAGGCTCTCGTTCAGTTGCAGAGGGCCTCACTTAGTAGCTGAGGCTGTCAGCAAAACGCGTTCATCTGGTCTCAGCTTCCCAAATTCTAGGATTACAAGCGTGCGCCACCACGTCCAGCTAAGACTTTATTTTTTAAAAATATACTTTGGCCTGGCATGGTGGCGCACGCTTGTAATCCCCGCGCTTGGGAGGCGGAGACAGGAGGATCGCGCAGGTTCGAAGCCAGCCTCGCTGGCATAAGAGACCCTGTTTCCAAATAAAAATATAAAATAGGTCTGGGAGTGTAGCCCCGAGGTAGAAGGGCTTCCAGGAACCCCAGTACCACCAATAAATAAATAAATAAACAAACAAACAAACAAATAAATAATTTAATTAAAAATATACTTTGGTGCATTGTAGTCTCACATAATAATGTATTTCTGAGTGATAGGGACACACAGCACTTAATGAGCTTCCCCTCCCTGTACCCTCCCCACTCCCTCCCCTCCCCATACATGATATTGATATTGATATTGAGATTGACTCTGGTAATCTCACCTAGGTATATAAGGTCAGTGGAAGTGTTTCCTTCTTTAATTCTCTTTCCGCAGTGGCATTTTGAACAACCTAATCGCCAAATAGGATGTGGTGCTACACGGCCTTTCCTGCCACAAGAAAAGCGCTGCACTGCAATCCACATTCCTCCTGGCCCGATGACTAAATCAGAGCAAAAATAGCCTATACAGAGTTATTGCCTATGCTCCTCTACAGGGGAAAGGAAGAGGAGGAGGTGGGAGGTGCCAGGCCTGTGCGGCGAGGGCGCTGCATTCTGATTTCTCTTTTCAGCTCCCATCCCCAGCACCATGTCACAGGTGAAGATGAGTAGGTGGATAAACCTGTGGATTGGGACATGTTTGTACCTGTTTGCACAGCACTAAGAAGAGCACATTTGATTATGAATGGAATGATGATAATTAACAGCCAGCAGGATGCTCCTGGATGTTACCTCTGTTCCAGGCAGAGGTCGACATGGCCTCATGAATGAGTGACCGGCGTTACAAAATTGTGAAGTGTCTCCTCTGCAATTAAACTTGGTCTTATTGGAAATAAGCAAAATAAAGTGCTCAGCGGGGGGACAGAGTTAGAGAGTAATTTGGCAGCATAGCGTGGTGCTTAAGATTATTTCATAATCTTGGTGGTAGAAACTACCATTGACCAAATCTACTTTTCTCCTGGGTAGGAGCCTTATCTCACCCTGAGATTGCAACTCCCTGACTCTTTGGGGGCTAGATATGGTCATGAGGCTAAATCCTCAGCTGTAGAAGGCCAATGAGAAGGATAAGGACCACTGTTGAATCACTTGTGGGATGGGACTTTGGCCCCATGCACCTGGTCTCTCTCTCACCGTCAGGCAAATCTCGGCTCCATCTTTCACCACACAGATAAGGACAAGGCTTCTTCGAGAGGCTGCCTGGATAGCACAGCAGAAAAAATCCGAGCTCCCAAATGCTGTTGGAAATGTCAGCCCCACTGAAACTGCTCTGATCACTTCAGGACTCTGTGCCGAAGGGAAGCAAACTCTTTGTGCCTTAGATTGTCCTCTAATCATTGCGATGTTTGCAGCTCTTTAAGAAAGCATATTAGACTTTACCCTGATGTAATATGATGTTACACCAGATAGAAGATATCATTTCACATTATATATAAATATATATGTGTATGCATAATATATACATGCACACACACACACACACACACATATATATATATATATATATATATATAATTTTCTATAGCTGTGTGTCCAATTACCACCTACAGTGCTCTAAGACACAAGTTTATTACCTCGCAGTCCTTTAGGTCCATCTCAGGAGAGGCCTCTGCTTAGATCTCTGGTATGAGATCAGTGGTCCACTAGGGCTCCCATCTCACCTAAGGTTTAGAGTCTTCCAAGCCCACATGCTGTTGGCACAGTGATTTCCTTGCTCCTGGAGAGTAAGGTGAGGTTTCAACTTTCTTGCTAACCTGATTAGGGGAGGCCCTCCTTGTAAAATCTCTTCTTTGCCTTATTAGGTAGTATACTCCCAAAAGAAGTACACTGTCATATCCACAAGGTCTGCCACACTCAGGGGCTTATAAATAGGGAAGGGGGAAATCTTAGGAGTCATCTTAGAAATCTGCCTCCCACAATCATGTATTAACATAAATATGTGATAGTAATATAGCACAATGATTATGATTTATAACTGAGTGCTTACTATGCACCAGGAACTTATAAGCAATTTTGTATGCATTTGTTTATTCATTCCTCATGCAAACCCACAAGATATAATATTATATTCACTATTTAACAAATTGTACAGGTAACAGAGCCTTAGACATGTTAAATAATTTGCCCAAATTTATACAAACAGTAAGTGGCAGAGTCTGTATTCTGCAGCATGGACTTTGTAATTGGACACTCCTGTTACACATACCCGGTGTCCTGAACTTCTAGATGATTATAGTGAAATAACTCGGTTATGGCTGTCTTCCCAGAGAGATATGACCTTCGCCAAGGCAGGAGCGTCTATTTGGGAGTGTGTTCAGCTGCAATTAACAGGAAACCTGACTAACAGTGGCTGAAACAAAGACAGGTTCTTTTTCCTCTTCTAAACAAGAAGTTCAGAGTTTGCTGGGAAGGTTCTCAGAAGCTCAGCATCTCCGAGTGGAGATGGTCTTTACTTCATGCTTTTAAAGATGGCTATTGCAATCCCACCGTCAAAACAAAGTCAAGGCTGAAAGGAAGACAAAGAGAATCAAGATAACCATATCTGTTTGATTTTCATGGGAACACATCCATATATTCTTGGCTATATGTGTGTTGCTTGCGATTCCAAGCTACAAAGAAGGCTGAGAGAGGGAGACATTTCACAATTCAAATTGGAGAAGAAAAGTGCGGTGTCTGTTAGGTGAGCAAAATGTAGTGTCTCCCATAAGCAGGGAGAGTGATTATCTCATTTTGTCTTTTCTTCAGCATCTATGTGTGACCTGCACATAGTAGGCTCTTGTTTATTGCTGAATGAATGCTTGTTAAATAACACACGGATAGTGCTGAGCGCAGTGTGGCATGCACTAGGTAGTTGGTGATGCCCACCGCTACTACACTGTCTAGTAAACCTACGCTCGTGCGGGTATATGGCAGGTGGATGCTTTCCAGCACTGCTGGATTCGTGGATAAGCACCAAGAGCGGATGGCGCTGCGGCCTCCTTAACCACAGAAGGGCCTGAGTGGGGTCTGCTCTGGGGTGGGGAAGCAGGAAATGATGAATCTCTTTCTAGCTCCCCTGCTGCTTTGCAGGCGAAGGCTGGCCAGAGGGGCTAACTGTAGCAATTACTCAGCTGCCACCCATGCAGCTCAGAGTACAAGCTAGTGGGCCGGAGGATCGCTTAAAGCATTCTTCCTTTCAGAAAAGAGGGGGGGAAATCCTCTCCTGATAATGGCAAGGATCCTAGGATCCCGCTGAGGAGGCGAAAGAGCTTTGGAACCTGTGTCCACACTCTCCTCCTGGCAGCTTTTCCACGAGCTTGCTGGTCTTCAACTCGCACGTCTTTCCAACTCTCTTCCTCTCCCTCTCCCCCGTCCTTTCCTTCTTTCCCATCACTCTGTACCTCCGTCAACCTCTTCACGCTGTGCCCAGGCAAAGGGGTTTGTTTATAGGTCAAGTAAAAGATGCATCTGGCACCCCGGGGCCCATCCTAGAGCTGGGAGTTGAGACCTGAGGGAGCAGTAAGGTCAGAAGCTGCCCACACGCTGCCTCCTCCTGTCTGGGTGGCCTCAGTGTGGTGGGTGAGTGTATTCGTTGCCGGGCTGGGTAACAAAGTACAAACCCAAGAGCCTAAGCAACAGAAAGTGAAGTGTCTCCTAGTTCTGGAGGCAGGACATGCAAGATGGGGGTGTCAGCAGGTCTGCTTCCTTCTAAAGGCGGGAGGAAGGATATGTTCTGTTTGTCTCCTAGCTTCGGGTCATTTTCTGGCAACATCTGGCATTCTTTGGTGAGTAGATCTAAAACTGTAATCTTTGCATCATGTGACAATCTCCCTGTGTGTGTCTGTGGTCAAATTATCCCCTTTTTATTAGGACTAAGGAACAGTCATAATAGGTTAGAGTAGAGCCCACTTTAATGACCTCATCTTAACTTGGTCATCTACAAAGACCCTATTTCTAAATAAATTTACATTCAAAATACTAGGGGTTGAGATTTCAACATCTTTTTGAAGAGTACAATTCAACCTATAACAGGAACTTCTACCATATGTTCCTTTGCTTAAACAAAGACCAATAGGAATTTTGAAGCCTCATAATAAGACAACATTACTTCTAGAACCTCAGGTAAAATCAGGACAAATATAATAGCAATTCAATGACCTGATTTTTTTTTTTTTTTAGTTGAGACATGATAACAGTAACTCCACATTATGCTTTCCAATAAAAGCAATGTATTAAACATAATCAGAAAAAAATTTAGGCTTTGTAATTCTATGAAACTTCCAAATAAATAAATGGCCAAATCAGAAAAATAAATGATCATAACATTAGGTATGACTTACAGGGCAATAACCCTTAAACAGGTTTACAGCTCGTACATACCAGGCACAGTATGAGAATTTGCCCCCAGTGATACTGCAAAGTAGGTGTTAATAGGCTTGTTTTTACGGGTGAGGAGACCGAGTCTCAGCATAGTTAGAGCGCATGCACAAAGTCAGGCTCAGCTGGGGAGGGCTGGGTCCAGGATTCCAATCAATATATGTCTGATTTCTAAAACTGTTAGAGCATGCTGCTTATTTTTTTTTTTCATCTCAGAAAATATAATCTCTGTCCCTTTGTGGTTCAAATCAGCTGTTACAAATTACAATGACTGAACATGAAAAAATGAGCCGCTGGACAAACTAGAATTTTAATAAAAAGAGAAAAATGTGACCCACAGTGCTGAAATGGCATTCCATTGATTTACTAATGTGCACTTCCCTGACGCATAGTGGCTACACCTGAACAGGCAGATGTAAGTTTCGAATGTCCTCAAGAAAAATTGTAGGCTGGTGCTTTAAATAACTCTCTAAGTCTTTTAAGATGGATTTTTTTTTTTTTTTGCCCTTTGGAGCACTTACAGATAAACATTTAATAAATTTAAGCCTTGTCACAGCACTACTAAGAACACTTTAGGAAGAGACAGACATTATTTAGAGTTTGATAATGGGAGAATTTAAGAGACATGTCGCTTGTTTTAAATAACTCTTGTGGACTAGAAAATGTATATTTCTCATCAAACTATTAAATTGAAATCTTCTTAATACCCAGGTTATGTCACATTAAAGGGAAGACAAAGAATCTGTTTAAATCACTTTGCTGTAATAGGATTTTGTGGATAAGAACCTAATTTAAAATAAATGGGCCACCGGCTAGATTTAGACATTTTCATCATACAAATTTCTGTTCCAAATCTATTTGCAGTAATGGGTTTTGATCTATTGTCAAATGGTCAATTGTTTTGGACATCGCACCTCTCTTCATGTAAGTCTAATAACTGATGAACAACTTCTGGAAGTTTTAATAATTATCTAAGGCCAGTTTTTAAAAAATGATGGTAAAGAGCAAATTTAGCACAGATGTAAGACCCACTTTACGCAAGAAACAATTCCTCAAATGATTTCTGCTCAGGGCATTTAGATGCAGAAATCTCACATATTCATTCAGTAAATATGTGTTAAACACTGACAGGGGCCAGGCACTGTTCTTGGTGATTGAGACACATCACTGGACAGACTGAAAAAGATCCCTGTGTTGTGGTATTTGCCTTCTGGTAAGGGAAAACAGATGACAAGTGATAACATGATAAAAAAAAATCAGAAATGTCAGAATAAAATAGGCAAAGTAAAGAAGTGACACGGTGAAAGTGTCATGAGAAAACAAAAAAAAGGAAAAATGTTGACAGGTGACACAGTGCCTTTTGAAATAGCAGGACCAGGCTGGGCTTGGTGGCCCAGGCTTATCATCCAGTACTTGGAAGGCTGAGACAAGGATACATAACAGGTTTGAGAACAGCCTCAGCAATTTAGCAAGACTCTCAACAACCTATAAAGACCCTGTTTCAAAATAAAAAAGAAATAGGTCTGGGGTGTAGCTGAGAGGTAGAACACTCATACATAGGTTTGATCCCCAGTACCAATAAAAATAAAAATAAAATTAAATTTAAATGAATAAATATACTGGGCGTGGTAGCACACGCTTGTAATCCCAGCATTTGGGAGGCTGAGACAGAAGGATAGCAGTTGATGGACAGCCTCAGCTGCTTAGCGAGGCCATTTGCAACTCAGTGAAATCCTGTTTCAAAATAAAGAATAAAAAATAGGGCTGGGATATAGCTTTGAGGTAGAACGCCCCTGAGTTCCATCCCCAGTACCAAAAATATAAAGAATAAATAAATATCTAGCTAGCATGATCAGTGCAGATCTTATGGTAAAGGTAACAGAGCCTCGGACTAGAGAAGCTGGAATTTGGTTTTAACTAGATGAGATTGAGCCAGACCAAACAGTATATAGTGCATGCGTACAGTGAACAGGGGTACAGATTCCTGTGGGGTTGTAGAGCCAGGACCCAGCTCAGAAGAGTTCTCGAGACAAACTATAATTCTATTCTCTGTGCCCTTCCTTCCAACTTCGTCTCATATTTAAAATCAAGTATGTATGGAATGACACGTATGTATGGAGAAATCACAATTTGTTTTTCTCTTAGAGATGAAGGGTAGAAAAATACATGTAGATGGTAATAAGGTGATTATACATTGGGGTAGCAAATTACTCAGGGTAGGTTTTCTAAAATAAGCCTCAGACAAAAAGGAGATGTTCAAAGTTACTGTTGAAAATTCCCCCGGAAGGCACCAACCATTGACCAGCCAACCATCCCTGCAGAAGCCCAACACCGCCAGTTTTCTTCTGGAAAACAAATTTGGTTGAGCAGCACAGATAAAATAGATTGGCATTGTAGGGGCCACATCAAATGTTCACAAGGGAAACAGAGTTGAGTTGCAGGAGGTTCTTCTCTTTTGTCTCACTCTGAGGAGAGTGACCCTGGGGGAAGGAGGGCAGACATGTGCTGTTTTAACTTCTATTCCCTCCCAAGCAGGCACACTTGAATTTGCATAAATTATTTTAGCCGATTATTTAATGAAATGATGCTCTATCTAGGAGCCTCCATGCTTGTGTTTATCAGCTGCTGTCAGCCTCCCAGTGACCATCTGATCTCTAGTGACCTGTTTTCTACTGCTTGACAAAGCTACCAAAGTTTAGGGTCATGTGGCAATTGCCCTTTTCTGCTGCTGAATAGCATTCTCTCTACTAAGCTGTTGAGACCAGCACCATCTCCTGGATGTTTTTCTTAGTCTATTTCATTTATTTCAATAAAACTAAGTCAAATGAATTAAAGAAGTATCCCAGGAAAAATATCATAATTCATTTCTACACAGTTGGTTCAAGATCCACAATTAAGAGACAAGATCCAAATTAAGAGAGGTACTAGAGACTGAGTTTAGGGAAAGTTCACAACATCACACAGCTTGAGGACCCCTAGTTTAGCTATTAACTAGGATTTTTCTGATTACATATGCATAATTGTCTCCTTGGGAATAAGAAATAAGAAGATTAAATTGTCTTTGTCACATATTACAAGCTTAACCAAGATTAGCCACTTTATAACAACTAAGATTATGCACTCATGATTCCAGATATTTAACTTAAATATTCCATGAACTGAAGTAGAGGTCTTCAAAATACCCCAGATTAAAAACCAACCAACCAAACAAACAGACTTTAATTAGTGGGCACAAATACCTTTTTTTTTTTTTTTTTCATTTTGCTGGGGAAGAATATAAAAGTTATAGCAGAATCAATAGAAATGTAGTTGTTTTCCCAGCAGAGTTCCTACCATGAAGGTTTTTAAAAGATTCTCAGAGACAGTTAGGTCTCTCTAAAGTTTAATTTTGACATGGACAAACTATACAACCAACCCTCTTAGGTAGACCACTCACTCATCTGTTGGCAGGTACCTAGTCTAATTCCATGGCTTGGCTACTGTGAATAGTGCTACAATTAACATTGGTATGCAGATAACTCTTTCATATGCTGATTTTATTTCCTTTGGGTATATAGTCAGGAGTGGTATAGCTGGGATCATAGGATAATTCTATTTTAATTTTCTTTTAGGAAACTCCATGCTGTTTCCAGAGGAGATGTACTAATAATTTGCATTCCTACCGACAGTGTATAAGGGTTCCAGTCCTTCTCCCTTTATCCCCAAATCCTTGCCAGAATTTTTTATTTATTTTTATATAATACCCATCCTGACTGAGGAGAGATAGAATCTCAAGGTAGTTTTCCTTTGCATCTCACTGGTGGCTAAAGATGCTGAGCATTTTTTAATATATTCATTTGCCATATGTACTTCTTTTGAGAACTGTTCATATCATTTTTCCATTTTTATATTAGATTATTCTTTTGTTGTTACTTTTTTTAGTTCTTTATATATTCTGAATATTAGTCTTCTGTCAGATGAATGGCTGGTAAAAATTTTCTTTCATCTTGAAGGTGTCTCTTCATTCTATTGATTGTTTCCTTTGCTGTACAGACGATTTTTATTTTTATTTTATTTATTTTATTTTATTTATTTATTTATTTTGCGGGTCTGGGGATGGAATCCAGGGACATTTGGCCTCTGAGCTACACCCTCTGCCCAATTTTTATTCTTTATTTTAAAACCGGGTCTCACTGAGTTGCAGAGAGCCTCACTAAGTAGCTGAGGCTGTCCGCGAACCGCAATCCTCCAGGTCTCAGCCTCCCAAGAGTGGGGATTACAAGCGTGCGCCAACACGCCCGGCTGTACAGAGATTTTTAAATGGATATAATCTCATATGTCAATTCTTCCTATTGTTTCCTGAGCTATAAGAGTACTATTCAGGAAACCATTGCCTGTACCATTGTCTTGAAGTGTTTCTTCTATGTTTTCCTTTCATAGTTTCAAATTTTAGTTCTTACATTAAGGTCTTTGATGTATTTTGATTTGATTTTTGCACAGGCTGAGAGATAGGGGTATAGTTTTCCCAGTGCTACTTGTTGAAGATACTGTTTCTATGTATTTTTGGTACATGTGTTAATAATCAATTAGCTATAGATACATACGTTTATTTCTGGGTTCTTTATTCCATTCCTTTGGTTTGTGTGTTTGTTTCTATGCCAATACTATTCTGTTTTTACTATGACTCTAGTATATTTTGAAATTGGGTATTATAATGCCTTCAGCATGGCTCTTTTCTGCTCAGGATTGCTTGGGCTGTTCTGAGTCTTTTGTGATTTCATATGAAACTTGGTATTATTTTCCTAGTTTGATGAAGAAATTTCTTGGTATTTTGATGAATATTGTGTAGAATCTGTAGATTGCAGATCTTAATTCTCCCTTTCCATGAACATGGGAGGTCTTTCATATAGTATCCCTTTACTGTTCATTGTTTCTTCAGTATTCTATAGTTTTAATTGAACAGAGTTTTCACATTCTTGGTTAGATCTACTCCTAAGATTTTTTTTTTTGGGGGGGGTGGTACTGAGGGTGGAACCCAGGGGCCTTCTACCTCCGGGCTACACTCCCAGACCTATTTTATATTTTATTTGGAAACAGGGTCTCACTAAGTTGCTGAGAGCCTCACTAAGTAGCTGAGGCTGGCTTTGAACCTGTGCAATCCTCCTATCTCAGCCTCCCAAGTGTAGGGATTACAAGCGTGAGCCACCATGCCGGGCTTCTAAGATTTTTTTTTTTTTTGGAAGGTATAATGAATAGAAATTTTTTCCTGACTTCTTTCTCTGTGAGAAAGAAATTATTCATTATTGGTATATAGGAAAGCTATTGGTTTTTGCATGTTGATTTTGTATGCTGTTTCTTTGCTGAACTTATCACTTCTAAGAGTTGTTTGGTGGACTCTTTAGGGTTTTCTAAGTATGGAAAGATCATCTGCAAATAGGGATAATTTTACTCCCGCCTTTCCTACTTGGGCCCTTTTTATTTTTCTTGCCTGATTTTTTTCAGGCCAAAATTCCTATAACAAATATGATTGGTGAGAGTTGTTATAGTTAGATATAAAATATCTCCTAAAGAGCTCATTTATTAATATGCAGGGCTGATATAGTGGAATCATGAGGGTTGTAATCCCAGAGGTGAATAAATCCATTGTAATAGATTTACCTGGGTGGACCCTGGTAGGCTGATAGGCTGGAGATGGGTTCTGGGGATGTATAGCCTTCGGGATTATATAAAGGATTCCTCCTCTCCCTGTTCTCTCTTCCTTCTGGCCTCTGTGATGTGAACACAGTTCATGTGCTCTCTGTTTCTGTCTCTTTCTCCCTCCCTCCCTCTCTACTTCCCACCACATTGCCCCTAATATCTGAACCTGAAACCATAAGAAAATAAATCTTCTTTCCTCTCAGTTATATGGTCAGATATTTAGATTATGGCTAAAAGAATGATGATGGATACAAGAGTGGACAACTTTGTCTTGTTCCTGATTTTATAGGAAGTACTTTCAGTTTCTCTCGCTCAGTATGATGTCAGCTATAGATTTATTATACATAATTATTATTAGGTTGGGATATGATCCTTTTATACCTAATTTGTTCATAGTTTTTTTTATCATGAAGGGGTGTAAATTATCAAAGGCTTTTTTGTATCTACTGAGATAATTATGTGATTTTTATACTTGATTCTATTCAGATGCTATATTATACTGTATTATGTTTCTTGATTTGTGCGTGTTGAACTAGCCTTGGGTCCCTGGAATGAAATCAAGTTGGTCTGGTGCTTAAATAACATAAAATAACTTAAGGATTTTTTTTAACTATTGTGGATGGAACCCAGGGACATTCTACATCTGAGCTACATCCTCAGCCCTATTTTATTATTTTATTTTGAAGCATGGTTTCATTAACTTGCAGAGGACCTTACTAAGTTTCTGAGTTTGACTTTTAATCTGCAACCCTTCTGTCTCAGCCTCCTGAGTACAGGAATTACACATGTGTGTCACCATCCCTGGCTTAAGGACTCCTTTTAAGATAAAAATTAAGGAATGAAATAGCGGTACAAACAGGAGTCCTATGATAAAACCTCAGAAATTCCAAACCCACCTGTAACTCTGATGCAGGAGTGAGGAATGACTGTTGTGTGAGCCCCTGTGTATGAGAATAGACCTCCATTAGAATTCACTGTTCAAAATTACAAAAGGGAGCCAATGTATAGCAGCATTATAAGGTGAGGACTGAGGTCAGGGAAAACACTGCAAATCCTGCTATTTTACAACCATATTGGGAAGAGCAGCAGGGCAGTCCAACCTGCCAGATAACTATTTTCTAAAGGAACCATGCAGTCTTATGGGAAGGAATTCACCCAATGAAGGTGGAGGTGAGCAAACTTGGTCCAAGGACAATGGGTCATTGTCAGAGAGGAAGGGCAATTCTGAGGTTAACAAGGTTCATACTGCTCAGATTGCTCTTTGGCCCTGGTTGCACCCAGAGAGGAGCAGTAGAGCCTGGGAGAAAGAGTATCTGCTAAGAAGCTGAACACAAGTGTTGTAAGACACAGACAAGGCAGCATAGCTCTGCGACCTCTAACAGAATAGAAGCCAAGTGCATGTGTGTGTGTGTGTGGGGGGGGGGGGGATAAATTCCTCAGAGCAGCCTGAAGGCATTTGGCATATGTCCTCTCCTGCTGGAAATGCCATTTGGATCAGCCACTTGGAATCCCCGGATCCAGTGTCATAGGGGAAGGATCATGGCCACCTGGTTGCTGGGTATTACGGCAATTTGACACCAGAACAAGTACTGCAGGAAATGGGGAAGGCACAGGCTCTGCTCTGCTTCATAGCCAGGAGGCAGAAATCTGGAGTCCTTACACAGATATGTTCTGAGCCTTCCTCAGCTGTACCCAGAGGTCTGAGAGGGGCTAGTGATTCCCATGATTCATCTGGAAGAACCAAATCAGACAGATACTCTTTTGTTAAGATCTCTTGATGTTAACCCAAGGCTGGTGTGTCCTAGAGAAATACAGGTGGTGAATGAAAGTGCCTTTTATTTAGACAACCTGGCTCCTGCAGTATTTTCTCCTTTCCATTTCCTACCACCAACATACCCCTAGTGCTCCAAAATATCATAAAATATGATAATACTTAATGATCCTCCATAGGATTCGGGTGGATTCCAACAACAATGAAAGATGCATTTTACTTTAGAACTGTTTAATCTAGTTAAGGAGAAAGCATATGTTTTTTCTTTAAGATGCAAAATAAAACAAGAAGTATAAATTATGGTAAAGCATTTTATGTAGCCATTGTGTTATAATGAGCCACCCATCAAATTCACTTCTGGAAAAGTTTCTTAAAAGAAATGAGATGAAGGCCAGGCGTGGCGACACATACTTGTAATCCCAGCATTTGGGAGGCTGAGACCAGAGGATCATGGTTCACAGACAGCCTCAGCTACTTAGTGAGGCCCCTGGCAACTCAGTGAGAACCTGTTTCAAAAATAAAGAATAACAAATTAGGGCTGGGGGCATCACTTGGAGGTAGAATGGCCCTGGGTTCCATCCCCAGTACTGCAAAAAGAAAAAAAAAAAGAAAAAGAAAAGAAAGAAAGAAAGAAAGAAAGGAAGGAAGGAAGGAAGGAAGGAAGGAAAGAAAGAAAGAAAGAAAGAAAGAAAGAAAGAAATGAGATGATAAAAAACATTGGAGAACATTGTTTTCCTATTTCCACCTGTGGCAAATCAATCCCAGTCCCCCCTCCCCCTGTGCAACATTAGCTCAGGCAGCTCAGAGGCACGCTCAAGTGTGCTTGCACATGCGCGCCAGCACTCTCATGATAAAAGGGAGTTACTGGGAGTTGGCCAGATCACTGAGCAGCACTCCCAGCCCTTCCCCAGGGGACGATCCACATTCCACTGCCTTCCTCAGGAGATGGCAAAGTAAGTAATAGCCAAGAAAACTCTAAGTGCCCATATTTGAACCTCTTGGGCACGGTGAGGGGAAAGTCGGCCTCATATTCATCCTAAATCCATTTTATAAAAGCCAAGTAAACTACCTACCGGGAGGGAGCTGGACACAGCCTCGCTGTGTGAGTCAGACACTCAGGTAGGTTGAAATCCAATTTTCCCCTGTGTGATCATGAAGAAGGTATTAATCTTTTCTCTGAACTCGGGCTCCTCATTTGTAAAGCAGGGATAATAACAATCACCTTAGAGAGTGGTGGGGTGGGATTCATGTGGCTGAGGCCAGGCGCCTGGCCTGTGGAGGCACTCGAAGCATCTGGACTACAGTCGTGCACACGCAACAGGTGGCTCCTTCACTAGTAAACTGGAGAAACAGTGATGCGCGGCTGCAAGAAATGAGAGAATCCAGTGAAGCCAACGGCAGCTTACTGTTCTGGAATCCAGCACCCTCCATGCGCCCCGACACTAGACCCGCTTCCTTCCTTCTGAGTTAAGGGGTAGGTTCTTGGCTCCACTTGCAACAGCCAAGAGCTGATGTCAAGGCCGTGTTTACTGTGCTACGCGCCTGGAAGCCAGAATCCTCTGCTGCCCCAGTCCCACCTTCTTGGTGCAACTGCTGTGGCTCTGGTGGCTGTTGTCGTTGCTTTTCCCTCGCTGGTGCTTCTTGGTCAGAAATTCTACCCATTTCTAGCCACTGCTGCTGTTAGCTCTGAGGAGGAACAGGGAGGCCATTGTGCCCTGTGTTTGGCTAGCTTCTCTTGGTGCTTAATTGAGGTCTGCCATTAGAACCACTTCTCGTATTTTTGGTGTTCCTTCCTTTCCGGGAAGGTGAAAAAGGTTTGTTTCCGATTAAAATAAAGCAAACCCTGGGATGATTGTATGACCTAATCTTCTGATCCCTGATCTATCACTCACTTAACAATGCTTTGATAATTATATCATTTAATTCAACAGTGGATTGTGGATATTATTTTTCTCTTATTAACCTAAAAGCAGATATGTCAAACCCTCTCATGGCTAGTTGAAAACAGTCAGACTATAAACCCAAGATTTTCTGACTCCAATATCCCTCTGTTTTCTAGACCTCTGTGATTACAAACAGAATTCTTGCTGGACAAAGATCCAGTCCTATGAATTTTTGTACTCTCAATATCTTAATGGTTACTAATGCATATGAAGTGCTCAGTTATAGCTTGGCAAATAAATAAATGCATGAACGAAAATTGAGTGCTAGCACTCAGTGGTAAAAGAATATCCTCATTTCAATAAACACTGTTCAGATATTCCATGTGGGGAACATGTTGTTGATCAGCGGTGGAGGCTCGAATTAATTTCACAATGTACAGCAAAAGGTGATGGACAGGTCAGTCCTGGGCATGATGAAATGTCAAGTCTAAGACATGATATGCATCAAAAAACTGAGCAAAGACAGGTCCAGCGCTGTGCAAGTCTGCCTGGACATAAAGCAATGCTGAGTAAACAGAAATCTCGCCAGCAGGCGGGCCTGACGAGTGGCTTCTGTGGTTCTGTGTGCATTGATATTAAGCAGCTCAATAGAGTTGAAACAGCAGAAAAAGCGAATGTGCTAGATATCAGGGAGGAAATGAAATATATTTTAGAGAAAGGGAAAAGGAAACAGAAGAAAAGCTCATTGTGTATAAAGAAAGGAAGTTAATATATGGTTGTATAGATCAGGAAATGAAAGGAAATGCTTTCAGAGACTCTTCTGTCTACATTGCAAATAAATGATAAGCACCCCATCATATTGTGCACTCTGCTTTCTCTCCTTACCGTGCACCCCATAAATGTCTTGTGTGTAAAAGGTACCTTAACAACAGTTTAGAAAACACAAGTGTTTCTCCATCAATGGAAGATCACCATAAGAGTTGAAAGACCAGCACAAAAGAACTCAGGCAAAGGCCCAGAAGTTTAGGCAACAAGGTAACGATGCACCAGGTCACCTCTGGGCATTGACATCTGTGAGCCTTGTGCCTTCCCCCCACTGGGTGAGTGAGGACTTATTCATAAGTCCATCCTGTCACCAGTGTTTGCTAACTCTTACTGAGTAACAGAGTAGCATAGTGACTTCAAATCACAGTATGACACTGTAACTATTGGACAACAAAGTCAATCTATAAGTAGATATATAAACACTCTCAGGAAAATAAAATAATGCTGTATTAATTAGCTATCTAACAGAACTCTAAGATACTTTTCTCCAACAGCTTGGAGGGATAAAAAAAATTTTTTTTTTGCACTGGAGGTTGAACCCAGAGACATTCTACCTCTAAGCTACACACTCAGCCCTATTTTATTTTTTATTTTGAAATAGGGTCTCACTGAGTTGCTGAGGCTGACCTCGAGCTTGTAATCCTCCTTTCTCAGCTTCTCAAGTACTAGGATTACAGGCGTGCGCCCAGCTGGGATCTATTCTTTGATAGCCTCTTCATGTTACAGCAGCTAGTTTGATTAGAATTTGATTTTCATTATTGCCAGTTTAGAAAAATATGTTCCAATTTCACAACTCTTTGTTAGCGATCAATGTAGGTTTTTAGGAGTGTTATATCTAATCTATGGAAACATCTGTCAAGTGTCTTGTATGCATGAGCTATGATATTTCAGGGCATCTCTCTCTTTTCTTCAACAGTGGCAGATCTTCATTTCTCTCTGCGTTAATGACATCACTAGACTATTGTCAGTAATGTTTTTAATATGGTGGCATATTATGGGTTTTATCTACCTCGATGTCAGTTATTTTGTGTCAAATCAGCAAGAAAATAATATTTTACACCACACCTGCTTCACTCCTTTTTATTAATTGGATTATCAAATAATATCCAAAAGCCTTTCCTTAATTTTATTCAATTTATCTCTTTTCATGAGTGAATTACTTTTCAGTGCCGAGTAATTTTTATAGATTTTATCACCCATCTTTATTATATTTCATATTCCATTGACTTTTATTTGAGTATTTTATATTTCTTTGGTGAATAGACTTTGAGTGTATGTATGTGTGGTCCTGGGGATTGAACGCAAGGGCATTAAACCTCTGAGTTACACCCCCCATTCTATGTTATTTTATTTTGGAAAGAGGGTCTTGTTAAGTTGCAGAGGGCCTCACTAAGTTGCTGAATATGGCTTCAAACCTGCATTTCTCCTGTCTCAGTCCCCCAAATACTAGAATTACAGGCATGTGCCACCATGCCTACTGTAAATAAACTTTAAGAGGATAAAAGGGGATATCTTTTACATACATAAATAATTCCAAATCAGGAGTCCGTAATTTCTTACTTGTTTTATTAAAATGTTCCTAAGTGAAGCCTGGCATGGTGGCGCAAGCTTATAATCCCAGTACTTGGGAGGCTAAGACAGGAGCATCACAAAAGTTCAAAGCCAGGCTCAGCTACTTAGTGAGACTCTCAGCAACTTAGTGAGACCCTGTTTCCAAATAAACTATAAAATAGGTCTGGGAGTATAGCTCAGAGGTAGAAAGCCCCTGGGTTCCATCTCTAGTACCACAAAAATAAATAAATAAATAAGTAAATAAATAAATAAATAAAATGTTCCTAAGTGTTTGATGAATTACAATTAAACATGACCTTTGAATACAGGCGTAGTGACACGTGCCTATTATTCTAAAACTTGGGAGACTGAGCTAAAAAGAGGACAGGTTCAAGATCAGCCTCAACAATTTAGGAAGATCAAATTAAAAATAAAAATGGTTAGGGGTATAGCTTGGAGATAGAATGCCCCTGGGTTCAATCCCCAGTACTGTTGGGGTCTGCTCAAACTGCCTGACAGAACTTCCGACAAATTAGCTACATGTAGCGCCAAGCGCGTTGACGTCCGCTCGACCGCCAGATGACAGGTAGCGCCAAGCGCGTTGGCCACCTGTCAAAACTTCCGATGAATGGGCTACATGTAGCGAACGCACTGTCAATGAATGGGCTGCATGTAGCGAATACAAGTCTGCACAACCGCCGGAACTTCCGATGAGACCTGCAACAAATAGCGCCGAACGGATGCAAGGGGGCATCTCCTTGCCACCGCTACCTTTAGTTTGATAGATTAGAATAGTTTCCTGACCGGAAAATCCCCCCTTGCCTTTTGCTTTAAATTGGGTTGCCTAAAAGAAAATAAACGAGATCTTGCTTGACAAATCTCCCGGCTCTGTGTGGTGATCGGGCCGTCGGTACTTATCTTCTCTCTCAGCTCCGTCACTGTCGGGCTGGCCCTGACACAGTACCAAAAGAAAAAAAAAAAAAATATATATATATATATATATATATATAATATATATAAGTGTTTGTGTATGTGTGTCTATGTGTATGTGCATGTGTGTATGTCTGTGATTTTTTAGCTTTATTAACTTGTGAATAACCTTTTTGCATCTTCTTTGCATCCATGTTGCAAATCTGCTCAATAAACGAGGCAAATCAGATAGCTGCATCTAAATACAACAAATCCAAGTTTAAATCCTTCACCTAGAAATGAGCTCGAAAAAATACAACCCTTACAATACATCAAAGCAATCAACAACCTCAAAAACAAATGGAGCCAGCTTTTTCTCCAGCAAGATTAAGAAATTGTCTGCACATGGCACATAGTCTGCAAACTTATTTATGATCTTAATAGTAAAATCTCTGTCCTCACTATTTTTAGTAGCTACATTGTCATAACCTTTCACTGCAAATTTGTTAAAGTCACATGAGTATTTTTTTTATTTAGCACAATATGGTTAAATATAAATATATATATGTTCCTGCATAAATACATTCTACTATATCCAAACTAAATATAACTCCAACTTAACTTCCTAGCTACATTCCCCAAATACGTCCATTCTTTTTTTTTTTTTTTTTTTTTTTTTTGCCGGTCTGGGAATGGAACCCAGGTGTATTCGACCTCCGAGCTACATTGCCCTATTTTTAATTCTTTATTTTGAAACAGGATCTCGGTGAGTTGCAAAGAGCCTCGCTAAGTAGCTGAGGCTGTTTGCAAACCGTGGTCCTCCTGTCTCAGCCTCCTAAATGCTGGGATTACAAGCGTGCGCCACCGCGCCCGCCTCCAAATATGTCCATTCTAATGCCACTCAATGCAAGGGGATTTGTGATGGAGAGGAAGCTGTGATTGGGAAAGGCAATGTTCTGGGATTATTTTAAGGCTAAAAATTTTGTATTTTTTCAAATATATAAAAATACAAATAAACTATTTTAGTCAGCTTTTTTAAATCACTGTGAGTCAAATAACTGATAAGCATGACTTAGAGGAAGAAAAGTTTATTTGGCTCACAGTTTCAGAGTTTTCAGAAGTTTCAGAGGTCAGTCCATGGTTAACCAACTTGTGATGGCAGAGCTTTAGGGTATGGTGGGGAAGGAAAAGCTGCAATCAGTTTATGGTGGTGGAAAGAAGGAGGGAGTAGAATCAGGCAAGGGCAGATCCTTGGCCATGCCCCCAAGGATCTACCACATCTAGCCATGTCTCTCCTCTCAACCTGGCTGCATTGTCTTCATATGAGGTTTTGGGAGACACTTTAAATCCAAACCATAACAAACCTATTTATAAAAACTCAAGCCAGGCATAGTGGCGCACACACTTGTAATCCCAGCATTTGGGAGGCTGAGACAAGAGGATCTCTGTTTGTGGCCAGCTTCAACTACTTAGTGAGGCCCTTTGCAACTCAGTGAGACCCTGTTTCAAAATAAAGAATAAAAAATAGAGTAGAGGTAGATTGTCCCTGGGTTCCACCCCCAGTATCAGAAAAAAACAATAAATAAATAAAAAATCGAAAATGCCTGCCTGCCTTCTCTCCCTTTTCTTTCCTTTATTTTTTTCTCCCACCCAGTTTATTCCTTCCTATACTCCCTTCCTCCCTCTCTGTCTTAGTTCCTGTATAATTTAACCCCAAAACCACTAGTTGGGATGAACTGAGGTGGGTTTCTATTAGAGGTGGTAGCAGCACCATCGGCTCAGCATGGCCTAGCACAGCCTAAATAAGATAAAGGGTGAATGGAGAGATGTGAACTATGGAGATAAAAAATGATGAGGAGATTTTTCATGTGTTGGAGTCCAAAAGTGGTAAAAAGAAAGTGAGTTTGGCTAAAGGTAGGATGGGGTGGTGTAGTGTTTGCTCAGAATTGGGTGTCAGAACCCACGTGAGGTAAGGTGAGGAAAAAGCCTGTATACAACAGGGTGTGTCTAGGTAGGGGATGAAGGAGCATGCATGGGGCAGGTGTACAAGAAGACATAAGACTGCTTATCTAAAGGAGAAATTGATCCAATAGGTAAATAAATAAACAGGCAATAAGGATTCTCACCGTCAGAATGAAATTATAATATGTTAACTGATAACTAAAATTAACCTTGCAGTATTGGCTTGGAATTGGAGATATCAACGTGAACTCACATGTAGAAAGATATAAAAATAAATGTAGTTTTAAATGTATACAAAGATATAAATTTCTCAAGCAATATCCCCAAAGGAATAAGCATGTGTAGTGCCTCGATCTTGGTTTCTGAATACCATTTCAGGTTCAGAACAGGGAAAACAAGAAGAGAAGTTGGAAATTTTTTGTTATTTTAGAAAGCAAGAACTACTCACAGGATGATAGGGAGTTGGGTAGTGTAGAGAAGCCAGGTGTAAGGGGTTTACACTGGCCAAATATAGAACTATTTGAGATCAAAATAAAGTACGATAATAACAAATTACTACTGAATGAATAAAATAAGAATCATTAATTCAGACTGATACAAGTTAACAAGTGCATAAATAAGTGCGGAGGAGAATAATACTTCAGTAGAATCCCAACTAATAAATGTAGAAGAAATGAGAAAATTAGCCATCTCCTGGCAATCATTCCAGTAATAATTCAAGTCACTAATGAAACTAAAACTAGTGGGTGAAAGTTTTACAAAGAATAGAATATTCTCTTAGTCTCAAAATACCTCCCACAGAATGAATTTATTACAAAGGGCAACTTTATGCCAGAGAAGTCCAGAAAACACTAACTCTGTCATGATCAAAGTTAGCATAACTAAGTAATGAAATCAGTTAAAGCACTTTTTCTATGACTTGCAGCACAGGCACAAGCCAAATCACAAGGAGACAGCCAGTGAACCCACATTAAGGGCATTTTATAAAATAAATGGCCTATCATTTTCAAAGCATTTAAGTCATGAAAGTCAAGGCAAGAGAGGAAGGCTCAGCACAGTGGCACCCTTCCTTTCCATCTTGTAGTAGATGATGTTGGAAAGTACATGTGCCACGATTCTGGCCAATAGGATGAAAGAAGTCTGGGATCCTAGGACAGGTTTTCTTTGCTGATAAGAAGGCACACAGGAAACAAAATAGCCCCTATCTTCTTCCAACAGGCATGGTCCTGCCTGGCTGTGGGGCTTGGAACTTCAGCAGCCATCCCTCAGTAGCTAGCTTGAGGATTCAGCCAGTGGGCCCAAAATAGCACAGGTTAAAATAGAAAGGAACCGGGTCTTGCTCGATGTCATTTATTCTCTGAGTTAACTAATCAAGATACGGGATGATCTCCAAAATTCTCATTACGTGAAATAATATGTGTTCCTTATTGTTAAGTCGACTGAGCTTGGGTTTATGTTAGAGCTGAAAGCATCCTCACTGGTAATTTATCAACACAGAAATGGAGACACAGATTGGTGGGAAGAGGGGATGCTATGGGGATCATTTTATTTTTAACATGTTAACTTTGATGATTTGTTATAGTTAGGAGGAAGCTTGAAATAGTGATGAGACAGAGCAGGGGCATTTGGCATTATAGATATAGAAATAAGTGATAGTTTAGAGCCATGACTCAGAACTCCTCAAGGAACATGTGTAGATAGAGAAAAGAGTCATGGATAATGCCTGGGAAATAATTTGATGTAAAAGTAGGAACAAATCATGAGTTAGAGAAAAGAGCAGGGGAAAAATCAGACAAAAGTAAAGAGGAAACTCACCAAAGGAGAGTGGTTTCAGAAAGTGAGAGGGTGCAACTTTAAGAATGGGGATTCACTACACAGGAAAGGCTGTGGGATTTATCACTGTCTTCTGGAATCTGTAGTTTTAATAAACAGATCAGGGTTGTTTAGAGTGGACTGAAAAGACTAGGGGTGATGGCTTCCTCATTTTTTTTTCAATATTTTGAATAGCTTGGTTTTAAAAGAAAAAAAAATGGCAGGAGAGTTCTGTCCTAGAGCCCTAGAGGCTGCATTCTAAATAGGACTGAGTGTGTGAGTTGTTTCATGAACCTTAAGAAGCTCAAGCTACTCTTTCTATGAATTACTTGTTTTGTTTTGTTGGTACTACTAATTTTTTCCCAGGGGCTTTATACCTCTAAGAGAGTGCCCCAGCCATATTTTATTTTTTATGTTGAAACAAGATCTTGCTAAGTTGCTAAGGGTTTCACAAAGTTGTAGACAAGGCCTTGAACCTGCAATTCTCAAGTCTTAGTCTCCCATGTTCTGGGGTTACGGCCATGCTCCACCACGCAAAGGAGGAAGAGTGGTAACTTGGAGAGAGGCAGAGTTGATGCTGGAAAGACTCAACATGGTTGAAAGAATACAGGAAAGAAGCGTGATAGAAAGTATAAGAGTGGTGTGCTGTAGTTCATGGCCTCAGAGAAAGACATACACAGTATAGGTTGAAAAATTCCCCAAGACAGAAAAGAAACCAGCGATGAGAGAGTCTTAGTCCATTTGGGCTGCTATTTTTAAAAATACCATAGACTGGTGACTAGTGAACAACAGAAATTTGCCTCTCACACTTCCTCCCGGAGGCCAAGAACTATAAGGTCAAGGCAACAGCAAATGTGTCTAGTGAAGGTGCATTTCCTTACCCATCAGTGCTGCCTTCTTGTTGAGTCTCTCTGGTAGAAGGGCCAATCAAGCCCCTATGATCTGATTATCTCCCCAAACGCCTCACTTCCCAATACCATCACCCTGGCGATTAGGGTAGGACCTCAACAGTATTGGATTTTGGATGACAAAAACATTCAGATCATAACAGAGAGTTGAAGTTACCTACCCCCATTGACTTGCTGCTAGGCTTTCTGTACTTTTTCATATACTGCTCTTTCTGCTTTCTCTGGAAATCCTTAGAGTCACCCTTACATATTCTTTCTATATTTTTCTCCTCACTAACCAAAAAAGAAGAAATAATAATAAAACTCCAAAAGTTGAAATAAGCACCCAGCAGATTCTAATTCAATATAAAACAATTTTTAAATCAATCAGACCTTTTGTAATGAAACAGGCTAATTCAAGAAGTCACACATTTATTTTTGAAGATTTCAAACAGAAATTGGAAAAAGGCCCCCAACAAATGCTGCAGGTAGAATTTATGCACTAGATGTATCAGATGAGATCATGTCTTCTTCAAACTCTGCAATTCTAGAATTCTAGGTAGTAGAGAAATAGATAAACCTTCTTGGGAAATAAAAAGACAAGCAAGGGATAGAGCTAAGAAAAAAATCAGGAAGTATGATAGATTGAGATCACTGGGATGTGAGAAAAAGCAAAGGTAAGAATGATATTCAAGTAGGGTTTACCCTCTGTTTGATTTTTGCCTTTGGTGACTTGATATATTTTTTTTAACTCCTAACTAAGTGATGCTGACATAGTCTGATGCAAATTCCAAGTCAAATTTTGAAATCACCTCAGGCCATGTCTATATTTCAGTCTTGTACTGACAGAAATTTTTAACTCTTCCCTGAGGCCAATGTTAATGTTTTCAAGATGAATAAACTTGCATATGGCATGAGAAAGATAATGTTGACTTTTAGCCTCTCAGCTTTTCTTGGGCAGAAATGGCAAGAACAACTATAAACACCAATGTATTAAGCATGGCAGAGTGTAGATATTGTTGGAGACTTTTTTTTCTCAAAAATAAAAAATATTATTAATGATTGGTGGTTTTTTCCATGAGTATGTTGGGTTTTTTTTCCCATGAATGAGGTATTTACGGTTGATTATTACTATGTAAAAGGCTAAATGCAAATAAGAAAAGAGATAAAGACAAAAGAGGTGCTGTGCTCATTGTGAAAGACAAAATTGTTGAGTACTACTAATTACATTAATTAATTGACATGAATAATGCACCAGGAAAAGAGGTTGATTAATATCAGTAGTAATGAATGTGAATTACAAAACAATGTCTTCAAGGCATTCCGTGAACTCACAGATACTCTTAGCCCCATACTTCCCTTCAACTATCAATTTCACAAAGGGAAAGCAGGTATGATAGCACAGTTGACTTCTGGAGGGTCCCACAGAAAATGGCCGGCAGAATCCTAAGAACAGAGGTCAACTACTTACTGTTCACTCTTTTTTTACCTTCCTTCCTTCCTTCCTTCCTTCCTCCTCTCCTTCCTTCCTTCTTCCTTCTTTCCTTCCCTCCTTCCTTCCTTTTATCCTTCTGTCTTCTTTCTTTCATGGAAGTTGAACCCAGGGGCATTCTATCTGTGAGCTATACCCCCAGACTTTTTTTATTTTCACTTTTAAAATTTTGAAGGTAGTTTTTTTCTAAATTGCTGAGGGCCCCTCTTTCATTTTTAATTTAGAAGCAGGGCCTTGCCAAGTTGCTGAGGCTGGCCTTGAACCTGTGATTGTCCTGTTTCAGCCTCCCAAGTACTGGGATCACAGGCATGCACCACTGTGCCACGTTAACTATTGTCCTTTCTAATCCTTCACATGTCAATTTGTATCTCAAACTCTTTTCAGAAAGGATTGCACTGTCGAAAGAATGCCAAACATTTGGCTAAAATAGGAGTGATGGAAATACGTAAAACAACTACGCAGTGCCTGTATGACTGACGAGGTAATTTCCTGGCGGAATGGCTTGTTGTGTCTTTCTGAAAACACTTGGTTCGATCTCTTGCCCATCATTAATGCTGTGTAGCACAAATATGTAATGGACAGAGTTGGAACTCGATCTATTTTATGCAACCATGTTTGACATTACAACAGAGGACCTAGATACTAGTATTAGGCTATGTTTCAAAGCCTCCAACATACTTTTCTATCTCAATAGAATTAATATTCCCAGAATCCTTGAGGGGGCCACTAATGAATTTCCTTGGAGCAAATGATTGAACAACACATCTGATAAGTTAGTGCGTAGGTTATACACTATTGTGCAGTTGGCGGCTAAACCACAGAGGCGGAAATGAGTTTAAAGGAGATAAGCCAGTTATAAAACTAGCCTGGAAAAGAATATGCCTCCCCCAGACTCTGTCGATAGGCCAAAAGAGAGATTGCCCATTGTCTAGAATATTAAGTGGAATCATCTATAGCTCAACAATAGGAAGGAGAGAGTTCAGAGAATGTATCTTAAATCTGGAGGGAAAATAGTGACTTTTTAGCATTATAGAGTATATTAAACACGGAAGAGAAAGCTTTGGTCAAGTTTGGTCATACTTGGGAGTGAACCCAGAGAAGCTCTACTACTGAGCTACTTTTATTCTGAAACAGAATATCAGCCTTTTTCAAAATAAAAAATAAAACCTAGCCCCTCTTATTTTTTAATTTTGAAACAGGGCCTTGAAAAGGTGCTGAGGCTGGCCTTGTGCCTTGTGCCTGAGTTTCTTCTGTCTCAGCCTCCCAAGACCTGGGATTACGCGTGTGCACCACCACATTTGGCCAAAGTGAAGGTATTTTGTTTGAAGAGTAAAGTATCCAAGGAGGAACAGAAAAGAAAAAAAAAAAAAAAAGATGGAGGGGGTGGTAGAGTAAAAATGGACTTTATTTATTTGGTAATGCTTCTCTGATTTTCTCAGACTAGGTTAGATGTCCCTATTAAGGGCTCACACAATATCCTTTTTCAAATCCATACAACACTTTATTGTTACTGCTTCTTAAATTCCCCATTAAACTCAAATTCCCCGAGGGCAAGAACCATGTCAGTTGTGTTCACATTATCCTAAGCACCCCACAGAGGCTCTGGCATATGGTAAATGCTCAATACATGTTTGTTAAATAAATGAATGAATGGGCAATGGGAAACCGCTGATGGCCTCGGTGTTGAGAATGCATGTAACTTAGAAATAACATGTAGGGGCTGGAATGTAGCTCAGTGGCAAAGCGCCTGCTTTGTAGGTGCAGAGCTCTGGGTTCGATCCTCGGTTCCAAAAAGACAAAAAAGAGAACCCCTTTAGAAGTAGCATGTGGAAGCACACCCAAGCAACAGAATTGGGAAGTCCCCCTTCCCCAAACTGGATTAGCTGCTGGGCTGGGAGTGTATCTCACCTGGATGCAAGCCACCAAATTACGCTTATCATTTAAGCAACCCTGGAATCCCAGGGAAAAGCTGTCAGGAAAACTCCCTCCTTCCCTCCTGACTGATTGCGCTCATATCAGGACTTCATGTTAAAATCACAAGTGAGGAAACTGAGTCTCAGAGGAGTTTGTGAATTTCATGAGGTTACACAGTTTGTATGGAGCGAATCTGAGACTAGATCCCATGTTCTCAAATTTCTTCCTAAGAACTCTTCTGGTTATGCTTTTATTGGACTATTTAAAAAGATGGTTCTTGTTGGAATATTTTTTTTTAGGATTGATTTAAGCAGAAGCTACTGTAAGCAAGGAGAGTATCATCCTTTAATGTGATAATGGTAAGGATCTAGGTTCCGATGGTCATGATGCAAATGAAAAGAAAGAGAGGGGTGTGAGGCATTTTGGGAAAAAATAGCTTATTATTATTTGTAGTACTAGGGATTGACCCCAGGAATGCTCTAACACTGACTATATTGTCAGCTCTTTTTATTTTTTATGTTGAAACTGGATTTTACTAAATTGCCCAGGATGGCCTCAAACTTAGGATTCTCCTGCCTCAGCCTCATAAGTCACTTAGATTACAGGTGTGCACTACCATGCCCAGCAAGCTTATTATTCCTAACATTATTATTGTGATACTAGGAATTGAACCCAGGGATGTTCTACCCCCAAGCTACACCCCAGATTGTTTATTTTTTTGTCTTTGAAGTGGTATTATTAGGTTGCTGAGTCTCACTAAATTGCTGAGGCTGGTCTCCAACCTTTAATTCTCTTGTGTCAGCCTCCCAAATATGGAATTACAGGTGTGCACCACCATGCCCTGCTGCAAGCTTATTATTTTCACATCAGTTTAAACCTATAAGAGAGGCTCAGGGAGTAGAATGTAGGATGAGCGAAGTGTTTAATTCTTGAGCATCTTGATACCCAGGAATGAAGAAGATGGGAGTTTGGGGCTCAGTATTATTTTACAACAATTATAAATATGAAGGTCTCTACTGAACAAAGGGCTTAGGATGGAGGCGCCAGTAAAAGACGAGAAAGAGGAACAGGAGAAAAAGAAGGAGAGTGGAGAGCAAAGCGCCAATGGGGAAGGAATGCTAGCTTCCAAATGGGTATTCTCCCTTCTCATCCAGTAGCAGAATTCTGAGCTGCAGCTGAACATGTCACATGGGACTAAAAACATTTCCCAGGCTCCCTGGAAGCATTTGTGGACATGGTGGGTCTACTGCGATGCTGTGATAGGCAGCTGCTGAAAGAGTTCCCAGCCATCTCTCCCTCTCTGTGTTCATCTCCTTAGGCAAATCCTCTTTTCATATATGGGCTGGACAGATTGACTCATTTCAAATGAGTATGAATGACAAAAGTGAAGGGGTGTCACTTTCAAGATCGAGTTATGAAGAGACTTTGGCTTCAATCTTGGGGTGCTCCTTTACTCTTCTGCTTAAAGGGAAGTCATGTTGTGACCTACTCTATGGGAAAAGCATATGGCAATAAACTTATCTCCAGATAAGAGCTGGAGAAGACTTGAAGTTGTATATCCTGCTCCACCCCCCCCCTTTTTGTAGTACTGGGGATTGAACCCAGGGGCATTCTACCTCTGAGCTACACTCTCCAGCCCTATTACATTTTTTATTTTAAAACAGAGTCTCACTAAGTTGCAGAAGACCTCACTTAGTGGTTTAGCCTGGCCTTGAACCTGCCATCTTCCTGTCTCAGCCTCCCAAGTACTAGTATTACAGCGTGCACCACCAAAACTGGCCTCTGATGTTGACAATACATCATAAATATGTTCTCATTTTGTTATATGGATTACTGAGACATTATTTTAATTTTTATATGATACATTGTAAAATCAAAATTATATATATATATATATATATATATATATATATATCTCTGTTGGTACTGGGGTTCCTGGAAACCCTTCTACCTCCGGGCTACACTCCCAGACCTATTTTATATTTTTATTTGGAAACAGGGTCTCTTAAGCCAGCGAGGCTGGCTTCAAAACTGCACCATCCTTCTGTCTCCGCCTCCCAAGCCGGGGGATTACAAGTGTGCACCACCATGCCCGGCTTCCATTAATATTTTAATGTTTATATGATGCATTGTAAAAGCAAAATGCTGATAACTAATTTTATCAGCACTATATGCTAGATATCCACCTGATGAATGCATTGTTGAATTATCTCATTTAATGTTTGTGACAATCTTCATATTAAGTAAACCAGGATCCCCATTTTATATTGAGACTTAGGGAAAATGTATTGTTCAAGGTTCTAAAGGTAAGAGAAGATTCAGAACTGAGTTCAGATAATTTATAACTAGAGTCTATGGTTTTAAGAACTACACTATAGTGTTTCTTTTATTGTAGAAATTTACTAAAATCCATTTTATCAATCTCTTACTATTGAACTTCTAAGGTATTTTCATCTTAAGGCTATTACAAATAATTCTATCATTAACAATTTTGGCCATACATCTTTTAAAATAGCCATTGTAGCTGCCTTAAGATAAGCATGCTGGCACACACCTATAATCCCAGTACTTGGAAGGCTGAGACGAGGATATTAGGTTTGAAGTTAGTCTCAGCAAATTTGTGAGACCCTGTTTCAAAAATAAAAAAAAGGAGCCAGGTGTGGGGGCACATGCTTGTAATGCCAACATTTGAGAGACTGAGATAGGAGGATAGTAGTTCTTGGACAGCCTCAGCTACTACTTAGTAAGGCCCTTTGCAACTCAGAGACTCTATTTCAAAATAAAGAGTAAAAAATCAGGCTGAAGTGTAGTTCAGAGGTAGAATGCCTCTGGGTTCCATCCCCAGTACCACAAAAAATGAAATGAAATGAAATGAAATAAAATAAAATAAAATAGGGCTGGGGGTGTACCTTGGAGGTGTTCCTGGGTTCATGAACCATTACATACATTATAATATATACATGTATAATATATCATATGTTATACATTATATAGTATATATATATATATATATATGTGTGTGTGTGTGTGTGTGTGTGTGTGTGTTTGTAAGTTCTAGAAGTGAAATTGCTAGATGAAGTTTGCTATAATTTAAAATATGTATGCCAATTTGACATAAAATTTATATTTATTTATTTATTTATTTTGGTGGTACTGGGGGGTTCCTGGAAACCCTTCTGCCTCCGGGTTACACTCCCAGACCTATTTTTTATATTTTTATTTGGAAACAGGGTCTCTTAAGCCAGCGAGGCTGGCTTCAAACCTGCGCGATCTTCCTGTCTCCGCCTCCCAAGCGCGGGGATTACAAGCATGCGCCACCACGCCTGGCTATTTCTCTTAATTTATATTAGTCATCATTGCATTAATGATATAACACGTTTACTAGCTCCTTGGAATTATTTTAACTATACCTGATATATTTTTATCGGATCTTCAAAATTTCTTTGTAAGTTAATAATAGTAAAAAATCATCATGAATTTTGCAGACATTTTGGGAAAAAAAATTTGGCCTTATATTCTAGTTATAGGTCTTTTTATGCATGGAACTTAAAATTTCCAATAATTTATAAATCTTTTCTTTAATTGTCTTTTCATTTGCTACTATGTTTTGAAAGGCTTTATAGCTGGACTTGGTGTAGCACACTTGTAATTCCAGCATTTGAGAGGCTGAGACAAGAGGATTGCAGTTCGCGAACAGTCTCAGCTACTTAGGCCCTTTGCAACTCAGGAGACCCTGTTTCAAAATAAAGAATAGGGCTAGGGGTGTAGCTCGGAGATAGAATGCCCCTGGGTTCCATTCTCAGTACCACAAAAACAAAAATCAAGGAAGAGAAGGAAGGAAGGAAGAAAGGAAGGAAGGAAGGAAGGAAGGAAGGAAGGAAGGAAGGAAGGAAGGAAGGAGAAAAGAAAGGCTTTTGTGTTCTCTGGGCTAAGACAAAATATTTAATTTTATTTTGGGGGCAATTTATACATTTCCATAGTAAATTGAATTCATTTTTATCTACATAAATACCATATATATTTAAGCGTATGACCTGCAAATTAGACCATGTTTGCATTTTAGGGGAGATGAAAATTGCCTGGTATTTTATTTGTATTTTATGACTTAATTGCATCTTCAACTTTTTATTAGTGGTTGGCGAAACCCAATTAGAGTTGCACTGTTCTTTATAGATAGGTCATTTTAACATCTGTCATTTATTTCTGAGAAGGAGCATGGCATATATCTGGAAGAATTGCCTGCAAACCAGCTCGGGATGTTTGCAGTTTAGGGTGGATGTCTTAGTAAGTAGCAGACCATTCTCCCCAGCAGAATGTCTTGCTTTATCTTTGGGGATTGCCTTGAGAAAAAAATAAATGCTTCCTGCTGCTCACGAGCTTATGATGTTTTTACTGACATGATGTTTTGTTCTTTTAACTACCATTCTAGGTTCTCATACATGATACATTTAGTGTTATGGTTAAACCACAAGTCACCTATTTGTTGCAATGGTATGCTGACATTATAGCCTGACACTGCTGTTTCCTACTTTCTGATCTGTGTCTTTATTGCTTTCCCAGAAATCTGGATATGTCTTTTCTAAAAAAACACACAAAAAAACCAACAACAACAAAAAAAATATATATATACACATGTTTTTTTAAATCTTGAAAATGTACTTAAAGCTTCAGGAGTATATTTCTTTTTCTTTTTCTTTTTCTTTTTTTCTTTCTTTTTTTTTTTTTTTTTGCTGTACTGGGGACAGAATCCAGGGACATTCTACCTCTGAGCTACACCCCCAGCCCTATTTTTTATTCTTCATTTTGAAACTGGGTCGGTCTCACTGAGTTGCAAGGGCCTCAACTAAGTAGCTGAGGCTGTCCGTGAACTGTGATCCTTCTGTCTCAGCCTCCCCAATGCTGGGATCACAAGGGTGCACCACCACGCCCAGCAAGGAATATATTATTCCTTTTTAACATTTTCTTCATCAGTGCAAATTAATCATACATGCAGATGAGATACTTTGATATCCATCCCTACATTATCCTCCTCCCTTGCTCCCTTCCTTCTCCCCCTTCCCCAATGCCCTTCCTCTTATTTATTAGCCTCTCTTCTGCTTTCATGTTGTGTCCCTGCCCCAGGTTCCATATATATTAGAGAAAACATGTAATGTTTGTCTTTCTGAGTCTGGTTTATTTAGCTTAAATTTACAATCTTCAGTTATATTCATTTTTCTACAAATGGCATGATTTTGTTCCTTTTTATGGTTGAATAATACTTCATTGTTTTGTTGAAAATTTAGTGCAATAGAGCTCTTGATTTCCACATTAAGATTCTTCAAGGGAATTGAAAGAGGACTCTTTTTCCCATTAGAGTCCTACTTGTCATGGATGCCAACAAGTAGGGTGATACTGGAACCTGTGCTGGTCTGGTAGGACCAGAAAATTTGATATGGTCATAGATGGAAGCTTAAGCTTTCTAAAATTTCACTTATTAATATATTTGAAATTTATTTTATCATATAGTATGAAATAAGAATCCAATCTCATTAACTTTTTTAAAGTAATCATTTATTTTCTCGATTATTTAAAATGCTATGCCTTTCACACAGTAAGTTTACCTATGTGTATGGGCTTACATATACATACATATGTGCGTATGTATTATACATATGTATGTATGCCTATACATAATATCCTTCTGAACTCTTTACTATCTCATTCTATTCCATTGATCAATTTCTTTAGTCTTGTGCTACAAATGTTGTTTTCATGAGTTTTAAAGTATATTTCAGCCGGGCGTGGTGGCGCACGCTTGTAATCCCTGCGCTTGGGAAGCTGAGACAGAAGGATCGCACAGGATCGAAGACAGTCTCAGCTACTTAGTGAGGCTCTCAGCAACTTAGTGAGACCTTGTTTCCAAATAAAATATATATGTAAAAATAGGTCTGAGAGTGTAGCCCAGAGGTAGAAAGCCTCTGGATTCCACCTCTAGTACCACCAGAATATATATATATATATATATATATATATATATATATATATATATATATATATGTATATATATATATATTTATATGTATATAGTTTCATATCAGTTTGTAATGACCCAAATCACTTTTGTATAGGTAATCAATGAACTGCCTTTCAGCCCAAATACGCCCTTCGGTGTGTGCTCTGGGTGAATGGAGCTGGTTCCTTTCATTGTTTTTCTTTGCCAGCTGGAACGATGTTAATGCGTGTAGGGGAGGGTGCTAACGAGACTGGTAATGAGAAAGTGACTCCTTCTTGTCTCTGGTGTGCAGACTGTGGCTTCTCCAGACCCTATCTCCTGTAGTGCGGAGTTGGCTGCACCACATGAGACAAGTTTTTCCCAGATCTTGACAATACTAATTTCAAGCAAGTCCCACAGGAGTTGGACCATGGTGACTTCTCCGTCGTGACCCACAATTGTCCCTTCTGTAAGGTCTGGATTGTGGATCAAGGTGGATGGTGCAAAGCTCTTTTTTTTTTTTTCTAACAGACCTAGGACTCATGGCTTGTTATATATGCTATTCTAACATTCTTTAGGTTTCTTTAATTATTTGTTAACCCCTCTTTATGGTTAATAATTATTAATATTAATATTAGACATTCATTGTTCAAATTATTGTTTTATTGCTGTCTCCTGATTGAACCCTGAATGACATTACTCTTTTTCAAACATTCCATGAATTCTTATCTTTCCAAATTAACTTCAGAATTAAGATTCAAATTGAATTTTAAAAAAATCAGCCGGGCATGGTGGTACATGCTTGTAATCCCAGCATTTGGGAGGTTGAGACCAGAGGATTGCAGTGTAGACAGCCTCAGCTAACTTTAGTGAAGCTCTCTGAAACTTGGTGAGACCCTGTTTCAAAATAAGGAATAAAAAGAATAGAGCAGGTGGTGTAGCTTGGAGGTAGAATGCCTCTGGGTTCCACTCCCACTACCACACACACAATAAATCATTTTATATTACTCATTAGAATCCTATTAATCCTATATAACAATTTCTGAATACTAACATATTTTTCGTATTGACTATTTCTTCCTAGATAAACCAGCCTTCCTTTATGTTCTTCAGAAAAATAATTTTCATTTTCTTTTTTAGTACCTAAGAATTTCTTGCTAATCTTTAGATATTTTGCTGACTATTATTATGAATGTGATCTTTTTTATTGTATGTTATATCTGATTCAGAAGTGAAAGGTAATTTGACTGATCTTTTATCATAAGGCTCTCAGATAATACCTACTGCAAAACTCCATGAACTGGGATAAAGCCAGGTGTTAAAACAAGCAATTCTGGCAAAATACTGAGGTGGTGGATCTGGCCATGAGCCAAATATGCTACAAATGTTAAGAATTAAGCTTTTGTCTCTGTCCTAGTTACTGTTGGAGTAATAAATTTCGCCAACATTTAGTGGCATAAAACAAGCATTTATTATCCTCATGGATCCGGAACTTGGGTGGGACACAGCTTCTCCCTGCTCCTGGATGTTGGACTTGGCTGAAAGACTTAAAGTCTGGAGAACACCTAGGAGACCCTAAAGACTTTTAAACTCACCTGCCTGGCAGTCGATGCTTACCATTGGCTGGGTGCCTCAGTTCTCTAAATTGGCCCTTTTTTGTGGTCTCTCCATGCAGGTTAGTTTAGTCATGCTCATAATATGATGGCTGATTTCCCAGTGGGAGCTTCTCCTAAAGAAAGCCAGATGGAAACTATCTCTAATTTATGAAGAAGTCTTGGAAGTTACAGGGCATTACTTTCTCTGTATTCTATTATTCGGAGAAATCAGGAAGCTCACTTTACTACAAGGAGAGGCAAAATAGATTCTATACTGGATGGGGTATGTCAAGGGTCTAGAACAGCATACCAGATTAAAAATATTGCTGTGGTCATTTTTAGAAAATATAGCATGCTACATTACCAAGTAGTATCATAGGAAAGGCTGGTGCAACCCAAATTGTGAACGCTGAGGTGGTAGCACAGTGATAGAGGAAAAGTTTCTGTCATAATCTTGATCATACTCTAGATGAGGGAGGGACTGCTGTTTCCCTAGTTAAACAGTTAATAAGTCCCATATTCCCACAGAAAAGATGCCTTTCCTAGTGTTGGACAGCTGACCACGCTCGATAGCAGGTGCTTTTTAAGAATGTGATGGGCACTATTAAACTCATGCTCAGTACTACTGTTTCAGTCTCTGTGCGTCTCCTCAATAAATGCTATCCTCAAGGCCTGATTATGGGCTATTTGGCAATTTGCATTTGGTTTGCTCAAAGGTGGATTTTTCTGGAATATAGAAGCATATATATATATATACATATACACACACACACATATATTTATAGTGAGATGAATGAACTTTTTTATTATTTCAATTAATTTTCTTGAGATTTCTAGGTCTCCAATTGATGGTTATTTTCTTTTCTTGCTTTTTATATTAGCCAAAATTTGATGGAAAAATGATAGTGTGCTGCTGAGAAGTCTTTGTCTTTTCAAAACTTTAAATTAGAAAGCTCTGGCTTTAGCGATTAAGCATGATATTGGTAGTTGATTTGGGATAGATTTTGATAATATTTCAAAGAGCACTTTCCTAGTTCTCATTTTGTAAAAGGATTTTTAAAGAAAAATCAGAGCAAAACTTTCTTTTAGCATCTGTGGAGATTATTTTTCTTCTTTAACCTTTTGATGTGGATGTTTTATATTAGCAGATTTCCTCACATTATATCGTACTTGAAATAAGCTCGGTTTAGTCATGGTGGATTTTATAGAATTGAAGTCAATCAGCTACTAGTAATCCTTTGCATACAGATTTTGTAGCATCTGTATATTTTTATAAGAAGTGTTCTCACTGAAGAACTTTTAAAAATTGTTATTTCCAAGTGCTTGAGATTTGTTTTAAATTTTACTACACTTAGATATTAAGAAAATATACTTTTTCAAAGAAAATGTATATTATTTAGAATATATTAGCCATATTAAGCAGGATTTACTGCACTAAAAAATTAACCTCGTGATCTCAATAGTTTTACACAACTCATACGTATTCTTGGTCACACTACATGTTGAACTGTAGGTTGGTAGAGAGCTCTACTCCAGGACTCAGGTTAATAGAAAATTCACAATCTCCTGGTCCTATTATCTCAACTAGTGACTTCAGCCTTTCCTATAACAGAGAAGAGAGTGAGTGGAAAACTCACTCTTTCTTTCAAAGTCTTTGACCCAAAAATAACACATGCCAGTGTTACCCGTAGCCTACAAATTAGGGCTAATCCATGGCTCTGCCAGTGTAACAATGGAGAAATTTTCCTGGCTAATTGACTTTTAAGAAGAATATTTAAAAAATATAAAAGAAAGGGTGGAGTACAAGGCTCATAACTATTCTTTCACCAAAAATAACCCAATAAATGGACAAAATATATGAGAAGACTATTTTAAGAAAATGGATGTCAGGCAACTAAGGCCAATCATCCATGAGAGATGAAATTGAAAAAAAAAAAACTCTATCCTAAAATTAACCCCAATTTGTTCATTGAGAGAATTTTCAGTCTGTAGATCTGGGAAGGAGAACCCATGCCAAGTCTTGTCAGGGATACCAGGTGAGGATTTGAAAGCACTGAGGTGGCTAGAGTTCATAGAACTGAGTACATGAGAGGAGATTTGCACACAGATACCCTAAGGATTCTTAGAGACTCTCCCTCTAATGTTGAGCAGAGTACAGGCCAGTACATAATTGTGCAGAAAGTCACAAAGACTGTGAATAGAACTGTTAAAAAGGATTAGGGTAATAGTGCCTAGTCTTAACACATGGCTGGGATTAGTATCTGTTCCCATCAACTAGAGTGGAAACCTTATTATTTACAGGGCATTAATAAAGTTCTCATAAGGGCTTGCTTCCATAATGAGGAATAACCCTAGATTAAATGCTTCTCTGATATTATAACAAATCTTAAAAACTAGACCCCAGTGATCATGCTTTCCAAGTATATTAGTTGCATTCCAGAACAAGACTCAAATAATAACTTATAAGTATTCAAAAGTATCTGGCTTCCAACAAGGTAAAAAATCACAATGTCCATCATGCAAAAAAATAAATTATAACCAGATATAAAAAAGCAAGACCATGATGAGGAGAAAAAATCATTAAACTGAAATGGACCTAGTGCTTACTCAGGTGTTAGAATTAGTTATTGCAATTGTGTTATATACATTTAGAAATTTAAGTAGAGACATGAAAGATATAAAAAGACTTAAGTCAATCTGGGTGTGGTAGTACACGCTTGTAATTCCAGTAATTAGGAGACTGAGTAGGAGGATTGCAGGTTCATGGCCAGTTCATGGTAACTTAACAACACTTTTTTTCAAAAATAAAAGGCCTGGGGTATAGGTCAGTCGTAGAACACACCTGCATTCAGTTCCCAGTATCACGTAAAAATACTTACATAAAGACCCAAGTCAAGCTTTTAGACATAAAAACTATGGTGTTTGTGATGAAAGATATACTGTATGGAATTAATGGTAGATCAGACATTGCAGAAGAAAAGTTTAATGGATTTTAAAACATAAACAATAGAAACTATCCAAATAATAAACACACAGAAAGGATCACTTCTTCAAATAAGTATTTCATTAATGATCCATCAGGCAACTTCGAGTAGCCCAACATATGAGTCATTAATGTCCCTAACGGAAGAAGAAAGATTAAGGGACAAAAAAGTATTTGGAAAATAGCAGAAAATATTCCCAGTTTTATGAAAACTGTAAATTCACAAATGCAAGAAGCTGTTAATAAGAACCAGAAGAAACATGAACATAAGTATATCCTGGCACATCGTAATCAATTTTCTTAAAACCAGTGATAAAGAGAATGTCTTTAAAACAGCCTGAAGAAAAAGACATGTTATGTACAGAGGAACACAGATAAAAATGAGTCAGTTCTTGTTGAAGACATATGTGTGAAGAGAGTGGATAGAATCTTTAAAGAGGAAAATTTTTAATCTAGAATTCTATATCCGGCAAAATATATTTAGTAATGAAGATGAGATAAAGACAATTTAGATGTGAGGCTAGAAAAATTAATCTCCAGCAGATTCACTCTAAATGAAATGTTAAAGCAGGGCGTGGTGGCGCACGCTTGTAATCCCAGCACTTGGAAGGTGGAGAGTGGAGGATTGTGGTCCGCGGACAGCCTCAACTACTTAATGAGGCCCTCCGCAACTCAGTGAGACCCTGTTTCAAAATAAAGAATAAAAAATTGGGCAGGGGGTGTAGCTTGGAGGTCAAATGCCTCTGGGTTCCATTCCCAGACCCGCAAAATAAATAAATAAATAAATAAATAAATAAATAAATAAATAAATAAATAAAATGTTAAAAACAGTACTTAAGGCAGAGGAAAATACTTCTGTTATAGAAACATGTTTACACAAAGGAATGAAGAATGGTGGGAATAGTTAATTATTTCATGGGCAAAAATGCTGGAAAAATTTTTATATCATATTCAAGAAAGATAAAATTCAACCACAGTTAAGGAATTTATCTTTTTCAGTGTGATTCTCTGAGAGCAGGCATTCTTTCTTTGAAGTAACTGACATCCATACTCACAAAATCTTCCCTTACATATTGCAAGAAGAGGACCACTGTGATTGGCTTACATTTAAGATTTTCTTAGGAAAGAAATAAACAACTGAACTCAATTGGGACTCTGTCACAAAAGAAAAAGAAATATGATAATTAAATAGGCAAGCCACATTGTTTTCTGTTGAATCTATGGCAGATTTTATATATATAGTTACATGTATAGTTACATATAGTATATATGCATTGTATATATTCACTGTATATAATATCACATATATTATATATTACATATTATATATGTAATATATATGTAATATATGTAATATATAATATATAACATGTTATATATTATATATTATGTATATATATGCTGTGTAGTCCAGGAAGTGGATAAATAATTCAACTATTTACATAAAATATTTGTGAAAATTAAATTATAGTATAAATGCATGTTTGAAATATGTGCAAAATGTTGTAACCCTTTTCTCCATCACTTTTCTACATTTTAAACTTAATACATTTATAGAAGTACACTAAATACATATACCATAATTCATTTAACCTAATTTATAATCCCTTATGCTGGACAGTTAGCTCTGAATTATTAACAGTCTGGTGCTAAATATACTTCTAGATATAGCTTTGTGCACATCACTGACTTCCTTAATATAAATTGTTTGAAAGAAAGAAGCCAAATCAAACATGAAGGTCAAACATTGTGATACAGCAGGGTCACCTAAGTTTACTTACCCACAACCAGAAGAAGACAGTATTATACCATCATTCTTGCCTGTAGTAGCTATTGAGTTTCTTCAATTTGAGAGGCAACTGTGTCTTTTTATTTTGTTTTACTTTGGCTCCAGGTGAGATGAACCATGTGTTCCTGTATTTTTGTCCAAATTTATATTTTTCCTTTTATAAATTACTTATTCAATATTTTCTGCCTCCTAATTAAAATAGCATTGTAATGCATGCAAACAAAATATGGAAGGATATATGATTTAAGACATAACAAATAATGGCATGAACCAAATTATATTATCAGAAAAGTAAATTGCCAGAAACAATTGATGCTTATGTAAAATAATAAAGGACATTTTATTAGATCTAAATTAAAGAAAATAATAATATATTGATTTTACTTCATATTCTCTGTGATGGAGAGTGATGACCAAACCAGGAATGCAAATTAGATATCCATAGTAAAGAACTGAAATCCTACCTAGATTAAAACGTACTGGGCATCTTACTTTCAAGTAGGTTTCTTATTCTGGGACTCACTAAATTGTAAAAGTACTACTATTATGATTTAGATTGTGGATCTTTAAGGAATTTTGGACAACAGGGAATTTTCTGGATAGTGAGAAACTAGTAAATATTGTCCCTAATTTTAAAAAAAGGAAAAAAATTAGAATTTGCATGACTTACGATATACCAGTGATTTGTGGATTACCATCTGGATTTAATGAACAACCCCAAATGTTGGTGCCTGGTGGACTCAGTGTTCAATTTATCATGTTCAAGTTATGATTTGCAAGCTAACAATAAAATTTAATGGAACATATGTACAATTGGAAATAAATCATTCAAATAATACAAATTGCTTATATACAGGAAGGGAGATAAAAATGTTAGCTGTTGCATGTTTTAGAAAAAATGTATCTTTATCGAATATTGCAGAGATTGTTTAGGTAGCAAGAAAATTTATTTTTAAAATTCACTTTAGAGCTACAAATAAACAATTCCACTTGAGAGTGGGCAAAGGACTACCAAGATTATCTTGTCTAAGCCTTCATTTTACAGTTGTCAACACAGATGTCATGAGAGGTAAAGTGCTTTCCCCAGTCTCCATACAAGTTAGCTGCACGATTTAATTCTTTATCATCTGTCATGCTGCTGTGTGCTCTCTTGCTCTTTCTTGATTATCCATCCTCTCTCTCTCTCTCTCTCTCTCTCTCTCTCTCTCTCTCCCTCCCTCCCTCCCTCCCTCCCTCCCCCTCTCCTCTTTCAGGAGAGGATGCTGTCCTCTGCTGAATATAATTGACCTTTTCTGAGGCAACGGATGTCCAATTGGACTTGGGATCTCTGGACAAGGTGACCTTAATCAATGAGCATCCCGTTCAACCTCAGAGTTGGTGTCACTTGATCCCATAGATCTGACACAAAGGAGAAAAACAGTACTTTGCAATCTCTATTCCTGCCTCCTGTAGAAAAGGTGTTCTGGTTCACCTCTTTGACCTCATGTGCAATACATCTCTCATCACTCACTACTCTGCGATGACTTTGGCATTCGTCGTCTTCTTTCAACAAACAAAGCTACTGAGAAACCTTTTCTCTATGTGTGCTGCTCAGCCAAAGGGCTGAGAGCTCTGCCACCACATCTGGGGGGTCTTAGCCACAGTCTCCATTTAGCTGTCACCCCTCTGGAGAAGCCTTCCTTGGTGATTCATCCTAAAGTGCCGGCCCATCTTCCTGGTTGCTCTTCTTCCTATTCTTCTGTTTTATGTTACTCTCCATAGCATGTATTACTATTTGAAATTGTGGTTTTATTTTTGTTTCTTTATATGTTTGTTTTTTTGTTCCTCTGCTCAGTCTAAGGTGAAGGCTTCACATGAACAGGGTCCTTTAATAGTCCTGTTCACAGCTACAGAGCCTGAAAGAGTAGCTGATTCATGGAGGGAAGATCTCAATAAATATGTATTGAATGAATGAACAAAGCTCCCACTTGGACTTCCTGATCCTCTACTTAAGTGGAAATCATAATATTTGACTTTATTAGGGTCCTGTATTTATGTGCATATAAGCATATATCAGAATGAGGCAGAGTAGAGGGCCCTCTCCCTATTAAACTAGTTACTATTAAACTAGTACATACCTTCATACCCAAAACAGAAGCCAGAATTTCGGGGCTTGAAGAACAAGGATTATCATGGTGTAGAACTGAAACTGTGAACCGAAGTGACAAAATAACATGGTTATTTTCAGGTAAATCTGAGACATAATCTAAGCTTCTGGACACTCAATACATAATTTATTATTTATTTATTTATTATTATTATTATTATTATTTTTGGTGGTACTGGGGTTCCTGGAAGCCCTTCTACCTCTGGGCTACACTCCCAGATCTATTTTATACTTTTTTGTTTTTGGAAACAGGGTCTCTTAAGCCAGCGGGGCTTGCTTTGAACCAGTGCAATCCTCCTGTCTCTGCCTCCCAAGCCCGGGGATTACAAGCGTGTGCCACCACACCTGGCCATACTTTATTTTTAACTATCCTCCCTTTGTAAAGTAAATGACTACATATGAGCTCCCAGTGTTGAAAAGGATGACACTGGCATGGTTGTGCATGCCTGTAAACCCAGGGCTTGAGAGGCTGAGGCAGGAGGATTGCAGGTTTGAGGCCTGCATCAAAAACTTAGAAAATACTTAGTGAGGCCCTTCTGCAACTCAGTGAGACCCTGTTTCAAAATAAAGAATAAAAAATAGGGAAGGGGGTGTAGCTTGGAGGTCAAATGTCCCTGGTTCCATCCCCAAACCTGCAAAAAATAAAATAAAATAAATTTAAAAAAACTTAGAAAAACCATGTTTCAAAATAAAAAGTATTGGGGATATAGCTCATAGATAGAATGCCCTGGGTTTAATCCCCAGTAGCAAAGGGGAAGAAGGAAGGAAGGAAAAGAGAAGAAAAGGATGGAGAAAGTAATTTAGCAATGTAAGCCACAGGTACAGAATCAGGAAATGGTGATACTAGAAGTCGTGTAGATGGGGAAAGAATACCCGTTATATGATAGACCAGGACATTCTAAAGGAGCGCAGCTACTTTAGTTGTCAAGAATTTCTTTTTTCCTTCCTTAGGAGAGCCATAAGCTTCCTTAGAAAAGCTACTCTGGATGAAAAGCTCTGACAGTTTTTGTAGTTGCCTCATTATTTAGATAAATAAAATCAATTTTTTATGCTCATGAAAGATCTCCTCCTACAAGAAATGTGATACAAATGTGAGGTGTCACGTTCTTTACGGTCGTCACGTAAAATTGTATTTTTTGTATACATGGCAAGGTTATAAAAGTACAACTAAACATGCATATAGGACCTAATAGAGTTGTGTTAGATAAGATAGACGTATGCAGTCTCTGTGGGTACACTACGCCTGAAGTTATTGTTTCTAGATATCTGACAGTATGCTAAGAATGTTATAAGAAGAAACATTCTTATAACTTGCATTTTTGGCAGGGCATCTTGAAGTTCATAAGTAATTAAACATGGAATCTTTCTGATAAGATTTGTAAAGACACTATCTGTATTTATATTTATATCATATTTCCATTAGTTCTGGAGAGTTTTGATTGTCTCAAATATTATGGATTTTAAAGTGGTACTTGTTTACCATGTTATTCTGGAAAGAAATTCAGGAAGAAAGACCATAGTATTCAGTAACTGTTAGAAGTAGAACAGGTAAATACTCGCAGATCCCATGTTCAGTACTCTGAGAGCCAGCTGAATAGTCACAGGGATGTGGAAGGAACTCCTCAATGTCTTTTGTATTATATGTCCTGAAAGAAGTGTCCAGTCATGTTCAAAGACTGACACACTTTACTAAGTGGACAATGAGAAACAGTGGAAACAACGCTGGCTCTGCACCTCATTATCAATGGGACCATGAAATACTCCCTTAATCTCTAAGAGTTTAGCTTCCTCCCAATAAATTGATGATGATAATGTCCTGGATCTATCAGACGGTTGTCTTAACTACCAAAGGGCAAAATGGTTGTGAAAGTGTGTCATAAACTTCAAAGTACTACACTATACAAATGCATCTGTATGTGGTGAAACCAGCTGGTTGTGTCTATTAGGGACAAGGTTAAGTATTCTGACAACTTGAGAGTAGTAAAGAGGCAACAGAATTGCCAGGCAACTCTAATTATTTAATTATACTCTCTCACCTCTGGGTGTCTTTTATATAAATTGCTTTAGTCTGTTGAAGGTGTTATAACAGAAATACCTTAGACTGGGCAATTTGTGAGTAATAGAAATTTATTTTCCTTGTTCTGGAGGCTGAAAGTCCAAGATCAAGACACCAGAAGAAGATGAATATTAGGGTTGTTTTCAGTTTAGGATTATTATAAACAGCATGATTAAGCAACTTCTTTAACATGCCTTTTGGTAAACGTGTGCATCTATTGTAGTCATTCCTAAGAGCAATATTGCTTAGTCATAAAAGATAAAGATATAGACATAGATATAAATTTTGGCAGATGCCGCTAGTTTTTTTAAAAAATAACTGAATCAGTCTCTATTTTCTCTAGCAGCATATGGAAATTACAATTGTTCCACATCCTCGTCAATACTTAGTATTGTCTGTATTTCATTTGGGCCATTTCAGTGAGCATATTACTTTTCCTTATCTTCATAACAAATTAAATGTGGAGGCCTGAAGCAATACAAACATACTGTATCACAGTTTCCTATGCCTTCAGAGTACAGTTTAACTCAGTTCTCTGCTCAGACTCTTACAAGACAGCAGTAAAGATGTTGGACAGGCTGTGTTCTCATTTGGAGGTGTGACTGGGCCAGAATTGGCCTCAAAGGTCATTCAGGTTGTTGGTAGTATTGGTCTCTACCCTGTTGCATGTCTGGAGGCCCTAGGTTTTTGCTCGCTGTGGGCTGGAAGCTCCTCTCAGGTCCCAGAATGGGCAAATCCGCATGCATTTCCCAGCTGCCACCTTCCATTTCTCACCAGGTGGGCTTCTTCAAAATGGCTGTTTACTTCATCAAGCTGGAGTCTCTTTCTCCAGTGGCGAACATAGAATCTTGTGTCATGTAATATAAAACTGGAATGACATCCCATCATCTTTGCCATATTCTCTCAGTGAGAAAGAAATTGAAAGTCCTGCCTGCAGTCTAGAGGAGGTGTTTACGCAGGGGCATAAACAGGAGCCAGGGATCACCGAGGGTCGTTTTAGATTTTGTCCACCACCATGAGTATCTTGTGGTATTGCACTCTAATTTCAAGTTACTTTGGAATGCTATTTTTTTCTCTTCAGAACTAATGGTGTAAGAAAATAATGTTTGCTTAGGGAAATTTGTTCTGAAACATTTAAGTTAATTTTTCTCATTCCCTTGCAAGTTACATTCTCTCCATCTCTTTTTGCCAGTGTGGCTGCAGGAGAAAAAAAATACAGATTTTGGCTTTCGTGCCCTAAATGAAGTCTGTCTTATAGATAGGTTTGATAGTCTGTCATCTCAACCCTCCATGCTATTTCAATTGGAAACAAAGGACAGAGACCTGCTTCATAGCCTGAGGTGTCCCAGAGACTTGTGGAGACATTGCTGAAATATAAAGAATTCTTAGTTGTCTGAAGATGTGACTTGGCTTGTTCTTTTCTTCTTTCTTCCTCCAAGCAGTAGCACACATCCGTCTGCACTGTTAAGCAGTGGTGATTCCACCCTAGGGGCGACGGCACTTCAGGAGTGAGCACTGTGATCTCAGAGATTTGTTTATCACCTCTTTTTAGTTTATAGAGTGATTGGTTGGAACTTTACCCAGAAGGAAAGTACTGCATAACTACTAAACATCATTATGGTTACTAAGTTTGCTGAATCACATATTACAATGGAATCTTCCACATTGATCACAAAGGGAAAAGGGTGATCACTACTCCTTTCATAGTAAGAATTTTAAAATTCACCCAACTAGACAAGAACTGTGTTTTTTAATGTTTTACTCATGACAGAGAACAGTGTTGCAAAGTAAATAATATGACCAACTGCTGTAATACACAGTAGAGTGAGAGCTTTTGGAACATATTGTACCAAGAAAAAAATTTTTGAGTGAATTTAAGGACCAAATAATTTTTTCTTCTTTCTTTCTTTCATTTATTTGTAGTACTGAGGATTGAACCCAGGGATGTTCTGCCTCTGAACTATACTCCAAGCACTTTTTACTTTTTGTTTTGTTTTGTTTTGGTGGTACTGGGGTTCCTGGAAGCCCTTTTACCTCCAGGCTACACTCCCAGACCTATTTTATACTTTTTTATTTGGAAACAGGGTCTCTTAAGCCAGAGCAGCTGGCTTTGAACCTGCACGATCCTCCTGTCTCCGCCTCCCAAGCACAGGGATTACAAACATGCGCTACCACGCCCGGCTTTACTTTTTATTTTGAAACAGGGTCTCCCTAAGCTACTGAAGCTGTCCTTGAACCTCCTGTCTCAACCTCCCAAGTATTGGTATTGTACGCATGTGCACCCAGCAACTAAATTATTTCCTAAATCCAGAAAGCAGAAAAGCTCATGTTAGAGATACTGACTTTTTCCCCTCACATGATATTTTATTCTTGTGATAACCTTATTAACAGAAATGTATAAAAGGAAATTGACATTGTGAGAAATAAATTTCCAATTATAGCAATATATCCATAATAGAGTGATTGCATCAAACACAGAAAATGTCACAGGGATAATACCACCTGGAGCTGTCTTTGAGTCATCTTTATAATAAGACTAGCTAGAAATTCATTCAGATTTGACTTCCCTTGCAAGGAAGTGGAAAATGTATGCCAAAATATTCAGAACTCTGAAGGAAACACCTGAAAATTATTTATAGTGAATAAGATTCAACTATTATGAGCAGTAAATTTGAATTTCTGCTGAATAGGAAAAATTATTAGTCCTTAAGTCTGATTTTATAAGTAAAAGCTTATTCATGTAACATATTCATGTTACATATTCATGTAACAAGCTGAAGGGCTGAGTGATTAACTGCTATTATATTTATTAACACTCAAGAAGTCAGTCCATTCTAGAGCGCATGTTTTTAGCATTTTACTTTTCTTTGCATTAAAAAGGTGATTCTTGGAGATTATTTTTAAGATACATTTATTCTGTTCTGTTGAATATACCCAAAAGCTAAAATTTTCCTTTGAAATAATATTCTTAAACACAACTATAGGGGCAGAGCTGACGATTTTGGATTAACTGGACAAAAGTCAGACCTCTGGAGATTAAGACAAATACCAAATAATGAACTATAAATCTGTCTTTTAAAATAATGGTGACTTTTATTAACTCTGGCATAGTCCAGGAAAGAGCTGGCATTGTGACCCCATAGCGAGAAATGCGGGCTGGGAATCTGAATGCTCTTAGTTTCTAGTTGGAGGAGAGCTAGTGTAAACTACCCCATATATCAGAACTATCTCTTTGTACATCGATTTTATATACGTGCTATATCCTCTAATCTTCTCAAGGATTTTGAAAGATGCTAGTATTATAAGCATGATTAGTATTATTATCTCCATTTGCTAGATGAAAAAAACCAAGGCTCGGAGCGCCCCAGAGCCACTTGACCAGTCAGTGTTAGAGCCAGAAGCCAAACCCTGCTGCCTGTGGTTCTAGTGCTAAGGAAGCACTTTTTTCTCTTCTTTTTTAAATTGGTATGTGCCGGTAATATCTCTGTGAAGCTCATCCTTCTCCTCCCCATCCACCTATGGTCTCTCATCCTCTAACCATAAGCCCCTGTGATTGGCTTAAATTGATGAGTATAAATTTCAAGTGTTAGCTGGGCATAGTGGCTCATGCTTCTAATCCCAGCATTTGGGAGGCCGAGACAGGAGGATTGTGCAGGTTCGAAGCCAGCTCCAGCTACTTACTGAGGCCCTATGCAACTTAGTGAGACTCTGTTTCAAAATAAACAATAAAAAATAGGGCTGGGAGTGGGAGTGTCACTTGGAGGTAGAATGGCCCTGGGTTCTATCCCCAGTACCGCAAAATATAAATAAATAATAATAAATAAATAAATTCCAAGTGTTAATAATGTGTGCTCAGAGTGAGCACATGTCCACAAGGTTCTTGAGGTTGGGCTGTGAAGAAGACATCAGACAGGGGTCAGCCTGGTTTTGAAAGTGCTCAGACACTCAACTGCAACTTCTGTGACTCTGTTTAAACAGGGTGGAGACCAGGTCTGCCACGAGTGACAAGAAGAATGTCAGTGCTATGCCCACACTCTCCATGTTTTGTTTTGTTTTTTATCCTGTCCTCTAGTGCTTTTCCAACCAATGTGCAAAATCCAGCCAAGGAACAAGGAAACATGTTAGGAGATATTCCACTACTTCTAAGTATTCTGTTAATCTTCTGTTTTTAGTAACTTGGTTACAAAAGACCAAGATAAACTCTCTTTGTATTTATATCATTTTTTTATTCACTGAGAATCTTGGACTTGTGAATTAACATTTCTCACTAGCTTCAGGGATTATACAAGTTATTTCTCCAAATGTTGATACTACACAGCCCCTCTCTTTCCTTCTTGTAGGACGATAATCACATGTGTGTTAGATCTTCTGGTTACTGTCACATATCCCTTATACTCTCTTCTGTTCTTCTTTTTCTAAAAAAAAACATTCTTTTTGTTTTATTTTGGATATTTTTATTGATTTCACAAATTTTGTCTTTTGATGTATGCACTATACTTTATAAACAAAACACTTAAGAGCAGCTTTACTGAGATATAATTCACATGTCATAAAATTTACCCTTTGAGAGTGAGCTTAGTGGGGGAGGGAAAGCAGCTTAAGGAGAGGCTCTTGGACCATCCCATCCTCCCAGGTATAGCTGGGAAACCTGGATGGGCAAGAGAGTCCTGCCCAGTAATGCACCCCACTCCCGTGTGCAGAATCCATGTTTGTGAGCATTTTTACTTTCTGAGTCACCAAGGTATCTCCTTTCCAGGAAATGTGTGCTTTACTATCTAAATCCCTACCTCTGCCCCTCACTTCAACAAATAATTTTCCCCCGTCACTTTGCTCTAAGGATCTTGGGTGACTAGCAAAACTGGCAATTGATTCCTATCCGTATGCAACATATTACCCTGCTCTAGGGTGTTTATAATACAGCGGGAGATTCCTGGAGATGAATTACCACAACCCACATTTTTTTAAAAGAAAGATTCACAAACCATTTTTTTAAATGAATGTAGGTATAAATGCACATTCCTGACTTTCATTCCAGGCCTGTCAAATCAGAATCTTTCCAAACAAGGCTCAGAATCATCAGCTCTCCCGCTGTTTCTCATGGTCTCAAGAGTTTGCAATCTAAAGCCTTACTTCTAGTATAAATCTCAAATATTTATTGGTAGAACTTCAAGCTCAGGACATACTGGCACAAAATAATTGCAAAGGTCTACAAGTGCCTTGATTATATCTTTCTAACTTTGCACCAAGGTACCACCACCAATTATATCAAGAAAAACTTAGTTTGAAGCAAATAAATATTTATATAGTATGTGCACAAAATCCAACTTCATACAGACTCCTGGGGATAAATATGGAAGCCAATGAAGACAGTCAAAAAAAAATTTTTTTTTTGAGTGGTAGAAAGTATACGCAAGACCAGACTTCTACTCTGGGCCAAAACAGATATGGAACTAAGTTTGGAATGATTAATTTAAAATGACACAGTCCACTTCAAGTCTCAGCTGAGCACACCGATGCAGTAACTAGAGAAACTAAGACAGCTGGAGCAGGGCTGTTGGTAGCTTTGAGCTTCCAAAAAAAGTTTTTATTCTGTTCCTTAATCTTAAGAGAAGTGTTGTCTCCTCAACTGCTGACCTTTTATTTGACAAATATGTTCAAAATGTCTTTATATGTGGTCGAAAAGGCTTTAAGAATGCCGGGCGTGGTGGCGCATGCTTATAATCCCTGCGCTTGGGAGGCTGAGACAGGAGGATCGCACGGGTTCAAAGCCAGCCTCAGCTACTTAGTGAGGCTTTCAGCAACTTAGTGAGACCCTGTTTCCAAATAAAATATATGAAAGGTCTGGGAGTACAGCCCGGAGGTAGAAAGCCTCTGGGTTCCACCCCAGTACCACCAAAAAAAAAAAAAAAAAAAAAAAGAAAAAGAAAAAGAAAAAAAAGAAAAGGCTTTAAGAAAGGCAAGTTAGTGTGTTTACTAGATATGTTGGACAAATATGAACATACCAAACCAGCTTCACCAGCTTGTATTATCAGTCTTTTCCGGTCATCTGCCTCTTGCTTCCTGTGTCTTAGAGAAATGACTCTGTGATTTCTGAACAGATAACCCTGCTGCATTCGTTGTTGGTAAGATAGTGGCTGGGAAATAATGGAAAGCAACTGTTGCTGTAACCTTTTCTATAATTTACTCTTAAATATCATGGTTCATATAGTGTAAACACTGAAATGTGAAAAAGAACACTTCAAACCTCTTAGGGGGGGAAATAGGATAATATATTTATGATCTCAGGACAGAAGAGAATTTTAGTAAGGCACCAAATGCCCGGCCGAAAGATAAAACGTAATAAATTGGATCACATCAAAATTTAAAACTTCAGCACAATAAATGACACCATAAACAAAGTTAAAGGCAAATGACAGACTAGGAGAATATATTTGCAGCACATAAAGCAAACAAAGTTTTAGTACCTAGAATATATAAAGACAGCATACAACTCAACCCAGAAAAATAAAATTAACCCAATAGAAAATGTGCAAAGGTTACTAAGAAGCATTTCACAGAATACAAAATTCAAATGACCCACAAACATATGAAAAATGCTTTGATTTACTAGTATTGAGGAAAATACAGTAAAACCGATACAGCATACCATTTCTCATCCATCAATATAGGAAAAATAGCAACATCTACAGGGATCAGATGTGTTGCTGTAGTTAAGAACTACAGAAACCAACCACAGTTTGTTTAAACAGAAAAAAATCAATGTATTAAATTATAGTCACTATTGTTTGCTGATTGCTGACTTTGTGCCAAGCACAGCTCCCAGGCTTTATAGGTATTTGCTCAATTAACCCTCCCAACAACACTAAAAGGCGGGTACAATTATTTCTCACGTGTAATAGAGGAGGAAGTAGAGGCTCTGAGGGGTTCATTGACTAAGGATATATAACTAGTATGTTCAGAATCAATGGATTAAATACAGGCAACCCGTTTTCAGAGTTCAGCCTCTTCACAGCTGCCCGCAACTATTTGCAAACTCGAGTCTATAGGAGGACCAGGAGCCACACCACAAATCATGTCACTTAACACCAGTGGAACTCCACAGCCACAGAAATCCTGACTACAGAACGCTGTCACCAGGACCAATACCAGGGCATAGCTTCTGGAACCTCTTGTCTCTTAGGGCTCTGAAACATGGATGTAGCTACTGCCAACAAGAGTGGATTTCAAGGACCTCCTGGTTCCCATTAAGTCACTGGCTTTTAAAGATATATACTTTTATTGGTACATTATCATTACACAAGATGGTGCAGCTCAAAGTGAGGCACACATCACTTGTTCTATTACCTTCTGCATCCCACCCTGTTTCCCTCTCCTCCCTTCTGGTACTTGTTAGTGAGATTGATGTGATGCCTTCATATATGGACATTGCATTACTTGAACTGTTTCCTTCTTTAATCCTCTTTTTTTATGGCACTGGGGATTGAACCCCGTACCACAAAAAACTCTTTTTATTTAACTTCTGAGCTACATCCCCAGCTTTATTTTATTTTTAAATTTTGAAACATTGTCTCACTAAGTCCAGGAGAGGTCCTGGAGAGCCTCTCTAAGTTCTTGAGGCTGACTTTGAACCTGTGATCCTCCTGTCTCACAAGTACTGGGGTTACAAAATTGAGCCACCACACCTGGCTCAGTCCTTCTTTTTCCCTTCTCCTCCTCCTTTTCCCAATCCCCTTCCACTATTCCACTTGTTTCTCTTATTATTTATGAGAGAAACAGAGCAGCCCCCCCATGCAAATATACCTGTGGTCAGGAAACAGACAGAAGAGATTCTTTGAACTTCTAGCCAGCATCAAACAAGAAACCTGAAGGAAAAAAGTCACTGTTTTTTTTTTGTTTGTTTGTTTGTTTTACTCATAATCTACTTGTCAAGGTGTAGGAAGGGTGGGAAATACAGTATTTGATGTCTATAGTGGAAGAAAGGGGTTCTCATAATTGGAAATTCTCCCAATATAGTAAAGATGTTCAGAGTGCTGAGTAGCCAAAAAGAATGACAAATGTCCATACATGGATAATACCATGTGCTGAAGAGGATGCAGAGAAGCAAGGACTTTATAAGTGGAGAGGTAACTGGTGCAACTCATTTGGAGTCTATCTTAGTAATATCTAGTACAATTTTAAATGTAACCACGACATAGTACATATTCTTAGAGAAACTTCAGCAGCACATGCACACCAAAAAATATGTAAAAGATGTTAACTGCAGCAGTGTTTAAAATAGGATAGGCAAGCTGGACATGGTGATACATGCCTGTGCTCCCAGTACTTGGGAGACCGAGTAAAGAGGATTGTGGTTTCAAAGCCACCCTCAGTGACTTTGCAAAACCCTGTTTCCAAATAAAAATAAAAGGTCTGAGAATGTAACTCAGGGGTAGAAGGCCCCTAGGTTCAATCCCTGGCACCATAAAATAAAAATAAAGAGTTGTTGGTGGGAGTGCAAACTAGTCCATCCACTATGGAGATAAGTGAGGAGAGTCCTTAGAAAACTGGGAATAGATCCACCATATGATCAGGCTACACCACTACTGGGTATCTTTCCCAAGAGGTTGAAACCGGAGAATTATAGTAACATATGCATACCCATGCTCATAGCAGAACAATTCACAATAGCAAAACTATGGAACCAACTTAGGTATCCATCAAGAGATGAATGGATTACAAAATGATGGGAAGTACACACAATGGAATTCTACTCAGCAATAAAGAAAAATAAAATTAAACCTTTTTCAAGAAAATGGAAGGACCTGGAGAACATTATGTTAAATGAGATCAGCCAATCATAAAGAGTAAGGGGTCATATGTTTTCTTTAATATGTGCAGGATAGGGAATAATTGGGATACAAGAGAGACTCTAGATGATGATGAGAAAACTCAGGGGATCCAGGAAAAAGATATAAGGGAAGGGGTGAAATACTACAGCTGGGTGTGGTGGCACATGCTTGTAATCCTAGTACTTGGAAGACTGAGACAGGATCACAGGCTTCTGGGCAACCTCAGCAAGTAGTGAGACTCCCATCAACCTAGAGAGAGCCTATTTCAAAATAAAAGTAAAATAGGGCTGTGGGTGTAGCTCAGAGGTAGAATGCCCCTGGATTTCATCTCCAGTACCACACACACACACACACACACACACACACACACACACACACACACACACAGAAATACTACCATAGACCATGTGTATCCATGTAAATATATACCAACATCATTCTGGGTATTCTGTAGAGCATGTGTGTGTATGTCATTATCAACATGATTTACATTATGATGTGAGACTATAAGGCACAAATAAAAGCACAAAATAATTTAAAATATGCTAAATAAATAAATAAATAAATAGGATACTCTAACAAATGACCTTTCTGTCAGCAAATCAGCAAATTGGATCATAAAATGAAATAGTATGTAGCAATGAAAGAGAATGCCATAGGTCTATATTAGTTAACACAATTGTCTTCAATAACATGATATGGAGAAAGTCTATGTCAAAAAAGATGGATACCATTGAGAATATATTCATCAGCATTGTCTAGAGAGACTGAATCAATCACATATGGATAATGATATATGTGAGGAGGTTCATTTAATTAAGGTGGCCAAGAAGCCCCACGACAGGTCATCTGCGGGCCGGAGACTCTCAGATGTAGGAGTGTAGCCCAGTTAAATCTGGAGAATTAGAAAGCTAATGGTGAGAGCCTCCTGAGAACTAGGAAGGTGATGGTGTAACTCTTGGTTCTAGGTCAAATAGTCTAAGAGCTTGGAAATGAATTCACTGGCTTAAGTCTTGGAGTCCAAAAACTGGCAAATGTAGATGTCTGAAATTCAAGCCAACAGGTGAATGTGTCTATCTGGGCCTTGGGGTGGGAATGAAGAGAGCAATTTGCCTTCTGTATTCATTCTTTTTAGACAGAAGCCACTTTGTTGGTGCCTGTCCACATTGTCTTCCTACCTAGTCCATGAAGACTCGTAGGCTGATCTCCTCTGGAATCATTCTCACAGACACACCCAAAATAATGCTGTTCCAGGTTTTTAGGTATTTCTTAACATAGTGAAGTTGACATATAAATCATCACAAATAATATTTACATGAGTTAAAAACAAACAAATAGTACATAAATGTATTGAGTATAAAAACATGAACTAGCTCGGTATGGAGGCACACGCATGTCATCCCAATACATGAGAGGCTGAGACAGGAGGATGGCAGCTTTGTGGCCAGCCTCAGCAACTTAGGGAGACTCCCATTTCAAAATTTAAAAATTAAAAATAAAAGGGCTGGGGATGTAGCTTGAAGGTAGAGTAACCCTGGATACAATCTCCAGTACCAAAAAATAAAAAAATGTGGATTAGTGTATACACATCACATTCAAGATGTGTAGAATTTGCCTCTAGGAAAGAAAAGAGGAGACTGAGACTGGAGAATCAAGCAAAGGGAATTTTAATTCATTTTTATTTGAAATATTTATTTATTAAGTTAAAAAACTAGAGCAAAATATTAAATTGCTAACAACATTTGCTGATTTGGGATGATGAGTACATTGGAAGTTGGTAATTAATTTCTCTATTTTAGTAATTTTTAAAAAAATGGAAAAAATCATGATTCAGCTACTATATTATTTGAGCTTTGGGGGTGCTGCTAATTTTAATAGATTTTTCCCAGAAATGTTTTATTTGATTTCATAGGCTTCTTTTTTAAATAAGTAAAGGGTACAGTTTTGTTACTAATACTAAAGCTACATAATTCATTTGATAAGTGTTCCATTTTGATGTCTACAGATATTTTTAAATTCTCTAAGATATTTAATATTAAAGGTTCAGATTTAATCTTTCTCAAGGGTATAATTCATATTTAACTTCTTTCTCTTAGCATATCTTGCCAAAAGTGATTTATGTATTGATTTATGCCTAAAGAAGATATAATCCATTTGATAACAAACACGAAAACTATTTTTCTCCAATGAATGGGGAAAACTGCTTTTTAAATTAGTTTTTATTTTTATTGCAACAATACTTAGACCAAACACCATTTCTTTGAAGGGTCTATTTTAAGCAGCAGAAAATTGAAAACATTTACTTCTAAAGTGTGTTTTCAGAATATCCTTGAAGCTACAGCATTAAAATCTACATTGTTGTGGTGCTATGGCCTCCCCAGTTATTTACTGTGTTGATCATGTCCTTTAAAAAATATGACATTTCAATTGAATCAACATTCCCTACTGTTGGGAAAACTGAGCTCAGGAACAGACACTGTGTTATGAGTGCAGTCACTCTTAAGGCTCCTTAGGAAAACCCACATTTATATCTGCCAGATCCAGCTTGGAGATTAGCAAACTTATAGACTTCCAGAATCACAGAGATATGGGGAAAATTTAATCTTCCTAAGAGAGGCTCAGATTACCCAACGAATATCACCTCTGATACTGAAAGTGATTATAGTTCTCATGGCTCAAACTTTCTGAAAATAAAACACAATATGACCATATTTAGTATCTGCCTAGATTATTGAAGAGATATTTGTGCAGAAGATTTCAAACACATCTTCAAATAAAAAAAAGGATTACATCAGAATATGGGGTAAAAGCATTCTCCATTTCTGCTGTTGCCAGCTATGAATTTGTCTTAATTGACAGTAATAAGAATTTAAGTTAAACATAAACATGAAAAATTGAGAGGAATGATGTGAAGAGATGGAAAACAACGATTAAAAGCTATTATTTACACAAACTCTTCTGAAAGGTTTATAGAAACAAGGTAGATAGTTTTGCTTGAGATGACATAGACAACATAAAGAAAAATAAAGATGGGTCTTCAGTTATGTAAAATAAATACACTGGAATGATAAACAGTGGTAGTAATTCTGTGGATGGTAACAGTGCTATCTTACAGTGTTTACTTCTGGAGACAGGAATGGGAAGTTGTACAGACAACTTCATCTACTTGCTCATATTCTGTTTAAACTTAGGAAAGAAATCTTTTATAATATTCTATGTTTTCATCATATTCTTTCTGTATTTTGTTTATCTGGAATACTTGATAGTAATTGTTCAAATAAAGATGCACTTTGAAGTCTTGGAAGCTTGTGTCCTATCCTGGATGGCATATCTACTTAAGAAGAGAGTTAGGCACATTAGGGAGTTTTTAGAAGATAAAAACCCAGACATGTATGAGCCTGGATACCCCAATATAAGGAAAAGTTCAATAGACTGAAGACAGTTAACAAAGACTTGGGAGTGGAAGGGAGTAATTCGGCACAGCAAGAAACCTGGCAAAGGACAAAAATATTTGAGTAACAATGCTTAAGCAAAAAGGAATAGGTTTTCTAGTTCTATCCATTTTCCTGCCAATGACATAATTTTGTTCTTCTTTATGGCTGAGTAAAATTCCATTGTGTGTATATACCACAGCTTTGTGATCCATTCATTTGTTGATGGACATCCAGACTGGTTTCACAATTTAGCTATTGTGAATTATGTTGCTATAAACATGAATATGCATCTATTGCTATAATATCCTAACTTCAATTCTTTTGAAATGATGCCCAGGAGTGGTATATCTGGGTTATATGATGTTTCCATTTCTTGTCTTCTGAGAAACTTCTATAGCTGCTGTACTAGTTTGCAGTCTCACCAACAATGAGAATATTATGCTAACATTAGCTCGTCTTACAAAGTGAATAGTTGTGTTTTCTCTCATGTGTGGAAACTAGAGATAAATTGAGTAACAAAAGGGACCACAGAGTGTGGTGGCACATGCTTGTAATTCCAGCATTCGGGAGGTGGAGACTAGAGGATGACGACTGGCAGATAGCTTCTGCTACTAGCAAGGTCCCTCACAACTCAGTGAGACCCTGTTTCAAAAATAAAAAAGACTAAAAACTAGGGCTGGGGGTGTGGCTTGGAGGTACAATGCCCCTGGGTTCAATGCCCAGTACCCCCCCACACACACACACACACGACCACAGATAAGGAATGGAGATTCCAATGAAATGGTGGAGGGGGTTTAGAACAGAAAGGAAGGGAACAGAGATGTAATGAAGGTAGAACATTAAATATTGCTGTGTACATATAGTAAGTTGGCATGATTATCACAGAAGGAATTAAAGCAAAGTTGGAGTACTCCGTAGTTTTCTAACATAGCTAGTTCTTTTTCGGCGGGCGGCAATACTGGAAATAGAACCCAGGGGCATTTTACCTCCAAGCTACACTCCAACTCTATTTTTTAAATTCTTTTTTATTTTTATTTATTTATTTATTTTTGGTGGTACTGGGGTTCCGGGAAACCCTTCTACCTCCGGGCTACACTTTTATATTTTTATTTGGAAACAGGGTCTCTTAAGCCAGCGAGGCTGTGCGATCCTCCTGTTTCTGCCTCCCAAGTGCGGGGATTACAAGCGTGCACCACCATGCCTGGCTTTATTCTTTATTTTGAAACAGGGTCTCACTGAGTTGCGAAGGGCTTCATTAAGTAGCTGAGGCTGTCCGTGAACTATGATCCTCCTGTCTCAGCCTCCCAAATACTGAGTTCTTTTTAAATGGTAAAGTACATAGTTGTTTCATCTGATAGGAACCTACTTTTGTGGGAAGACTGTTCAATGAATTGGCCAGGCTAATTATTTCCACAGTATTAAGGGTCTAGAAGTATGACTTGATCATAAGAATGCATAGTGTTCAAGAATAAATATTGAGATTTAAGGGAAAATACTGGCTTAGCCAAAGGAGATTAAGCAAAGGGGTGGTCAAATAATATAAGAGCAAAAGGAATCTAGGGAATAAAATTAACTGAGCTGTAGATCAGAATGGATAACATAAAGCTGGGCCTGGTGATCCACCCTTTTAATCCCAATACTTGGAAGGCTAGGACAGGAGGATAACAGGATTGTGACCAGCCTGAGCTACTTTGAGACTCTCTGCAACTTAGTGAGACCCTTAGTGAGTTTCAAAATAAAGAATAAAAATAGGGCTGGGCTGGAGCTAGGAGGTAAGGGAGAGGTGGTGATAGTGGGCATCCTTATCTTGTTCCTTACTTTAAAGGGAATTTTTTAAGTTTTTCCTGGACTGGGGTTAGATGGAATCTCAGTGTACTTTGATTTGCATCTCCCTGACTGCTAATAATGTCAAATATTTTTATATAAGTGTTTGGTATTCTTAAGTGTCTATTTAGTTCATTTGCACATTTTTATTGGGTTATTTTTTTAGCAGCAAAAAAATTCATTCTTTGTATAATATAAATATTAGTCCTCTATCAGAGGAATAGCAAGCAAAGATCTTCTCCCATTCTGTTGGCTTTCTATGATATTCTTGATAGTTTTATTTTCTACTCAGAAATTTTTCAATTTAATGAAACCCCATTTATTAATTCTCATTTACTTTCTTCTGCCTTTGAAGTCTTATTGAGGCAGTGTCTACCTGTGCCTATATGTTGACCCTATGCCCTCCTCTAGTAATTTCAAAGTCTCAGGTCTCTTTCATCCATCTTGAGTTGACTCTTGTGCTGGGTAAGAGATTGGGATTTAGTTCCATTTTCCTACAAATTGATAACCACTTTTCTTAAACACCATTTGTTGAAAAGTCTTCTCCAACATATTTTTTCATGCCTTTGTCAAATACCAATTGGCTATAAGTGTGTATATTTGTTTCTGTATCTTCTATTTTGTTCCATTGGTCTATGTGTTTGTTGGCCAGTATCATTCTGCTTTTATTACTATAGCCCTGTAGTATAATTTAAAGTCAGGTTGTGATGCTTTCTACATTGTTCTTATATCTGAGAATTGCTTTGGCTATTCTGGGCTTTTGTTTTTCTTTATAAAACTTAGGACTGATTTTTCTAGCTCTATGAAGAATGACATCAGTATTTTAATGGGATTGGATTGAATCTGTAGATCACTTTTGGTAAAATGACCATTTTTGATAATATTTAAACTGCCTATCCAAGAGCTTTGGAGATATTTTCACTTTCTAAGATCTTCAGTTTCTTTCTTTAGTGTTTTATAATTTTCATCATAGAGGACTTTTACCTCTTTGGTTAGGTTAATTCCTATATATTTTGTTTGGAAGTTATTGTGAATGGAATTGTTTTCTGAATTTCTTTTTCAGTGGATTCATGGTTGGCATAGAGAAATACTACTGTATTTTTTCAGATTAATTTGTATTCTGCTAATTTGCAGAATTTGCTAATCAGCTCTAAATGTCATTTGGTTGATATTTGGGAATCTTCTAAATATGGGATCATGTCATTTGCAAATAGAGATAATTTCAGTTCTTTTTCTAATTTTTTTTTTGTGGTACTGGGGTTCCTGGAAGCCCTTGAAGCTCTTCTGCCTCCAGGCTACACTCCCAGACCTATTTTATATATATTTTTTATTTGGGAACAGGGTCTCTTAAGCCAGCAAGGCTGGCTCTGAGCCAGTGTGATCCTCCTGTCTCTGCCTCCCAAGCACGAGGATTACAAGCGTGTGCCACCACACCTGGCTTCTAATTGTATTTCTTTGACTTCTCTTATTTCAAGTACTATGTTGAAGAGGAGTGGTGATAGTGGGCATCCTTGTCTCGTTTCTGATTTTAAAGGGAATTTTTGTAGTTTTTCCCTATTCAATATGATGTTGGCTTTGGGTTTGTTATATGTCTTTATGATGTTGAGGTAAGTTTCTTCTATTTCAATTTTCTGCAATGTTTTTAACATGACTGGGTGTTGAATTTTGTCAAATGCTTTTCAGCATCCACTGATCATGTGACTTTTGTCTTTAGTTCTATTAATTTGGTGAATTACATGTTCTGATTTGCATATTTTGAACCATTCTTGCATCTCTGAAGTCAAACCAACTTGGTCTTGGTGTACCATTTTCTTAATATAGTTTTGAATGCATATTACTAGTATATATTTTTAGAATTTTTGTGTCTATATTCATCAAAGATATTGGTCTGTAACTTTTTTTGAGGTATCTTTGTTCAGTTTTGATATTAAGGTGATACTGGATTTAGAGGAGGAATTTGGAAAATTTTCCATTCTTTTTATTTCACAGAATAATTTGTGAAGGATTAGACTTAGTTTGTCTATAATGGTTTTATAGAATTCCACTAGGAAGCCACCAGGACCTAGACTTTGGTGGAAGGCTTTTTATTGATGTTTCTCTTTGCTTGCTATTGGTCAGTTTAAGTTTTTTATATCCTCTTGATTAAATTTATTTAGTTTGTATGTGTTTAGAAATCTGTCCATTTCTTCTGTTTTTTACTTTGTTAGAATATAAATTTTCAAAATAATTTCTGATGATCCTTTGGATTTCCCCAGAAATCAGTATTCTTTTTTATTTCTGATTTTAATATTTTGGGTAGATTCTCTTTCTTTTGGCTAGATTGACTAAGGGTTTATCAATCTTGTCAATCTTTTCAAAGAAATAGATTTTGTTTTGTTGGTCTTTTGTTTTGCTTTTTAAAAGTTCTCTATTTCATTCATTTCTGCTCAGATTTTAATTATGTCCTGCTTTCTACTAGCTTTGGGATTAGTCTGTTTTTGTTTTCCAATATCCTTGAAGCATGCCCTTTGGTAGTTTATTTGGTGACTTTCCGTTTGTTTTTTTTTTTTAAATATGGGCACGCAGTGCTATAATTTTTTTCTCTTAAAACCACATTCAATGTGTGTCATCGAAATTGGTATGTTGTGTTTGTATTTTTTTATAATTCTAAATTTTTAAAAATTTCTCCCCTGGTTAGGCTGGTGCTGGGGCCAGCGGCTGGCATCAGAGCCTTCCGTGAGGCAAGGCCACTACTGAGGCCTCCGAGGCCAGGATCGGAGCCTGCCATGAGGCAAGTCGGTGCTGGGAACTCCGAGGCCAGGATAAGAGCCTGTCAAGGAGTTAGGTCGGTGCTGGGGCCAATGGCCGGCATCGGAGCCTGCCGAGAGGCAAGGCCACTACTGGGGCCTCCGAGGCTGGGATTGAAGCCTGCCAAGGGGTTAGGCCAATGCCAGGGCTAGCGGCCAGCATCGGAGCCTGCCGTGAGGTAAGGCTGGTGCTGGGGCCTCCGAGGCCGGGATAAGAGCCTGCCGAGGGGTTAGGCCAGTACAGGGCCCAATGGCTGGCATCAGAGCCTGCTGTGAGGCAAGGCCAGTGATGGGGCCTCCGAGGCTGGGATCGGAGCCTGCCAAGGGGTTAGGCCAGTGCTGGGGCCAGCAGCCGGCATTGGAGACTTCCGTGAGGCAAGGCAATTACTGAGGCCTCCAAGGCCAAGATAGGAGACTGCCAAGGGGTTAGACCAATTCTGGGGCCAGCAAGGCCAGCTTCGGAGTCTGCCGTGAGGCAAGGAGGGTGCTGGCGCCTCCGAGGCCAGGGTAAGAGCCTGCCGAGGGGTTAGGCCAGTGCCAGGGCCAATGGCCAGCATCGAAACCTGCCATGAGGCAAGGCTGGTGCTGGAGTCTCTGAGGCCGGGTTCGGAGCCTGCCGAGGGGTTAGCCCGGTGCCGGAGCCAGCAGCCGGCATTGGAGCCTTCCGTGAGGCAAGGCCGCTACTGAGGCCTCCAAGGCTGGGATCGGAGCCTACCAAGGGGTTAGACCGTTGCTGGAGCCAGCCAGGCCGTCATCAGAGCCTGCTGTGAGGCAAGGCCGGTGTTGGGGCCTCCGAGGTTGGGATCGAAGCCTGCCGAGGGGTTAGGCCGGTGCCAGGGCCAATGGCTGGCATCGGAGCCTGCTGTGCGGCAAGGCTGGTGCTGGGCCCTCCGAGGCCAGGATAAGAGCCTGCTGAGGAGTTAGGCCAGTGCTGGGGCCAGCGAGGCTGGGATCGGAGCCTGCCGTGAGGCTAGGCTGGTGCTGGGGCCTCTGAGGCCGGGATCGGAGCCTGCCGAGGGGTTAGGCTGGTGCCGGGGCCAATGGCCGGCATTGGAGCCTTCCGTGAGTCAAGGCCGCTACTGGGGCCTCCGAGGCCAGGATCGGAGCCAGCTGAGGGGTTAGGCTGGTGTCGGGGCCAGCGAGACCAGAATCGGGGCCTCCCATGAGGCAAGGCTGCTGATTGAGCCAGCGAGGTCTGGATCAGTCCACCTGTAGCCAGGCCACTACTGGGGCCATCAAGAGTGGGATTGGTACTTGCAACGTGGCATGCACAGAGAAATATCGCAGAAAATAAAAATCAGACGCTTTCTTTAATCAGCAAAAACTAGGAGGAAAGGGGCAACAGGAAGAGGTCGAGCTATAGAAAGGGCCCTATAGTGAAGCAACTAAGGTGACCAATCAGAGGATATGGAATAGGGGAGGATGGAGCCTCTTTAAAACACAGGAGGTACATAAACAAATGTATCAGAGTTAATCACCAAACAAGCATGGGATCGAGGAAGGGGAGAATGGGATGGGGGCTGGATGAGGGCTAATTGGATGAGGTGTGCTTGTATATCCTCTCAAGTCTTGTATTCCAATGTGATATATGATTACAGTGCACCAATAAAATAAATAAATAAATACTATTTTTGAGTGTTGGAGAAGCAAAAAAAAATTTCTCCCCTATTTCTTTTATGATTCAAAAATGTGTGATTCAATCTCTATGTACTTATGTAATTCCTTTTGTTCTTTTTATTGTTGATTTCTACTTTCATTCCATTATGATCTGAAATGATGCATGAAATCTTTTGAATTTGCTGGTTCTTTCTTTGTGGCCAAGAATATGGTCTATTTTGGAGAAGTTTCCATGAGCAGCTGAGAATAACTTGTATTCAGCTGTTGGAATATTCTGTATATAACTATTAGGTCAATTTGACTTATAGTGTTCTTTATGTCTAAAATGTCTTTACTGACCATTTGTCTCAAAGATCGAGCTAGTGTTGTGAGAGGTGCGTTTAAGTATTCCAGTATTATTTATTAGGGTCCTATCTGAGTCTTAATATTCCAAAGAGTTTGTTTTATAAAAGTAGTGCACCCACATTTGGGGCATAAGTATTTACTATCATTATATCTTCTTGCAAAATTTTTCCTTATATAAGTAAAGGATGTCAAAGCTTTGTTTTTTCTGATAATTTTTAGCTTAAAATCTGCTTTGTTGGATATGAGAGTTGCTACCTGTGCTTGTTTTCAGTCTCCATTTGCATGGTATATATTTGTCCATCTTTTCACTTTTAGCCTGTGAATATCTTTGCTGATAAAGTGAGTTTCTTGCAAACAGAATATAATTGGATTATGTTCTTTAATCCACATTCCAGTCTATGCCTTTTAATCTGGGAGTTTAGACCTTTGACAGTCAATGTTAATTGAGAGATGAATTTTGTTTTCTAACCTTTTGAGTTTTAATTTTGTGTTCAATATAGTGTTATTTCTCATTCTCTTAGTTGCTCATCTGATAAAATTCATCCATTCTCTGGCTCTGGTATTTATGTTTTGTGTTTCTGTTTTATTTTATAAAATATTTTCTCCAGTGCCTGCCTGGTAGTCAAGAGTTCTTTTAGTTTCTGATTGTCTTGAAAAGTTACTATTTCTCCATCAGTTCTGAAAGATATCCTTGCATGATATAGAAGTCTTGTTTGAAAGTTTGTTGTTTTTGTTTTCAGGGATTGGAGTACATCATACCAGGCTCTCCTGGCTTTCATAATTTGAATTGAGAAATTGAAGTTATTCTTACTCTTTTGCCCCTGAATATCACCCATCCTTTTGCTTGTGATGCACTTAAGATTTTCTTCTTGACCTCTGTTTGTCATTTTGATTATTATGTGGTGTGGAAAAGTTCTGCTTTGATTTTGTCATATTGGAGTTCTGCATGTCTCCTGTTTATGGATATCTATCTTGTTTTTCACTTATGAGAAATAACCTGATATTTCTCTGAAGAGTTTTTTAATGTTCTTGGTTTTTGCTTTCATTCCTTCTACAATGCCTTTTCTCTTTAAGTTTTGATGTTTTACCTTATTCTATATTTCTTGAATGTTCTAATGTCTTATGGTCTTCTGTATATTGTTGATTGTGTGGTCAATTTTGTATGAGCTGTCTTCTAAGAGTGAGACTTTATTGTCTATGTCATCTAGTCTGACAGTGGTGGCTTCTATTGATTTCATTATTTCATTTATTGTCTCCTCCCTTTTGCTCAGGTCCTCTTTTTGGTTCTTATTAAGGGCCTCAATTTTTTTATTAATATGTTCTCTTATATCCTGTACACTTTCTCTGATGTCATTTCTATGGTTTTTGATCATATTGAAAATAAAAATTCTGAAATCTTTTGCAGCTCTGTATTGGTAATCTTCATTGTTGTTGAATCATAGGAGTTTATTGTTCCCTCATTGGTCTTTGTTTTCACGTTTCTAGGATTCTTATATTTGTGTCTGTGTTGTCTTGACATCCTCTCACTCTTTGTGTGGGAGTCCTATGTTTATTTTTTGTCCCTTAATAGTAAGTCCTGTGCCCAGGGATATATATTTGCCTCAAGGAATCTATTTCATATAATCAGAATTTTTTTTCAGTACTGGGGATGGAACCCAGGGGCATTCTACCTCTGAGCTACACCCCAGCCTATTTTTATTCTTTATTTTGAAACAGGGTCTCATTAAGTTGCAAAGGGCCTCACTAAGTAGCTGAGGCTGTCTGCAAACCAGCAACAGTCTCTATTTGTCCACAGGCCTCCATGTTTCTGGGCCCAAACAGCAGAGCCAGAGACTATAAGATTCTGAGCCACTGGCCGACCTAGCTATGATTTAATGTCCCAGGTATACTGATGCTGCTCAACTGGATGCAATCACACAAAACACTATGTACTTCCGGCAAGTGGCCTCTGTCTTTGCAGGGCCCAAACTCATCAGGGCCAGAGATTATGATGGTGTCAGCGTGTAGCCCAATTTTCTGAGCATTAATGCCCCAGGGACCTCTTCAATGATCTTTGGTTGGGATTATGTGAAACCATATCAGTCTCTGGCCTCTGTGTTCACCACCAGGCCCAAACTCTGCCTTCTAAGACATTGTAGCATCCCAGTGTATAGCATGGCTGTTTAAATCAAATTGCTCGCCGGGCGTGGTGGCGCACGCTTGTAATCCCCGCGCTTGGGAGGCAGAAACAGGAGGATCGCGCAGGTTCGAAGCCAGCCCCGCGCGCTGGCTTAGGAGACCCTGTTTCCAAATAAAAATGTAAAAATAGGTCTGGGAGTGTAGCCCGGAGGTACAAGGGCTTCCAGGAACCCCAGTACCACCAAAAAAAATAATAAAATAAATAAATAAATAAATAAATCAAATTGCTCCAGGAATACCAATACTGCTCTGCCACCTGTAATCACGTAAAAGCCTGCTGGCCCTTAGTTTTCCTGCTTTTGGGGTGAAAACTTTGCCAGGAGAGAGATTGTACTATTCTGAACCTGGGGTGTAGGTGGATGAATTATTTAGACCCAGGAACAACAGTGCTGTTCTGTCCAGTTTTGATCACATGTACTCATGATACTAAAAGAATCTGGGCAAATGTTTATGTCCTTCTGAGCCTGCAACACAGTTGGCTGTTATTTCACCCCAGACATCATTGCTTGGGATTCTGCAGTAATCCCTAGAGGCCATGCAGGGGAAGGTCGGCTGCTGACACTAGGTCCTGCCTGAGTGTTCCTAAGGACTGCCTGCTAATTTATGTTTCTGCTTTTTCTGACAATTTGTTCATTGCCATGCTAGTCCCTGCAGCCATTCAAGTTCCCACTGGGGTGTTTTGTAAATTCAGTCTTGGAAAGCTCTGTTGTAGCCTCTCAGGTCCCTGTAGGAACAATCTATAGTGTCTCAATCCCAAAGCATTCATTCACAGCCACAGGTGTTTACTGGGTGGTTTGGCTGGAGATTCATGGTGATCTTGATGTGGTTGGTTGTAGCTACTTGGGTCCCTGCAGGAAGGATGTGTAGTTTCTCCTCCCAGATGAGCAGGAGTTCACTGAGCAATATGGCTGGGCAGTCTGATGAGTATCCACCTGATGAGGTATTAGACTGTGGAGAGAAGAGTGTGACTGCTTTCTAGTATTGGTTCCCTGCAATCACTGGCTCAAGAAGACTTGAGAGTCTCCTTTACTGGAGTTGGTCTATGACAGCTGCTAGGTCCTGGCAGCCACCAGTCCCAGTGTGCACTCAATAAGGTGGTATGTCTTCATTCTCTGCTTACCAGCTGATATGCATGGAGCTCTTTTCAGTCTTCTGCTTTTTGCAATTCTACTACATTTCCACTATCTTTCTTCTGTTGAGTTCTGACTGCTTTTTTTCTCATGCCAAGAAGCATTCTCTTGCTTGTTGAGTTCTCAGTCTTAGAGCAACCAAAACACTCTGCCTTCCTCTATTCCACCATCCTGGATCTCCTTAAGATCAATGATTCCAACACTTGAGAATGCATTATAATTATGTGGAGGAATTTTTAAACACAGAATACTGGGCCCTTCCACTGGAATTTATGATTCAGTAAGTCTGAGATATGGCCTAAAAATGTAAATTTCTAATGAATTTCCGGGTAATAATGCTGGTCTGAAGAATATACTTTGAGAATTTTTGGGTTAGTGAAATGAAAGAAAGATGAATATAAATCACTTATAACATCTTTGGAATAATTCAGACTTTGGGTTTTTTGTTTTATTTTGTTTTTCTTGTTGTTGTTTATTTTTATTTTTTGTTTTTGCAGTGCTGGAGATTGAATCCAGAATCTCAAATATGGCAAACAAACTTTCTACCACTTAACTACAATCCCATCTCTTTTTTTATCTTTTGTTTTGAAACAGGGTCTCACTAAGTTGCTCAGGCTGTCCTTAATTTTGTGATCCACGTGGTTCAGTCTCTGGAGTTGCTGGGATTATAGATGTGTCACCACATGCAGCTTAATTTGGAGTTCTTGGTTTTGTAGGACACTCCCATACTAACATTGCAATAACTTTATCTGACATTATTAAATTGTCTTAGGTGGACAAAACATGACTCAGCCACATCACCAAACTCTTTAATCCACACTACTCAGATTTGGTTAGGAGGTGGCACTATGGCAAACAGCCTATGGACCGAGTATTCACAGGAGCATGAATGCATATGGAAACCTTTTTGTCTAGAAAGTCATGGACTACCCCATTTATATAACTCTTTAAAAGATGACAAGGAGCCGGATGTGGTAGTGCACGCTTGTAATCCCCGTACTTGGGAGGCGGAGATAGGAGGATCATGCAGGTTCGAAGCCAGCTGCGCTGGCTTAAGAGACCCTGTTTCCATATATATACATATACATATACATATATATATATATATATATATATATATATATATATATATATATATATATATAAAATGTCTGGGCATGTAGCCCCAAGGTAGAAGAGTTTCTAGGAACCCCAGTACCAGAAAAAAAAAAAAAAGATGACAAGGATATTGAACCAGCTGAGCAGTACCATTAAATTCTGGAACTGATTGAGATGATTCTGTGAAGCCATTGCTACTTCTTATACTTTTTGTTTTGCTCAAGGTTGTAGATTCTCTGAAAGGCTTGAGTTGTCAAACTCAAAGTTTTATAGAACTGATCCATAAGAGATATTCGTAAGAGAATTTTTTTTACATGGTAATCGTATTATACCACAGTTATCCTAACAGAATACCCAGGTGCCTGTGGTAGTTGGCAGAGAGCAGAGGAAATGCTGCCCAAATTGCAGGCTTTGAATTTGCAGAAGGCCTTGGTTCTGAGCAATGAGACGAATACGTCTGCTTTGCCTAAACCCAGGTTCAATTCCTCACTGGAGCTCACTGCCCAGGTGCAGGTTTCCTGCCTCTTGGTTGCAAACCTAGATAGATTTTAACGAGTTGGGGGAGAGGTAAACTATAGAATTAAATAAGATCCATACATTGCTGGTAGAATTTCATGATGCATATGTCATACATAGGTCTTCAGTGGCTTATTAAACAAATAGTTCTGCTACAGGCTCTATTCTAGAAGATAAGAACAAACAAGTCAAACTCTTGGCCCTCAGTGGCTCACAGTTTCAAGTGGAAAAGGCTATGGATAATGAACGAGTGAGATGAATAAAGGACTCCATTAGTTTCTTGACAGGCTTTCTAGTGTGTGTCTCAATGGAGGTTGGTTATTCATGTGTGCAGTAGTGGCCCTGGGCCAAATGTGTCTCTGAGTTCCCTGAGCAAGGAAACTGCATCATGTCTTTGAATATCTCATTCTTTTCTTGAAGGTAAGAGGGAGTCGGCTTTTTAAATCTATTAAAATACATAATTTATTTTTCACAAAGGATTCAATATAGATATGAGGAGCAGGGCTGGAGTGTTGGACAGAGCCAGAATGGAGAAGCATAGTGCTGCAGGGTGCTGCGCAGAGCTGGAGAGGTACAACACAGGTCCAGAATAAAAAAAATCACAATTGGAAGGAAAAGCAGTAGCAGAGTATAAAGTGTCCAGTGGAGGTTGCAAACTGAAAGAAGATGACATAAAGATTTGTGCATGGGGAGGACTACACTGGCATAATTCTGGGTAGATACCAGAGACAAAAGCAGTGAGCCAAAGACAATTTTTTATATCCTCTTACTTGGCCAGGGAGGATCCCTGCAAGAAGGCCAGAGATGGAGCATATATTCTCTGACACATACAGTAGAAGTAAATCAAGCAGCCGGGCGTGGTGGCGCAGGCTTGTAATCCCAGCATTTGGGAGGCTGAGACCGGAGGATCGCGGTTCGCGGACAGCCTCAGCTACTTAGTGAGGCCCTCTGCAACTCAGTGAGTCCCAGTTTCAAAATAAAGAATAAAAAATAGGGCAAGGGGTATAGCTTGGAGGTTTAATACCCCTAGGTTCCATCCCTAGACCCGCAAAAATAAATAAATAAATAAATAAATAAATAAATAAATAAATAAAGCAGACATAAGGTAGTAGGGCCTGGCATGGTGCCACACTGCTGATGCAGAAGGCTTTAAGAGCATCAAAATTTTGAGGACAGCATGCAGTAACTGAGTGAGACCCTGTTTCAAAATAAAAAAAATTAAAAGGTCTGCATGTAGCTCAGTGGTAGACCATACCTGGGTTCAATCCCCAGTAATGAAGAAGAAAGAAGAGGAGGAGAAGAAAGAGGAGGAAGAGAAGGAGGAGAGGAGGAGGAAGAGGAGGAGAAGGAGAAAGAAAGAAAATAGATTTGTTGAACATTTATTAAACAAGTAACATGTATCTGGACTATTTAAAGTGCTTTAACTCATTTAATTCTATAGATAATTCAGAAGTTTAGAATGATTATAATCTCTGTATTAGTTAGGGGAACACTGGTACAAATAAACCTTAAAAAATGAAATGACTTAAATATAATAGATGTGTACTTCTCACTCAAGTATCAATACAAGGCAGGGTTTCTGATCAGCTGACAGTTCTTCCTATCCTTTTGTTGTTGTTGTTGTTTGTTTTGTTTTGTTTTTGGTGATACTGGGGTTCCTAGAAACCCTTCTACCTCCGGGCTACACTCCCAGACCCATTCTTTATATTTTTTATTTGGAAACAGGGTCTCTTAAGCCAGCGCGGCTGGCTTTGAACCTGTGTGGTCCTCCTGTCTCTGCCTCCCAAGAGCGGGGATTACAAGCGTGCGCCACCACGCCCGGCGTAACCTTTGTTTTAACATTCTCTAAGTCTCTATACTTATTATCTGCATCGAGTCAACAGGAAATCAAAGAAGACACACCCACTTCTTACAAGCGTTGGTCCAGAAATGACAAATATGACTTTCAAAACATTCCTCAAGCCAGGCGTGGTGGCGCACACTTGTAATCCCAGCACTTGGGAGGCTGAAACAGGAGGATCACGGTTCACGGACAGCCTCAGCTACTTAGTGAAGCACTTTGCAACTTAGTGAGACCCTGTTTCAAAATAAAGAACTAAAAGTAAAGCTGGGGGTATAGCTTGGAGGTAGAATGCCCCTGGGTTCCATCCCCAGTACCACAAACAAAACAAAACAAAACAAAACAAAACAAAAAACATTCCTTAGGTGAGAACTAGTCACTCAGCCAGGCTTTGATGTAAAGGGGAACATAAGAACGTCCCTTTCAGAGGACAGCTCTACACTCTGGAAGGGGGAGCCCAGGCCTTTGTGTTCAACTAGCTTTCAGCACAGTCTGGCTCTCTAGCGCTAAGTACCTGTGATAAACCTTCTTTGCATACTTAGGACACACTCTTCCCTAAGGGAATTAAGCCTAAGTACCAATCACTATCCGCAAACAGCTCAATCACTATGATTTCATGGTGATAAGTTGTCCTTCTTGCCAAGTCTAAAAGGTCTTCCTTCTTTTGTTCTGGCAACCAATACAAAGGAAAAGAAAAAAATTGAATGTTTGAGCAGAGATAGAATATATGCAATAAGATTTCTCATTTGACAAAGAAAATTGGGAAGTATATAGTAGTCACAGGACCACATCAGTATGAAATCCTACTGGGTAAGGATTGTCAGGAACCTATATCTCAGAAACCAGAGAAGTCCCTTACCAAGACCCTGGCTCTGCTCTCAGGAGCATTCCCCTTGTTCACCTTTTGCCCTGTCTTAAAGATATTCTTTGCTGTTATCTTCTGTGTCACATCTGAAATGCTTGCAGTCTTTGGAAGCTGACCAGCACGCTTGGCCTTCTTACTCTTCATGCAACAAGGGGCCTAATGTTTAAAAAAAGAAATCAGTTACAGGTTTTGAGCCAGAGCTATCATCTCTTTATGTATCGGCCAGCTATGGCTAAGTTTTGCAACAAGCAACACCCAAATCTCAGTGGCTTGGAACAAATAAAGATCTGTCTCTTATTTATATTAATGTTCTCTTTATTCTACATGATTTCTTCATTCTGGGGCCCAGATGGAAAGATCAACTTCTGTTTGGACTCAGTAGAGCTGTGCTGTGGGAGCCATGGCTTCTAAAGCATATGTAGGGCATCATGGCATGCATTACTTCTCACATTCCACTTGGCAAAGCCTAATATCAGTGGAGCAAGGAAGGAAGTATATTCCTCCTTTAAGGAGGTATGGCAAGTTTTTTTTTGTTTGTTTTTGGTTTGTGTGTGTGTGTGTGTGTGTGTGTGTGTGTGTGTGGTACTGGGGATGGAACCCAAGGGCATTCTACCTTCGAGCTACACTCCCAGCCCTATTTTTTATTCTTTATTTTGAAACGGGGTCTCACTGAGTTGCAAAGGGCATCACTAAGTAGCTGAGGCTGTCCTCAAACAGCAATCCTCTGGTCTCAGCCTCCAAAATGCTGGGATTGCAAGCATGTGTCACTACGCCTGGCTTGGCATTGCAAATTTTAAGGCAGTGGGCAGAGATGCATAATCTTTTTATAATAAGGGAATAACCCAATCTTCCTTTGGCAATACAAGGCCCTAAGAAACTTAGTACGGGCCGCGCATGGTGGCTCAGGCTTATAATTCCCACACTTAGGAGGCAGAGACAGGAGGATCACACAGGTTTGAAGCCAGCCAAACAAAAGAAAGAAACTTAGTACACTTCAATCTGTTTCCAGTCCATTCCATGTGTACCCACACCCAAGTTCTTTCCTATATATAGCTCTCAAGTCCTCTTTCTTTGCTTTCTTTACCATAGGCCTTTCTCTCTCAATTTAAAGAAACCTTCTAAAGCCACAGGCTTAGGTGAAAGAACAAACCCTCAATTCTATCTTTTCTCTAGGACTAAATCTTTTTATTGGACTTAGGAGCTTTATTAGACTTTGGCACTCAAGGTCTATTTCAATTTTATTTTCTGTTGTTTGGGATCCAGATGCATTTTTTATTACTGAAAAGCCCTACATTTCTGGACTCTTTTCATTCCATTTTTACCTCTTGTCTTTAGTCAGATGGTCTTTGCCTGAGCTCAGCACTTTCTTGTAATATCTTACTAAATGTGGTCACCAAACAACTACAAACACACATTAAGATCCCAGCTTTTCTCAATCATCTTTCCCACCCCATCCCAAGCTCTATAGACTCAGAGGGCACTTTGTCTTTGTCCAAGCTCATACATGTAATGGTTTTGCCAAATATTTCACCATTGCAAATCTTCACTATATATCTTCATCATTCCAGCATTAGATACCTGTTTTTTCTACTACCTGTCTCTAAACCAGTACTATATATTTTAGGGTTTTGATCATTATGGTAGCACCATGTTCCATTTTACCAATTTTTTTGTTGGACGGGATGACACTAGACACTGCAAGAGATAGATTTTAAAAATATACATTAATTTAAACTAAAATGAAATTTATTTCTCACTTAAGTAGCTGTATAGAGAAAACTTCTTGTTTGTCAGAGACAGTTTTCCATGCAGTGATACAGGGATTTAGATTCCTTCAATGCTGTGGTTCCACCATCTTCCACAATAAAGGTTGACAATTCACATGCTGTGGGCCACATCTGGATGGCTGACTGTTTTTATAAAGGAAATCTTTGAAACACAGTCATGCCCATTTATTTATGTTTTATTTCTGCTTGCTTTTGCATTACAATGCTAGATATGAATAGTTGGAAAAACTTTTGTGTGTGTGTGTGTGGTACTGGGGTTCCTGGAAACCCTTTTACCTCCAGACCTATTTTATATATTTTTTTATTTGGAAACAGGGTCTCTTAAGCCAGCGCAGCTGGCTTCGAACCTGTGCAATCCTCCTGTCTCCGCCTCCCAAGCCCGGGGATTACAAGGGTGTGCCACCATGCCCGGCGTTGAAAAAGTTTTTAGGATCAGTTTTTATGATTATAATGCATTAATTATTAGAAGATAATGATTTTGATAAGACACAATATACTTATATTAATTTTTAATATAACCCATATAATAAAAGCACAAAATTAAAAATTTTGCATGTATGTTTCTATTCCTTTACACCCCACTATAGTATATAATTACCATGCAAAAAATAAAAGTATAAAAACATTATGATAGATCTCTTATACAGCTTTGAAATTGACTATAAAAGCCAATACAAGTGGGAAAAAAGCTTCAGTCCAAAATTCTATGCACTCTGTAGACTCTCAATTATTGGCCAAAATAAAAATGACTGCATTCTAAAAGATTATCGCCTAAATTTGAATTTATACTTATGCTTGTGTTTGCATCAAATGGGCCTGTAAAGTGCTGTTTGGTTTCAAATTTATAAGACTATAGAGGAAAGTGGTCAGAGAATTGAGTCATCACATGGAATTGGATGATGTAGGCATGCAGAATTAAAAAGGAGAAAAGCGTTGGGCATGGTGGCGCACGCTTGTAATCCCTGTGCTTGGGAGGCTGAGACAGGAGGATGGCACAGGTTCGAAGCCAGCCACGCTGGCGTAAGAGACCCTGTTTCAAAAATATAAAAATAGGTCTGGGAGTGTAGCCCGGAGGTAGAAGGGCTTCCAGGAACCCTAGTACCACCAAAAAAATAAGTAAATAAATAAATAGGAGGAAAGCAACTTATCAGTATCATTTCATATTGTGCTTATTTTGCAAATAAGTATATTGTTCAGATACTAAGCAAGAATAATTCATTAACAATAAATATGTTATGAAGTATTCATTATTTTAATAATTGGATTAAATACCCATACACAGATTTTTTTTCAAACACCGCAATATTAAACCTAAACAATTTACAGAGTTAGTGCTTCATGAAAATTATTCTAGGATCATTATTCACTGGAAGAGCTTTAATTTTATAGGAAGCCTATTCATGCTAAACTAGAAAATAAAATCATAGTTAAAAGATCAAACATTTTTCTTACAGTAGTATTGTTAAAGTCAAACTATAAAAACTGATTTTATATAGAAACTGACCTGAGGCTGCATCCTTATATATTAAATCCTACATCAGCAATATAGTTCCAATAAAACAATATCATGCATTATATTAAATTAATGTTGTTAATTTGAATTTTAATGATTGTGCAGTTTTATTAGTATTTAATTTGCAGATTTCTTTTGCTCTTCAATTGGATAGGAGCTGTGAGCACATATTTCTTTCACATTCAAATAAAATATGTGCATATTTATTTTACATTATAATAAAATAATGTAAGGCAATGTGTAGGAGTCACTGTAGAATACCTTTCCATTTAAAATAAGAATCCACATTATTCAAGTTTTAGGAAACCTGCATGAAACAACTGTCAAACGTGGGAGCTCAAAAGTTTCAGTCTTTGAATCAGCAAAGATTGTAAATGAAGATTTGATGTGCAACATGGGCAAAATAAGGACAAAATAGCGAATTTTGAATGGTACTACATAATATTCCATTTAATGGAACATCTAGTAACTGGTTCCTTGTTTTTGTGTGATACTAGGGGCTTAACCCAGGGGTATTCTCTCTCCGAGCTACACCTCTAGCCTATTTTATTTTTTATTTTGATACAGGGTCTCAGTAAATTTCTGAGGAACCTTGCTAAGTTGCTGAAGCTGGCCTCCATCCTGAAATTCTTCCCTCTCAGCCTCCCAAGAGCTGGGGTTACAGATGTATACCATCACACCCAATTCTTTCTGTTTTTATTTTTTTATTTTTTGAGTACTAATGTCCTATAAAATGTTGGTGATGACACATGGTAGGTTTATTTTGTGATTTTACTTGAGAATTTTATTTATTTATTTATTTATTTATTTATTTATTTATTTATTTTACAGTACTGGAAAAGGAAACCAGGTGCATTGTACCTCTGACCTACACCCCCAATGCTTTTTTTTATTCACTTTGAAACAGGGTCTCACTGACTTGCAAAGGGCCTCACTAAGTAGCTGAGGCTGGCCGCAAACTAAGATTCTCTCATCTCAGCCTGCCAAATGCTAGGATTACAAGTGTGCACCACCACGCATAGCTTTTCAGAAAATTTTTACTGTAAATTTTCCTAGTTCATAATATTTCGAAGCTATAAACCATTGCTGGGTATGGTGGTGCATGCTTGTAATCCCAGCATTTGGGAGGTTGAGACCAGAGGATCACAGTTCACAGACAGCCTCAGCTACTTAATGAGGTCATCTGCAACTCAGTGAGACCCTGTTTCAAAATACAGGGCTGGGGAGCCGGGGCACACTTGTAATCCCAGCATTTGGGAGGCTGAGACTGGAGGATCACAGTTCGCGGACAGCCTCAGCTACTTACAGTGAGGCCCTACGCAACATAGTGAGACCCTGTTTCAAAATAAAGAATAAAAAATAGGGCAGGACGTGTAGCTCGGAGGTCGAATGCCCCTGGGTTCCATCCCAGACCTGAAAGGGGAACAAAGAAAGAAAGAAAGAAAGAAAGAGAGAAAGAAAGAAAGAAAGAAAGAAAGAAAGAAAGAAAGAGGGAGGGAGGGAGGGAGGGAGGGAGGGAGGGAGGGAGGAAGGAAGGAAGGAAGGAAGGAAGGAAGGAAGGAAGGAAGGAAGGAAGGAGAAAAAATAGGGCTGGGGTGGAGCTCAGAGGTAGAATGTCCCCTGGGTTTTATCCCTAGTACTGCAGGAAAAAAAAAAAAAAGCTATAAACCCCTTATCATCATGGTTTTCTGCAACCCATTGATATCTCTCGTCTTCCGTGTTCTGGCATTGGGATTTCTTACTTCAGAGCACACAGCAGTTTGTAAACCAATAATCCTAATCCTAAAACCCTAGATTTCTTTTCTTTTCTTTTCTTTTCCTTTCTTTCTTTTTTTTTTTTTTTTTTTTTTTGGTGGTACTGGGGATGGAACCCTTCTACCTCCGGCTGGGCTACACTCTCAGACCTATTTTTTATATTTATATTTTATTTGGAAACAGTGAGGCTGACTTCGAACCTGCGCAATCCTCCTGTATCCGCCTCCCAAGCGCATGTGCCACCGCGCCTGGCTCTTCTTATTTTTAATCAGACCAAAACAGGAAAACAAAGTATGATACATACAGATAATTAATTATCTTTTCTCATTTAACACAAAGGAATGTACCTAACTTGGCCCGTATTTTGATGTAGAATTAAACACATTTGTGTATAAACCACATTAATTTCAAGTTCTCTAAAGTTGAGCAGGAATTTAAGATACTTGCTCATCGACTGATGCAAAATGCTGCTTGATGTCTTTACTTGGTTTTTGTTTTTTACAGCTGTGTTACTTAGAGTATTTAAAGAGGAGTTTTTGGTGGCTTGGCTTTATTAATAGTTTTTAAATCATTCATTTGTTTTCATAAAAATGACTCCATTTGCATATATATTTTATGAGTTTATATAATATTTAAAGTATAAAATTGCAATAACCAGGACAGTTGCATTAACATTTGGGAGTCAGCCCAACTGACTCTTGCTAAGTAAACAGCTTGGTTGGTATGAGGGACATGAGGTCATACTGAAGAGTGGAATGAACCAGGTGTGGTGGCACATCCTGTAATCCCAGTACATGGGAGGCTGAGACAGGAGGATCGCTTGTTCAAGACCAGCCTCAGCAACATAGGCTCCCAGTAAAAAGAGAGAGAAGAGAGCGAGAGAAAGAGGAAGGAGGGAGGAAGAAGAGTGGGTAATATAATTAAGCAGTCATGAGTAATGGCAACATGGTTAAATGAATATCAGTTAACAAGTAAACAATGTAATGAGCATTTAAAAAGCCTAAGTGTGAGCTGGGCGTGGTAGTTCACACTTGTAATCCCAGCCCTTGGGAGGCTGAGACAGGAGGATTGCAGGTTCTTGGCTAGCCTTAGCTATGTAGTGAGGCCCTATGCAACTTAGTGAGACTCTGTTTGGAAAAAAAAAAATAGGGATGGGGGTATAGCTCGGAGGTAGAATGCCCCTGGATTTCATCCCCAGTACTGCAAAAATAAAATAATAAAAAAGCTATGTATAAAATACTATGGAAGCCTTAAGAAGGGGTAAGTAATTGCATGTACTCTAGATCTCTTAAACCCTTTACTATATGTACACAATAGCAGAAACCAAATATATCTTTTAAATTATTTTCACATATTCACTACTAAAAATATCAGTGGATTATTTCAACATAAAAGGTTAGTCTGTGTTTATATTTTTCCTTAATAGCATGGGCTAAACTATGTTTTATTTATAGTTGTTTTGAATTATCAGTAATCATTATACTACTTGTATTTTTTTTTTTTTGGTGGTGGTACTGGGGTTCCTGGAAACACTTCTACCTCCGGGCTACACTCCTAGACACCTATTTTTTATATTTTTATTTGGAAACAGAGTCTCTTACACCAGAGAAGCTGGCTTTGAACCTGCGCAATCCTCCTGTCTCCACCTCCCAAGCACGGGGATTACAATAGTGTGCCACCACGCCTGTCACTCACTACGTGTCATTTTAATGACCTGTTGTTTGATGTTGTGAAAAGTTAGTGTTAGAAAGTTTTACCCTCCCCCCAAATAGGGTAAATTCTGCGCTTTGACTACATGGGGCTCATTGCAGAAAGTTTCTCCTGCTGGCTTGTCCAGCTGCCTTCTTTCCATTTACTCTTTTTTTTTTTTTTTTTTTTTGGTGGTACTGGGGTTCCTGGAAGCCCTTCTACCTCCGGGCTACACTCCCAGACCTATTTTTACATTTTTTTATTTGGAAACAGGGTCTCCTAAGCCAGCGCGTGCGGCTGGCTTCGAACCTGCGCGATCGATCCTCCTGTCTCTGCCTCCCAAGCGCGGGGATTACAAGCGTGCGCCACCACGCCCAGCTCCATTTACTCTTTTTTTTTTTTTTTTTTTTTTTTTTGCTGGTCAAGCCTCATCTCCATATCTGCTCCTGACTCCAGTCCTTGATGGTCCCTCGGGTTACCAGAGCTAGAGCCCTGTGACATTTAATGACGCCCTCCTTGGGTCATTCTCTGCTCAATCTGTGTGTATGCTCCATCCCTCTGAAACAGGCTGCAAATCTCTTGACAGAGGATGGCATCCTCCACATCTTTCTTCTATTCACAGAATCCCTACATCACAAGTACTAAAAGCAGGCTGCCAGAAGAAGAGTATAGGTGTATCTAGTATGTCCATGAGACTTTTTTGTGAGCGATTATTAAATTTTTATTCTACATTAAGTGGCCAGAAAGATAGCTCTAGAAGGTATACTCCCCCACACTAATCCAAATAAATCCAAACAGAGGAGTTAGGGAAATTTAAGGTAGACTTACTGAAATAAGGGTAACATCAGGTAAAAGAGCAGAGACTCCAATATAGTGATTGAGGGGATTTAGGAAGGTAGGAGGGGGATGAAGATACAGAGTGTAACAGCTGAAATAATGCTCTACATGTCCGCACAGTGACCAATCCCAATCTCAATGGCAAGTACAGGGAGGGAGAGAAGGGGAGAGGACTCAGAGGGAGGTGCTCTAAGAGTTGTGTGCATGCATGCTTCTATAACTCTGTACCCCAATGCGATGTACATTTACAAACACCAAAATAAAAAACCTTACAATCTTAATGCATTGGTTGAATTCCAAAATGCATGGTTCATTCATCTACTTCCTAGGTTAAGTGCTGGGAAAATGCATACTATTTCTTTGATATAAATAATGTAAGGAAGGCCGCGTCATGCTTACTCACTCACTTAGAACAGGGCCTGACAGAAAACGTTAGTTATCATGAGAATCGTTTGCTCTCCGCGTCATCGTCATCACCACGGCTAACAGAATGCGAGCGGTAACGCACGAGTTGATTATTCATGTTCAAACACAAGAATAGTTGAGCTTGGATTTGGGATTCACAACAGAACTAAAAGTCTAAATAAAAACTTTGCCTTGAAAAATTCTCCTTACAAATTCGTTCTCCATCTGTTTCACTTGTTTGATGAAATGCAAAGGATTTCCCTCTAAGTTTTTTCTTTTGCTTCCTCTTCTTTCTTTCAGAAGCAATTTTCTTCTAGTAGGAACACGATGTAATGGAGCCTAATATATCTTCAATGCAAACTCCAGGACGTAATGGGACTTTCTGATAGGAAAGTTCATTCCTTCTCTCTTCTCTGCTACTCTGTAAAGAGCTTCTATTTATTGAACCATCACTAAGGCAGCTGTCTTGTTAATATTGAGGTATCTGTCTTAAAGCCACCAGGCATACTAATACAAGAGGAGGAGAAGTGTGCATTTTTCTTTCTGCTTTCCTGATTCTGAGTATCAGAAATAGTATAAGAATTTTATTTCCTATATCAGACCAAAGCTATGTAGCTTTTGCCTCTGGAAAGGAGTCCCTCTCAGGAAAACAAGACAGCCCATGGAGCAAGCAAGGCACGAACCCTGTGGGAAGAAAGTGACTTATTTTTCAGAAAGAAAATGCTGCAGTAGCATAAGCAGAAGTGGTTTTCCCCCCTCTCAAGCTATCCTCACAGTTCTACTGTTGAGAGCCCTTCTTTGAAGGGTCGAGAACTTGCTGAAGATTTGGGTGAGTACCTGCAGTTGAGCCCAGAGCACACTGCACGGCGGTTTCAGTGGAGGGTCCTCTCCTGAATCCAGCCTGAACACAGCTGGCAAGCCTTGTGCACACGAGAGAGAGAGGCCCACTCAAAGGTATAGAGGTGGTTTACAAACATGGTTCTTCTTTATATACCTTTCTGTTGCTGACTCCAAAGGTGCTCAGATATCAGGTATCTATGAATGGTGACTTCTCTTTTCTATCAGCATCCAGGGTTTTACTTTTCTCTCTTTTTCCTTCCTTCCTTCCTTCCTTCCTTCCTTCCTTCCTTCCTCCCTTTCTTCCTTTCTTTTTTTCTTTTCTTTTCTTTCTTTTTTTTGGCACTGGAGGTCAAACCCAGAAACATTTTACCTCTGAGCTATACCCCCAGCCCTGTTTTATTTTTTATTTTGAAACAGAGTCTCACTAAATTGCTGAGGAACCTTGCTAAGTTGCTGAGGCTGGAGACTGGCCAGGAACCTACAATCCTCCTCTTTCAGCCTCCCAAGCACTGAGATTACAGGTGTTCAACACCACAACCAGCTAGGCATCCAGTGTGTGTGTGTGTGTGTGTGTGTGTGTGTGTGTGTGTGTGTGTTGCGGTACTGGAGATGGAACCCAGGGGCATTCTGCCTCTGAACTATACCCCCACCCCTATTTTTTATTATTTTGAAATAAGGTTTCAAGTTGCAAAGGACCTCACTAAGTAGCTAAGGCTGTTCACTAAATTCACCTGTCTCTGCCTCCCAAATGCTAGGATTACAAATGTGCATCACAGCGCCTGGTTCAGGCATCCAGTTTTGAATCTTTGTAATCCCACCCCCTCCAAGGTTCTCTAAGGTTATCCTAAGGTATCTGTCAAGGTTTTCCAGAGAAACAGAAACAATAGGACGTGTTTCTTTGTGTATGTATATATGATTTATTATATAGAATTGGCTAATATGATTAAGGTGGCTGGCATGTCTCAGTTCTCAAGCTCTGCAGGGTGAATAAACACACTGGAGCCTCAGGAGAGCTACTGGTTTAGTTCTAGTTCACATCTGAAGACCTGAGAATCAAATGGCCCAAGTATTTTAATTACTTGGAGGAAGATCTTTCTTTTGTTCCATTCAGGCTTTTAACTAATCGTATGAGGCCTGTCTGCATTAAGAAGAGCAACCTGCTTTACTCATCCTATCAACTTAAGTGTTCATCTCATCCACAAACACCCAGATGTTTGACCAAATATGTGGTCATCCCATGGCCCAATCAAGTTGACAAAAAATAATAGCCATCCCATGTCCCCAGTAACCCCACCCCACATATGTATGTCTGTCTGTCTGTCTGTCTGTCTGTCTGTCTGTCTGTCTCTCTCTCTTTCTCTCTCTTTGGGTCTGGGGATGGAACCTGGGGCATTTGACCTCCAAGCCACATCCCCTGCCCTGCCCTATTCTTTTTTATTCTGTATTTTGAAACAGGGTCTCACTAAGTTGCGGAGGGCCTCACTAAGTAGCTGAGGCTGTCTACAAACCACAATCCTCCATTTCAGCCTCCTGAATGCTGGGATTACACCTGGCTGGGATTACGCCTGGCTTTCCTCTCTTTTCTTAATGAAGATACCATCATCAGAAACTTTCAAGGCAAAAATCATTTATTCCTCTTGTTTTTTAGCACTGCTGCAGGTTAGTTTCTAAAACTGAGTTACTATACAGAATATCTATTAGAAATAACCTATAGAAATCTATTCCTGTGGCAGAAAGGGAAGGGAGTGGGATTGGGGCAGAAAGAGAAACTGAGCTGTGATATGGCCTGACCATAGTCTTGGCTAGCTCCAAAGAAAACTCTGGAATTAGGTGTCCAGTGATAGTGGTCCCCTATTGGGAGAAAAGGATCAGGCCTTTACAGTCCTGCCTTTATTAGTCACTGGATATAGGCCATCTTGCACAACCATGGCTTTAGGTAAGGCTGCTCTCTACAGCTGGGCTGTCCTGAGCTGACAGCGGACAGGTCTACCAAGGGCATCCCACCCACTGAGGCAACAATTGCTTGGGTTCTCCCTTATCCACAGGCTGGTTATGATTTAAACACCATGCCCTGTTTTCCACAAGAACTTCTTTGATCTCTGATATCTCTTTGTTGTTGTTGTTGTTTTTGTGTGGTGCTGGGGATGAAATTCAGGGGCCTTCTACCTCCAGGCTACACTCCCAGACCTATTTTGTATTTTATTTGGAAACAAGATCTCACTAAGTTGCTGAGAACCTCACTAAGTAGCTGAGGCTGGCTTTGAACCTCTGTGATCCTCCTGTCTCAGTCTCCCAAGTACTGGGATTACAAGCATGCACCACCACGCCCAGCTTTGTTGTTGATTTAAGTAGCTATTTTAGTTCACTTAAATTATTTAAATTATCTCATTTTATTTAATTATTAATTAAATTGATTTATTCATTCTTTGGAGGCAAAATAATTTTATTTCACAGTTGACTTAAAGACCACAAGAACACTATTTCCTTCATATAAACCATTAGTATTGATACCTTCTAGAAAATGATTATATAGGCCTTCTGAAAGAAAAATACTCCCCATAATATGGTTCCAGTGCAGTTGCTTGGGAAAAACTCACACCCAGAGTGTTTCCTAAAACATAGCATTCCACCACTGTGCGTTTGTTGGTTAAAGTATAGATTGCTGTCAGCAGGATGAGTCCTGCATACTTACATATTTGCTAACACACATGTAGACTGCTTTATCACTTAATGTTCTATTGGTTCATCAGCTTTTTTGGCTGGACCATCAGCAGCTGTGCCTTTCGCTGTGGTCTTTCTTTAAGAGCTTCCAGTAATGGAAACACATCATCATCATCAACAACCATAAAGTCCAAGTCTTGGCCAACAATTCTAATGGAAACATTCTTTGTGGTTAGGTTCTGCTCTACAGGAAGTGTCTCTCTTAACGTATGCAGGTCATGCTTATCCAGTTCATTAAAACTGCACTCGAGTGAGTATGGTGGCACACTCCTGTAATCCTAGTGCTGGGAGACTGAGACAAGAAGAGTGCAGGTTCAAATCCAGCCTCCATAACTTAGAGAGGCCCTCAGATATTTAGCAAGATTCTGTTTTATTTTATTTTATTTTCTGGTGGTCCTGGGGTTCCTGAAAACCCTTCTACCTCCGGGTTACACTCTCAGACCTATTTTATACTTTTTATTTGGAAACAGGGTCTCCTAAGCCAGCGTCTGGCTTCAAACCTGCACGATCTTCCTGTCTCTGCCTCCCAAGCGCGGGGATTACAAGCGTGCGCCATCATGTTCGGCTACTGTTTTAATTTTTTTTTTTCTTTTTGTAGTATTGGGGTTCCTGGAATCCCTTCTACCTCCGGGCTACACTCCCAGACCTATTTTTTTATAGTTTTATTTGGAAACAGGGTCTCTTAAGCACTGGCTTCGAACCTGCGCGATCCTCCTGTCTCCACCTCCCAAGCGTGGGGATTACAAGCGTGTGCCACCACACCTGTCTATTTTATTTTATTATTATTATTTTTTTTTTGGTGGTACTGGGGTTCCTGGAAGCCCTTCTACCTCTGGGCTACACTCCCAGACCTATTTTCTGTATTTTTGAAACAGGGTCTCTTAAACCAGAGCGGCTGGCCTCGATCCTCCTGCCTCTGCCTCCCAAGCGCAGGAATTACAAGCGTGCGCCACCACGCCCGGCTATTATTATTATTTTTTATTGGTGGTATTGGGGTTCCTGGAAGCCCTTCTACCTCCGAGCTACACTCCCAGATCTATTTTATACTTTTTTATTTTGGAAACAGGGTCTCTTAAGCCAATGAGGCTGGCTTCGAAGCTGCGCGATCCTCCTGTCTCCGCCTCCCAAGCACGGGGATTTTTTTTTTTAAATAATAAAATAAAAAAACCTGGGAGCCGGGCATGGTGGTGCATGCTTTTAATCCCTGCGCACCGGAGGCTGAGACAGGAGGATCACACAGGTTTGAAGCCAGCCTCAGCTACTTAGTGAGGCTCTCGGCAACTTAGTAAGACCCTGTTTCCAAATAAAGTATAAAATAGGTCTGGAGTATAGCCCAGAGGTAAAAAGCCTCTGGGTTCCATCCCCAGTACCACCAAAAAAAAAAAAAAAAAAAAGCTGGGAGTGTAATTTGGAAGTAGAATGCTTCTGGGTCTAATCCCCAGTACTAATAAGTAAATAAATAAATAAACACACTCCAACATCTCAGACATATGTCTCTCCAAGTAAGCAGAAGCTGATTAAAAATGGGATCAAATGGACATAACTCTGCAGTTGAAATAGCAGATGGACAGGTCTGGAAAGTGTGAGGGCCCGTATCATCACAGCCAGTAAAAGGCAGACTCACACCTTATGGTCTCCCGCCACATTGTGTGTTGGTATCAAAGTCTTTCTTCTAATTAGACACACAAGGGGAGACACAGGAAGTAGTATGTCAAAGACAAGTCCAAAATCAAACACTCCTGACTCATAAAACTACCTAGCAGTCTAGAAGCAGGAGTAATTCTCGAAATTGAGATACCAATATATTGTCAGTGTGGAGAATTTTCTTCTGGTGAGCTGCAAACTCTGAACGCACCCTCTTTCCATGCAACCAAGACTCCATGTATTTTCTATTTTAGACCAACTGTGGTTGAATCTTGTTTAACGGCTTCCATTGCATATGTAATTTGATGAACCCTGCCTCATAGGCATTGAATAGTGGTATCATTATCATATTGGCTGCAAAATACAGTTTTGGTATGAACCTAGTTGCCAGCATCCGGCAAAGCTGAGAATCAAGGAGCCTAAATTAAAATTTTTACCTCATAAATAAAGGTATAAAATTGTACATATCATGTGATCTCTCAAAGGTCTCCTTTTGAAAGGTAAAAAAGTAAAACAAGACAATTGTACCTTCTTTCTTTCTTTCCTTCTTTCTTTCTTTCTTTCTTTCTTTCTTTCTTTCTTTCTTTCTTTCTTTCTTTCTTTCTTTCTTTCTTTTTTGGTGGTACTGAGGTTCCTGAAAACCCTTCTACCTCTGGGCTACACTCCCAGACCTATTTTATACTTTTTATTTGGAAACAGGGTCTCCTAAGCCAGCACGGCTGGCTTCGAACCTGCGAGATCCTCCTGTCTCCACCTCCCAAGCGCAGGGATTACAAGCCTGTTCTACCATGCCCGGACTACCTTCTTTCTTTTTATATTTATCCAATAACCAAATTCCTCTCGAGGCAGTATGAACCTTTTGTAAAATTCATTTTACTATTGTATTATACATTGACAATTTGTAATGGTATATAACTGTGGGGTAAAAAATGATGCTGCGATTTATGAATGTACTGTGGAATAATTAAATCAAGTTAATTACTATATCTGTCGCCTCAAATACTTATTATTTTTGTGGTGAGAACACTTAAAACTTAATTTCTTGGTAATTTTGGAATGTAAAATACATTATTATTAACTATAATCACCACATTGCAATCAATCTCAAAAAGAAAGGCGTAGTCCTCCTGTCAAACTGAGAAATTGAGATTGTAGTAATAACCTTTCACAATAACCTCCATATTATACCCTCCACCTTGAAAGTTTCTTAATGTCCTAGAAGAAGGTTTTAAAGAAGTATGTGCTTATAAAGGCAAAAATTGACCAAAGATTAGTAGTTCAAAATAGTATATAAAATTTCTTTTATGTAAGTAAAAATATGATTTGACTCAATTTAAGTCCTAGCTAGTTTCTTTTATTTTGTTTACTATATGATTTGCTATTTCTAAAGCCATGATTTGCCTTAATTTGCATCCTAATCTATGAAGTAATTCAGGTTTTTGTGTTTACCTTACAGTCTATGATAGAGCTGAGAGTCATGATAAAATTTTTCCAACCAAGATAAAAATCAAATTACCCCATATTAGAGGCTCGAATTCTAAGTTTAAAAGAGTTTTCTAAACCCAATGCCAGCATGGGCTGGTTCGTGAGCAGATTTGATGTAGATTTCAATTGCAGATATCTTCCTTGATAGAGAGAGAGAGAGAGAGAGAGAGAGAGAGAGAGAGAGAGGAAGGAAATTGGAGAGAGATCAGCTAGTTGAATTACATTTTAATATTTTCTATCCGTATTGAATACATTGGGTCTAAAAGCAGAGCATAAAATCTCAACTCAGCTGAAATATGAACTACCATTTGTTATTATCAATGCTGTATGTCATCATTACCAGTCTCATATTTCAAGAGGACAGCTGGTACTTCCAAGGTCAATGACAGTTTTATACAAAAAACCTCAAATGAAAGGACTACGGAGATCAAAGATTTGGGACAATCATAAAGAGAAAGATTGCCATATGCTAGCTCATCCATTCCAAAAATTGGGTTTTTATTTTTGGTACCAATGATGAAAGAATGGGAACAGATCGAAAGGGGGGATTGAATAAAAGCCATCAAGATGACACCATGCTCCGAAGTAACTTAAATAATATTCTGTTGCAAAAGTCACTAAAGAGAAGTCCACGCAGATAATTGTCACTACCAAATGTCCACTCCCTGTTGCTGAATTCATTTTGAGAAGGCTTGATGTTAATCTGAACCAATTCAATTATACAGCAGGATAGTAATGATCTTGCAGACAGATGAAAACAAATAAAAATCAGCTCAGTGGTACCAAGGAATAGACATAGACATGCTGTGCTAGGTTTTCAATAACCTTGGTGTGTTTATATTAATGGCAGATGAGGGATGCTGAGTTTCCAAAGCTTTTGGATTTTCAGAGCTATGACTAGTATGTCTCACATTTTTCTTGCTTCAGGGTAAGAGTAGCTTTACTAATGAGGCATTATCTCAATCCAAGGATACTTAGCCAGCATCTACTTTAGTGACCTTGAGCCTGTCTAGAAATGAAGTTGGATGAGATAGGCATGTGGTAGCAATGGGAAGAAAAACAAGATGTTCCTGACTATTTGGGCTTCCTTAGACTGCCACACACTTAGACTAGTCACACACTTACCTTTATTTTGGAGGCATGAGTTGAGGCTGTTTGGGGATTATTATGGGAGGGAAAGAATGACTGAGCTAGAAAAATGGAGAACATTGGCAGGAACCAGGAAAAATATGTACTCAGCAAAGTTCCACTTCCAGTTAGACTCTCTGCTGAACATGTACTTGCTTTGATAATATCTGGTCCCACCTTGGCTTAATCAGCATTTGTTCTTTAAATGCTCCCCCCACCCCTTTCAATCAAATTGTATGTTATGATTTGCTAGAGAACTGGGGTGGGGGCTGTAGACTCAAAATGTCTGTTTTATTTAGGAAAGCAAAATTTTGTTCGAAACACTGAATAAGGGGGTTGAAAATAGAGGAATTATTCCTATTTTCACCCGGAGACTCACCAGTATTAAACCCAGCTGAGCTTGCTTTGGGTCATGGCTACTGAGATTATGACTCTCTTTGTCCCCAGTCACACCCTCATTTCAGGTCTATGAACTCGCAGCTCACAGTAGGTCTGGAATTCTCCTGGTTTGCATGTATAATGGGGCTGCAGAAAAGCCCTCTGCTGTGCGCTCAGTGTTTGTATCTGCCCCAAATTTATATACTGAAGTCCTGATTCCCAAGGTGATAATATTAAGAGGGGGGCCTTTGGAAGGCTATAAGTTTATGAAGATATAGTGCCCCCTAATGAGAGGTGTTGGTGCCCTTAAAAGAGCCCTTCCAAAAACGATGCTTACCTTTTTCTTCATAAGAGGACACAGTAAACAGTCAACAAATTATGGACACCTTGATCTTGGACTTCCAGCCTTCAGGACTATGAGAAAAAAGTTTTTGTTGTATGTGAGCCAAACTGTCCATGGTTAGCTTGAGCAGACTAAGACATCCTCCTACCCCACCCCCAGTTTCTTCTCTCCGCTCCCCCTCATGCCCTCATTGCAGCCTATCTCACAGTAGACTTGGAGGCCTGCCTTAGCATCTAACTGGGTCCCCGCCACCACAGCCACAGTATGCATCTCCAGCAACGAGACAAATACCTATTTGTTGAGTATCTAGGAACCATAAGATAAGTCACATGAGCATTTACTTTCTATAGCCCTTATACATCACCCTTGATTGCTGGTGGCTGCACCAGATATCACTTCCTCCTTGTCTCTCTGCATTTATTCACAGGAAGATAATCTAAGATGAGCAATTTAAAATTGAATACAAATTCAACACAGTGTTACCTTTTCAAGACATATTTGCATTTTAGAAGTAAACGCTTTCTGTCTGTCTTTCTTTCTTTCTTTCTTTCTTTCTTTTTTTTTTTTTTTTTTTTTGCAGTATTGGGGATGGAACCCAGGGGTATTGTACGTCTGAGCTACACCCCAGACCTACGTTTTGTCAGTCTTTTTATTTTTGAAACAGGATCTCACTGAGTTTGAAAATGGCCTCACAAAGTAACTGAGGCTGTCTGTGAACCACGATCCTTCGTCTCCACCTCCCGGATGCTGGGATTACAAGCATGCACCATCATGCCCAGCAGCTTTGTTTCTTTTTTAAAAGTTTCCTATAACTACAAGTAGCAGAGTAAAGTATGTGTGTGCATGCACAGTGGGGAGGTGTGCAGAGAAGAAAAGAGGTATAGTTGGAATAAATTCCCCAAGTCTACATAGATCTTAAAGATAGCCCCACTTTCCTGAAACCCACAACACACTCACCTGTGGAGACTGACAGTGCACTCGTGTATTTACTGATGACAAATCCAATGTGCCTGTGTTGTTTTTCTCCCAGGCACCGATCACTGTTTAGCATGCCATGTTGATTTAACTAACCTATTTTATCTCTATTTATCTAGTTTATCATCCAAGCCCCTATGAGAATATATTTCCACTGCCTCTACTAGTACCCGGCAAATCAAATAGTATATGCCTGAGTGTGTGTGTGTGTGTGTGTGTGTGTGTGTGTGTGTACTTTTATTGGTGCATTGTAATTATACATCATACTGAGGTATGAAGCGATAGGGTGATAGGAATATACTTGCATACAGCACTTGGTGTGTTTCCTTCCAGATGCCACCTCCTTTTCTCCACTTCTGTATGTGTGTCATTGAGATTGGTATTGATAACTTCATATATGTACATAGCAGTGTTTCAACTGTGATCTTCATTACGTCTCTATCCCCCCGTCTTCCCCACCCCCTCCATTGTTCCACTTGAGCCTCTACTTCTCTATCTGAGGTCCCCTTTTCCCAATTTCTCACTAGTTTCCACATATATGAGGAAAACATGCAACTATTCACTTTCTGAGACTGGCTGATCTCACTTAGCATAATATTCTCAAGTTCTGTCCATTTTCCTGCCAATGAAATAATTTTGTTCTTCTTTATGGCAGAGTAAAATTCCACCCTGTTTTATACTAGAGTTTTGTGACCCACTTATCTGTCAAGGACACCTAGGCTGATCCCATAGTTCAGCTATTGTGCATATTGTGCTGCTGTAAACATGGGCATAAGTCAAATTTTTGAACAGATTGTTTATATGAAGATTGCACTTTTTTCTACATCTTTGGTCAGTTATTTGGGTTGTGATTTTATTTCCTTACCCCAAACATTTTTTTCACTGTTTTTATGGTATTTGAGGAAAGTTCTAGTTTAACATAACTGCATTTCAACTATTTTCCTTTATGGCTGTTGATATTTGTATATGTATATGGAAAGGAAGGATAGGCATATTATATCTTCCCTTTCTCAAATATGTGAAGATGCTCTCTTGTGTCATGTCTCTAAAATGATATTTTTCAACTCGAAGTCTTTAACTCTGTATATGATGTGAAGTAATATTTAATTTTATTTTTGTCCCTGAGCTATACATGGACTATTCCACCATCCTCTCTCATTTGCAGTGCTGTTTGTCATAAATCAAGCGCTTACACATGTGCAGTCACTTCTGGACTCTGTTTTGCTCCACCGGTCTTAGTTTTTCTATCTGATAGAGCGAGTCCTCCTCCTTTATTTTTCTTCAGAGGTCATGACAGTTGTTGCCCTTATAAATTTCATACAAGTTTCATATAAATTTGATAACAGTTCACAAACTTTCCCATGTATACACCTGCAACCACTTTCTGGAGATTTTATTTGATTTACATTATCTATACATCAACTTAGGGAAGATCGAAATCTTAGCAATACTGAGTTCTTTCAGTATATAATCATCGTTATAACTGTTTCATTTAGGTCTTCTTTCATGCCCTTCTTTAAAATTTTATAGTTTTCTCTTTAGAGATACTGGGTATCTTTTAGTTTAGCTTATTCCTGAGTACTTGAAAATTTTTAAAAATCCTATTGTTTGCTCTTTTTTTCATGTTTTTTTTAAAATGTAATTTCATTGGTGCATTATAACTATACAGCATAAGGTTCCAAGTGTTAGAAACATACATGCAGAAAGTACTTGGTATGTTTCTGTCTGGACCCTCCTAGCCTCCCCCTCCTCATACATGTTATCAAGGTTACTACTGATAATTTTACATCTGTACATAGCATTATTTGAACTGTTTATACTTAATGTCAATCTTATCTATTATTGCCTGAATGTAAAACTACAATTTAGTTTTCATGTTGCGTATACTATTAATCCTAAAAGTTTATGTAGAGACTCTGATATTTTCTAGAAACAGAAATATAGCTTTGAAAATTATTTTCTGCTTTATTTCCTAATCTTTTACCATTTATATTTCTTTACTGTGATATCTGAAAATGGTTACTAAAATATTGGCTAGAAGTAAAGATGACAGACACTTGTGGCTCATTCAGAATAGCAAAGCAAAGTTTTTTTCTTTCCTTTTGTATGGTAGGAGGGATTAAATTCAGGGACATTCTACCTCTGAGTTAGACTTCAGCACTATTTTTTTTTCTTTTTTCTTTTTTTTGCAGTACTGGGGTTGGAACCCAAAAGCATTCTAACTCCGAGCTACATCCCCAGCCCTATTTTTTAGTCCTTTTTTTTTTTTGAAACAGGGTCTCACTGAGTTGTGAAGGGCCTCACTAAGTAGTAGTTGAGGCTGTCCACAAACAGTGATCCTCCCATCTCCCAAATCCTGGGATTACAAACGTGCACCACCATGCCTGGTGAAACGGGGGTTTCTTGAGAGAAAACCCAGCAAGTTCTTGTCTACAGTGAGCGAAGAATGACACCCGCAGACCTCAGGAAGGGGAGTAAAAGGTTTATTGGAAGCAGCAGGGAATGGGGCAAGGGTGGCTGAACACCCCCAAAGGGGCTGGAACTCTGGGTCCAGCAGCTGCCTTGAGGACAATACTTGAGAGTAGCCCAAGCCGAATTGCCTTCAGGTGCAGGCTGCTTTCTTCCGGAGTCCACGCGATCTGCCAGAAGGGAATAGAGAAAAGTGGCCGAACACCCCATAGGGGCAGTCGGAACTCCGGGGTCCAGTAGCTGCCTTCAGGGTCACTACCCGAGTGTCGCCAAGATCTGCCAGAAAAGAGGTGCAGGTCACCCCCAGGGGCCTGGCCAGCCATGATGTCCAGCAGAGGCCTTCAGGTCACTACTCGAGAGTCGCCCGAGCCACGTGCCCTCAGATGCACTCTGCCTTCTCTCAGGGCCAACACGACCTGACCTGCGTGAGAGAGAGAACAGCTCCCCCAAAGGGGAGGGGGTCCCGAGCGGGAAAGTCCCCCCTTTTGCCATCCGACTGGCCTTGCCTGACCGCTTGCAAGTTCGCTTTTGGTTAGGGTGACTTTTGGGATTCCAAGGAGAATTTGCATAGGGCATTTGCAAGTCCTTTGAAGGGTCTCCTTTCAGGAATGCCAGACTTGCTCGGTGGGTTTGTTGATTAGGAAACTCAGGATGGCTTTGTGAAGCTCTGGCCTTCTTATCTCTGAGCCTTTGGAGTTTCAGGCATTTGTCGCCCCTCAGGAAACTCAGGAAATTAACTTTTTTCTACCAAGGCCTTTTCCCTATCTGCCTATTTCCTTTCTACCTCCTCACTGGCACCACTAATTTCTTTTAAACAAGGTCTCACTAAGTTGCTAAGGGTCTTGCTAGGTTGCTGAGAATGATCCTCCTGTCTCAGCCTCCCAAGTACTGAAATTGCAGGCATGCACCACTACACTCAACTAAAAGCTTTTAACATGTTGCCGTTAAGTGTGATGTGTACAATAGTAGGTACTTTTGGAGATAATCTTCAGTGGGTTAATAGTTCCTTTGATTTTTAGGTTGCTAAGAGTTTTTATCATGAAATGGTGGTAATTTTATTAAGTGCCTTTTCTGCTTCTTGCTTTGATGGTATAATGGGTTATATTTTCATGTATTGCTGGATTTCATTTGTTAATATTTTGTTTAGGAGTTCTGCACAAGTATTCATGATGGAAATGAGTCTGAAACTTTTTCTTATCATTTTATATTCTGGTACCAAAGTGTTGCTGCCTTCATAAATGAGCCAGAAGCATTTCTTATTTTTCTATTCTCTGTTAGAGTTTGCAGAAGATTGGAGTACTGTTTGCTTGAGTATTCAGGAGAACTCGCCAATGAAATTGTTTGGTCCTGACAAGTTTTATTTTTGTGAAAAAAGTTCCGCTGTAGATGCAATTTATTTGGTAGCCATACAATATTAGTGATTTCTATGTTTTCTTGAGTCTGTTTTGGTGAGTTTTATTTTTATCTGGGAATTTATCAATTTTTCTATAAAGTTGCTTCTTAAATCCAATTTATTATATTTTAGATGTCTGAGAAATTTATAGTAATCCAATATTTATTAATAGCAGCTTCTCGGTTAATTTCTCGATCATTTCCCCCTTGGTTTTCTTTTCATTGTTGTTTTCAGAAAGCACTTGGTTTTGTTCTTCTCCCCTCTATTATATGTTTATTTATAATCTCACAAATTTTTGCTCTTCCTCCTATTTCTTCTTTCTTTACATTCACTTTAATTTTTTTGTAAAGCTTATTCAAGCTGGGCATTGTGGTACATGCCTGTGATCCCAATATTTGAGAGACAGGAAGATCACAGGTCAGAGATCAGCATGCACTAATTTAGTGATGCCCTGTTTAAAAATTAAAAAATAAAATAGGACTGGAAGGAGAATGTAATCAGTTCCGCAAACCCCCCCACCTACACACGGGAAAAAATTTATTCAGATATTTAGCTCATTATCTGTGTGTTTCTCTTCAAATATTTGCATGTTGGAGTATAAATTTCCCTTTTAATACGGCTTTGGCTGCTGTATCCTGTAATTGTCGATATACAGTGTTTTTACTGTCACTTTGCTTGAAATATTTTCTCATTTTCATTATGATTTCCTCTTTATTCACCATGGTTGTTTTAGAAACTTTTTTAAAATTTCCAAACATATGAGGAATTTCCCATTCTCTTCTTGGCTTTCAGTTAGAGCTGACTTGCTATGTCATCAGAAAATATATACAGTATGGTTTCAATTCTTTGAGATTTGGAAGGCTAGTGGTCATTTCATAAACTCTCCTAGCTCTCAGAATAACATATATTCAGCAGATGTTGCAGTGTTCTGAATGTCTCCATCCAGTAGTGGTGACAATATTGTTCAAAATCTTTATTTCTACATGGAAACCTTGTTTTTGTTCAATAAAAAATTGAAAGAAGAGTGATACAAATCTCCAACCATAAATTTATCTACCTTCCTGGAATTATATATATATATGTATATATAATTTTACTCATTAATTTTGACACATTATTTATATGTTTGAAATAATAAGTTTATGTAAGTTTGTTATTTCCTGGTACCTCATTATCTTAATCTTTAACAGTGATTTTTTGTTTGCTTGTCAGAAATCCATTTTGTATAAAACTATCTTGTTATACCAGCTTTGGGGCAAAGAAGGAGTTATAATATTTAATAGTATGTTTTTATCAATCCTTTCAATCTTTTTGTAATCTTACATTTGGGCTATATCCCAAATAAATAACATATAACTAGAATCTTTTTTTTCTGACAATCTTTGTCTATTATTTAGAGAATTTATGGATGTATTTAGTTTTATATCTATCTTATTCTTTTTAAATGTTTATTCTGTGTATTTCCCTATTTGTACTTAACTTTGTCTTCTACAACTTTGTAATGTCATTTATTTTGTTCCTATTCATTTAGTTATTACTCTAGATTTACCACAGCATGACAACTTTAACTGCAAAAATATAGAGCTAATAAATACATTTTCCTTTGTCATTGATCTTAAAATACGTTAAACCCCCTTACCCCCATATAATTCTATTTTGTTATTCTCATATATTGTAATGTTATATTATTCTCAACCCTCTAATTCCCTCCCTCAATCCCCTTCCACTAATCTACTGCTCTTTTCCCTCATTTATCTGAATGTAGTGGACACAGTTGTTTTATAATATTTATCACCAAGTGTTTAGTATTTGGGGATTCCAGTTACACAGAGGGGTGACTGGTTTCTGAGCACCCCACCTGCTTCCCTGTGCCACCCAGGCTGTGAAATCCGCAGCATATTTTATTTTTTCTCTTTAAGAAAATGTCCTCAAGATAACAGGAAATCTTGTCCTTAGGTTATCCGAGTTGTTTCATATACTTAAACTATAACTTAATAACTATTTATATCTTGTTATTTTTACATGCTCTTGAGGTTTTACAAAATATTTTATCTAGAATTTTTAGTTTTTCTCAATAGGACAATTGGTATGGATAATCTAATTCAACATATTACCGAAAAACACATTTATACCCACCGGGTGCCCTGACATAGACTTGTAATCCCAGTATTTGGGAGATTGAGTAGGATCACAGATTTAAGGCCAGCCTCAACAATCTAGCAAGACTAAGCTCAAACACTTAATGAGACTCTGTTTCAAAATAAAAATTAATAGGGGTATAGTCTGGAGGTATAATGCCCATGGATTTGATCCTTAATACCAAAAAATAAAAAAGATACACACATACCAAAGCATTTACTTTGCAACTCACCAGGGGTATACACGTGGGTGTGGTTTCTTCAGTTAAGTTTTAGATAGAGTCAATAAATTTTTGTTTCTAAAACATCTTAATATTCTATTTAAGATATTTAAGATGTGACCCTTAATACTTGATTTTCTCGCCCTTTCTTCTCTGTTGCTGCTTAGTGTAAAGGATGCAGAGTATGGAACGTGGTCAGATTCTAAGCCTCCTTCTTCCTCCTCCTCTCTCCTAGGCTCCAGCTCCTCCAATGTTGACGATACAGAGGAAATTGTGAAAGAGACCTCCTCACTGGGGTATCAGCAAGACCTTGTCTTTGGTCTGACTCAGGGTAACAAGTGGGACCTCTACTTCCATGGCATCTCCTCACAGCCACGAGTGGGCTTCCCTGGCAGTGTGTTCAGTCCCTTACTTTGCTGTTCAGTAGCTGGTCAAGCAGGACTCCTATTGGCTCCACCTGCCAATGCTGTCTTGAAATTGAAAACTTCATTACTCAACCCTCAACAGTGTACAGGGAAAGTTCAAGCCTCCTGCCTCTTAATAACCATGTTAGTTTATGCAGAATTAGGAAAATTAGTCTTTTGAGCCCCAAAAGGCATCTAGAAAACAAAGATGAAGTAGGAGTTGACTTATTTTTATTCTCGACTACCTTATACCCAGGAATTGCCAATAGGTCCTTCCAAAGAGGATCTCCTACTTTTAGAGCTGTCCAGAGCAAGTGCACCACCAGTCTTTAAGGAACAGATGGAAGGAGCAACCCATGGAGACATAATCCACGTCCCTAGATTCTCAGAGTTTCAAAACCCTCCCTGAAGGACTGTCTTACCATAAAGGATGCTCTGCTCCTATACAGGATGCTCAAACGTGTGTCTTCCCCTGAACTGGTATTCAGCTGCAGAAAAAGATGCTGTTGTCCCCCTTTATAGGTACCTCCCTTACTTAGGGATGAGTCTTGGATACCCCTCAATGAGGTTCAGGGAGGAGAGAGCAACCTCTTCTCCATATGTGGGAGGGAAAAGGGCCAAAGTGCTGTGTTCCTGGGTGGGGGGGGGCATCTGCCCACCTTTCCATTTCATCTCCTATATCCTGTGGGTGGGGAGGGAGTGTGCTGGTGCTAGATACTGTACTGGTACTTCCTGGCATGTCCAAAGAAAGAGGACTAGAGGTTAGAACAGGAAGTAATTAGTGCCTGTCCTTTTCCGCTGGCCGGAGCCTCAATTTGGGTGAACAGGAAGAATAAAACTCATCACATACATGTGTGTGTGTGTGTGTGTGTGTGTGTGTGTGTGTGTGTGTGTGTGTTACTAGGGATTGAACCCAGGGATCATCTACCTCTGAGTTATACCCTCAGTTCTATTTTATTATTTTATTTTGAAAAAGGGTCTCACTAAGTTGTGGAGGGCCTCACTAAGTTGCTGAGGCTGTCCTGGAAGTCATGATCCTCCTTTCTCAGCCTCCCAAGCACTAGACTTACCCTATGTGCCACCATGCCTGGCTCATCACCCATATTTTTACAGTGAAACGCCCAGAGGTCAAGAACTGCTCTTCTCTTCTAGGACGGTAGGCTCTTGGGTGATTTTCAAATATTTCACTTTTCTTGTCTGTATTTTCTAGTTTTTCTGTAATGAGCACATATTCATTGCATAATAAAAATGGTCAGGTGTGGTGGTGCATGCCTATAATCCTCATATTTGGGAGGCTGGGACAGAAGGATTACAGGTTTGTGGCCAACCTCAGGAACTTAGGGAGACCCTGGGTAACTTAGTGAGACTGGGGTGTAGCTCAGAGATAGAATGTCCCTAAGTTCAATTCCCAGTACCATCAAAATCAATCAATCAATCAATAAGTAAATGCATGCTTTTTCTGGATGCTCCATTTTTATTAAAGGCAATTATTACACCCCTTAAAATTTATCCAGTTATTGCCAGTTACATTTTAATTTACTGCAACTTGCTTTATTTTTCAGGCCTGGAAATGCCTTCCCTACTTTCAACTCTCTCCTTTAATTTTATTTTTATTTTTGCATACTTGAATTTCAACCTCTGCCACCACATTTTGTTGTGACTTGCAGCTCAGACTTTAATGAGAGTAATTTCTGTTTTAATAAATTAAAAGAATTGGGAAGATGAAAATTAAATTAAATGTTATATCTAATCTCTGACTTACAATGAAAATATCCCCTCTGAACAAATGATCAGTGGAAAAGATAATTGTTGCATGCCAGACATTCTAAGAGAATGTACACTATGCACATGTAGGCTTCTTGCAAGATGACAAGCTCAGCCTCTGCTTCCTGCAGGTAGAGTGAAAGTTGCTGGCGTTCACCTGAAGTGCTTCTGTGATTTAATGGAATAAGCTCTCTGGTCAGAAAACTTGGAAATGGTTCATGACCAGCCTAGTATTTTTCCACTCTGTCTCTGGCTAGCTGTGAGTTCTTTTTCATCCTATTGTTTGGTCCAGTACTTCAGGTTCATTGAGGAGGCACTTTGAATTTTTAGATGATTACATATTACCCATATCATTCTGGCACTGAGACTGAAACAAAGCAAACGCGTCTTCAATTCCATGAAGCATCTATTTATTAGGCATCTTTGTGCTCAGCACTGGAAGGAATCCTGAGTTATGCTGAATATAAAGCATACCCTTATATGCCTCGTGTATACTGAATTCATTTTTTTTTTTTTGGTGGTACTGGGATTTTTGGAAACCCTTCTACCTCTGGGCTACACCCCCAGACCTATTATATATATATATTTTATAATATATATATATATATATATATATTATAAAATATATATATATATTTTTTTAATTTGGAAACAGGGTCTCTTAAGCCAGCAAGGCTGGCTTCGCACCTGCGCGATCTTCCTGTCTCTACCTCCCAAGAGTGGGGATTACAAGCGTGCGCCACCACGCCCGGCCACTGAATTCATTTGACATTCCTGAAATAAGGTATCAATAAGTGGTCATGGTGGTGCATACCCGTAATTGCAGTACTCCACAGGCTGAGGCAGGAGGATCATAGATAGGTTCGAGGCCAGCCTCAGCGACTCAGGAGGGCCCTCAGCAACTCAGTGAGACCTTGTTTCAAAAAAAAAAAAAAAATAAGCAGGGTGTGGTGGCCTATACCTTTAACCCCAGATCTTGGGAAGCTGAAACAGGAGGATCGCAGGTTTGAGGCCAGCCTCAGCAATTTAGAAAGACCCTCAGAAACCTAGAGAGACTGATTTGAAAGAAAAATAAATAAAAAAGGGTTGAGGGTAGATATATTATGTGGACTCTTCATAAATTCATTTTACTTAATGCACATAACAAATCTCATAAGACTTGTTTTTGGCTACTGCTAAAGAAATTGGAAAAACAGTGGATCAAACAAAAGAAAGGAATTTGTTTTTTCTCACATTGGAAAGAGTTTAAAGGCACTCAGTCCCAAGCCAGCTTTCATCACAATCAGATAACCAGACTTCTTTACTCTGTCTATTCATTGGAATTACTAAAGGGCTTCTAGGTTCAAGACTGCCTCATGGCTACAAAATGGCCACTGCAGCTCCATCCATCATATCCATATTTTAGGTGAGAGGAAGCAGAAAGAAGTGAAATGCAGAAGTCACACCTATGAGATGTGATTTCTAAACTGTGACTTCATTTCTATCTGTAAGGAAGAATGAAAAATGACTTTTAGCTGAGCAAATTCTGGCCCCAATAATACAGAGATTTTGTTAGTGAGGAAGAGGGGTGAGAATGTATGTTGGCTAGACTGCTGGTGGTGTGTGTGTCATTTTACAGAGGAAACTGAACCTCCAAAATGCTAAGTGTATTACCCAGGTTTCACAGTGACGTCCTGAACTCACTCTTCCACCACTCTCTGCAGGGCTTGTGCCTCGAATTCTGAGCTCTGCTCCTCTTATCTTGGTCTCATACTTTCACTTGAGCATGCTGAGCTCTTATTTACTTTTTGGAATTTTGTTATCACTTTTTATCTGTAAGAAAATGCTTTGAAGTCGGAGCGTGGTGCAAGCTTGTAATTCCAGTACTTGGAAGGCTGAGACAGGAGGGTCACAGGTTTGCAGCCAACCTCAGCTACTTAGGGAGGCCCTCTGCAACTTAGTGAGACCTTGTTTCAAAATAAAATATAATGTCCTTTAGTTCCATCCCCAGTACCACCAAAAACAACAACAACAACAACAACAACAATAATAATAATAATAGGAGGAGGAGGAAGAGTTGTTTTGAGCCAAGCATAGTGATGTGCATCTGTAATCTCAGTACTTGGGAAACTGAGACAGGAGGATAGAAGGTGCAGCCAGTCTCAGCAACTTAGCGAGGCTCTCAGCATCTTAGTAAGACCCTGTTTCAAAACAAAAAATAGTGATAAGGCTGAAAGTGTAGCTCATAGCTTGGAGGTAGAATGCTTCTGGGTTCAAAAGAAGAAGGAGGAGGAGAGGAAGAAGAAAAGGGAAAGAAGGAGGAGGGAAGAGAAAAGAGAAAGAAGAACCTTTGAGCCAGGTGTGGGGGCACACACCTATAATACCAGTACTTGGGAAGCTGAGACAGGAGGATCTCAGGTTCAAGTCCAACCTTAGCAACGTAATAAAAGTATTTTCTAAAATACATATATAGGTACATACATACATACATACATACATACATACATACATACATACTAGGGCTGGGAGCGTAGCTTGAAGTGAAAGACCCCCACAGAGGGGAGACCCTCAAGCCTTGGGATTAGCGACGCCAAGTACCCATGAGAAACTTTACCTTGATGCAAAAGCAAAAGGTTTATTAAGGAGCCAGTGCGCACTGGGGTCGTCTCATGACTCACGCAGGAGCTGAGATCGACCCCGAGTGCTAGGGGCTGGGATTATTTAAAGGGAAAAACCGCAAGCTGGGGAGGGGATTGGGCCGGATTACATACGTCAAAGGAAAATTACAAAATCATTTAAAAAGCACAATCTGGGGTCAAACGTTGGACAAGATACTAGGTGTGTCCATCTTGTAGTCAGCAGATTTCTGGAACAAGGCGGGCTGACCTGGGGGTCATACTGACCTGGGGGTCACATATTTTTTTTATCACTGTGCCCTTAATCATGATATTTCCTAAGCTTATACTTTTCAAACTGCAGCAGAAATATATCCTAAGCTTGCACTTTTAACCCGTAGCAGAAAGATTTCTCAAATCTGCACTTTAACAGGAATGAGGAACTATTTGCTATGCATTTGGCTAGTTGCTAGGGGCTTATAATTTTTCATTGGGGTCTTACAGAAGGTAAGATGCCTGGGTTCAAACCCCAGTGTCACAAAATTTAAAAAGATGCTTCATATCATAAAGAGGACAAGGAATTTGGACTACACAACTTTCTACAAGTATATATTGGGCCATTCTTGCTGAAACTGAGGTTTCTGTAGGTACAGTTTGTGGAAGTTTGGGGAATGAGGCGTCCACACAATATTCATTGCTGATGTCATGTGTGTTTCATTTCAGCTTTACTAACCTGATCCCTTCCTTTGTCTCCTCCAATTTATCTTTTATCCATTTGTTATTACTTCCCAAACATCCACATCTCTGCCTCTTTCAGAGCTGACACCGAGTTGCTAACGCTATTAATGCTATTCTCAAGAGGAACTGTGAGTAAAAACACATATTTGATAGCATTTTAACTGGCCTTGATCCTCAATCCACAAACAATTCTTTCTTGTACACTCTGTACAAATCATTGGACCATGTACGCCTGGGCTTATTACAAGACAGAAGGTACAATCATTCTTGACCCTGAGAAGTAACATCTTCGTTGGGGAAAGGAAATAGATGCACATTAACTGGCAGCTAGTAGCTGGGTGTGGTGGTGCAGTCTTGTTATATGAGTACTTGGGAGACTAAAATGAGAAAACTGCAGGTTCACAGCCAGTGCAGAATCGCCCTTGTTTTAATATAAAAATAAAATAAAATAAAATAGGGCTAGGGATATAGATCAGAGGTAGAATGCTCCTGAGTTCATCCCCAGTAACACACACAGACACACACACACACACACACACACACACACACACACACACACACACAATGGCAGTTAATAGTGCAGGTCAAATGAAGGCTAGGCATGATTGTTAAGACAAGGGGAAATTTCTTCTAAGTGTCCTAATCCTAACCCTAATCTTAAGCCTTTCTGGCTAAGGAGTTCAGGGAAAGTTTCGTGAAACAAGAGAGAGTTGGCTCTCTTCATGTGGGACTTGAAAAAGTTGAAAGGAGATGAAAGGCTTTGTCAAGAGAGGAAATCGTCAGATGAAAGCCACAGAAACTGGGAAACCATTGGGTGTATTCAAGAGATGGAAGCACGTGGTTCTGGCTAACATAGTTGGTTAGTATGCGAAAGAGGGAGGAGGAAGGCCAAATAACTGGGTTGGTGTCAGATGACAGTCTTAAATGCCAGGGTACAGACTGTGGGTCATATTCCAATTTTATCCAAATTGCACTCAGGATTCAGGGTAGCAATTAATAAAAGTACCAACTTAAAAGGGCTAAATTAATGAAAGTACTAACTTAAAAGGGCTAACTTGAAGTCCATTTCAACCAGTTTTCCCCGTGCTGGCTTCTTTCTCTATCCTACAGTAAAAGGCTCTGGCCCCGTCTTCTTTTCCTGCTCCATAGCCTTCTCTCTAAGTGCACCGGCTCCTTCACCAATACACTTAGGAAGAAGAGGGAAAGAGGAAATGCCATCAACCCATCTTATGAGTTGAGTTTTTACTAGATTCTACTAAAAGAGAAAACATTTCAAAGCAATCTGTTGAATACGATCCTTGATTATTAAACAACTATACTTAGCTGGACACACACAAAAAATGATGACTTCTAGAGGGAAAAATATAGACCTGGGTTGTCCACACACTAAGATAGTCTAACTCACAGTCTAGTTCTCATTCACACAGACCTAGGGAAGAGTCTGTGGCCCTTTTCAGCTGTGCCTGACTGCAGTGGTAGACTCCATTCTATGCATTCCCAGAAAAATAAATATATGAGAAAATTACTAGCAGTTTCTTTCCCTGATAGTCAAATTCCTTTAAGGAAGCAAATGACATTATCTTTTTTGGAGTTATTTAGCATATTGGGGGGGGGTTGCAAATAACCAAACTCTGACTTTAACAGGAAAGAATTAGCTCATACACAAAAAGAAAGAACACATTAGCTCACAGGTGTCCTAACGTGGCTTCAACATAGACTGAAGTGACAACATCAGGTCCTTGTCCCTCTCTCCATTGCTCAACTGCATTCTCCACCATGTTGTATTATTTCTTACACTCTCGTTCCTAATAAGAGGGCCCTCAGCAGCTTTGTGTTTCAAGGTGCAAGTCCAATGGAGGGAAGTACATGCTTCCTCTCAACAGTCACAGCTAAACATGCCAGGTTGAAACTCTTTATATCTGGTGGGGTGTTGACTCCCAGCCTGGGAGTTAGGTATGTGGTCTACTCCATTCAAAGTCATGGTATTTCACCAGAAAGTAGAGGATGGATCCTGGGTGGGACAGGGCATAGCAAATATCTACAACTGTTACAATCCAAAATGCACTCCTCTTAGTGATGCAGTGCACAATGCCCCTATCCTTTTTAGCTTTCCAGATCCATTGGCATATCTATCTATTTATCTATCTATCATCTATCTATCTATCTATCTATCTATCTATCTATCTATCTATCTATTTATCTATCATCTATCTACTATCCATCCCTAAAATATCCAGTGGCAGAACTTGGACCATGCTTTTACTTTAGACTAATTTGCAGAAGGAATATGGACCACTTTATGGAGTTCCATACCAAAGGATTCACTTTCACTAGACTAGTTTATCTTCACAACACTTTGTCTTTGAAACAGGTATATTTGCATTAAAAAAAAAAACCTTCAAAGAGGTTAAGCACCTTACCCAGTGTCACATAGCTAAAGGAGAACCAGAATTAGTATAAGAAGCCAGGTCTTTCTGAACTCAAAGGCACTGCTGATGCCAGGCATGGTGGCGCACACTTATAATCCCAGCACTTGGGAGGCGGAGACAGGAGGATCACACTGGTTTAAGAGACTCTGTTTCCACATAAAAAAGTTAAAAAATAGGTCTGGGAGTGTAGCCCGTGGGAGTGTATCCTAGAGGTAGAAGGGCTTCCAGGGACCCCAGTACCATAAAAAAAAAAAAAGCATTGCTGCTTCACTCTGCTAACCGCAATCCCAGTCTGATTTCTTTCTCAGGACCATTTCCATGGTTAGAAAAATTATTCTGTACATTATTATATTTTACTCATTAAATTCCAACCCATTACCTGTTTAGGAAACACTACCTGAGAACCTGGTAGCCAAAAGGGATCATAGAAATAGTCTAGTTCAAAATTAAAAATTCTAGTTCAGAAGATGAGGAGGTGAAGGCACAGAGACTCATCAGTTGTTCTAGATCATGAAAATCAAGTGACTCTGGCGCAGATGGCCGATTTCCAGGTTCTCATCAAACCTGAATCATACCCAGGCTTCTCTACTTTCTTTCTTTGCCTGAATGTGACCTTTGGAAGGTTACCTTAAACCTCTGAGCTTTACTTAGCTATTCTGTAAAATAAAGGCAAGCATATTGAATTCCATTAAATCCCAAGTGTGCATTATTTCACAATCTAACTCTGAAATCTGAATGTGCCTTAAAATAGAAAGCAAATCATAATGTTTTTACTTTCTTAATAGCATATAATAGTGCGTCTTATAACTTCTGGTGTCTTAGAGTCTATGAAAAAGGAAATGTACCCCCCATGTGGGGTTTTTACAGAAATGTAATAGAATAATAAAAGTGTGATGAGGCATGCTATAATTTCAGTACTTGGGAAGCTGAGGCAGCAGGATTCCAGATTCAAGACCAGCCTCAGAAATTTAGTGAGCCTTTCAGCGACCTAACAAGACCCTATTTCAAAACAAACAACAAGAACAACAAAATAAAATAAAATAAAAGGGCTAGGGGTATAGCTCAGAAATAAAATGCCTCTGGGTTCAATACCCAGTAAAACACACACACACACACACACACACACACACACACACACACGTGTGTGTGTATATATACATATATATGTATATATATATATATATTTTTTTTTTTTGCAGTACTGGGGATGGAACCCAGGGAATTCTACCTCTGAGCTGCACCCCCAATCCTATTTGTATTCTTTACTTTGAAACAGGGTCACACTGAGTTGCAAAGGGCCTCACTAAGTAGCTGGGGGTGGCTGCAAACCCAGATCCTCCTGTCTCATCCTCCTGATGCTGGGATTACAAGTGTGCACCACCACGCCTGGCTAAAAGTATATAATTTAGAATAAAGTCTTGCATTTATTAAATGCAAAGTAAGTTGTTTTGTGATGGTATACTGAATAGAAATAAGAATATGTGTAAGGCTCAGCCCACAGTTTCTTTTTTTTAATTTTTTATTGGTGCATTGTAGTCATAGTTTCTTTTTAGCAGGTAAAGGTGAACCTGAGCTCTGTTGGTTTTGTCTCTTTGGCTTGTGGGCAGCATAGTGATTTCCCTTTCTTATCCCTCATTCTTCAGTGTTAGATTTGGTTTCCTGGGATCAAACCACAACCTCTCAAATCCATGTGAACTGTATTATCCAGATTAGTTTTTTCTATTGCTTGCATCACACAGGAAAGTGACAAATTGTCACTTTGGGTTATACAGATATAATGTGTGGCTCTTACCAGCTTTCCTTGTTCTTCACAGTCAATTGATAAAAGTAGTTTTTACAAATAGATTCAGTCAAAACCCTCAGCCTCATCTCTTTATGACAAAAAGGCATCACATTAGGTAGATTCACCTCGGATGGTTTTTTGGGTAGAGATTTATCTCTGCTTAGTGTAGCAGCCATAGTTTTCTCTATTTAAAAGGGAAGTCTGCCAGCATTCAGATCCAAGACTGGAGGATCTCGGTTTGTAGACAGCCTCAGCTACTTAGCAAGGCCCTTTGCAACTCAGTGAGACCCTGTTTCAAAAATAAAAAGACTAAAAAATAGGGCTGGGGATGTAGTTCGGAGGCACAATGCCCCTGGGTTCCATCCCCAGTACAGAAAAAAAAAGGGGGAAGTCTGCCAGAATCCCAGTATAAGATTAAATGGACATGATACCAAACAAAGTCAAGTTTTACTGATTTTAGAGACAATTTTCTGCATGTTTTCTTCATTTCTATTTCAAAGCATAACTTTGAAAGGCACAAAAAGATAGGGAATTTATGGAAAGACATTGTTTTTCTTTCCCCTACTTCCAAAATTTCACTGCATATAGATTTAAAATCAAAATAAGTAATATCTTTACTGATCTCACATTCAAAACCCACAGCTCTTTATATTATTCTTCTATTCATCATTTTCCCCTTGTCTTTCAGAATGTTTATAAAATGATGGGTTATTATTTCCGCTATTTCAGTTAGTGTTTATGCCAGCAGGGGGAACATTATTTTATTATTATTAGAGAATAGGAGCTATTTCTTGAACCAGGAAATTGAACTTGCTATTAAAAATAATAAAGCAAAGACATCCATGTCATCAATCTCTACTCGCTTTCCTCTGGGATACTTCCCCATTCCCCTAAAATTACCCCCCATAAACAAAGAGACAATTATGTACCATGTAGATCGCTAATATTTATTTCTATGTAATGATATGTATTTTTGTCTCCCCTTTGGAGTGGTTGCTCCTCAAGGACAGAGACTGTGGCCACTTTATGATTTTATAATTTGGAGCACTAAATAAAAATGTCTGTTAAACCAAAAAATGGTCTACCTTGAAATCACTCTTGGAGCTCTGGCGATAACTGTGCATTCAGTTTCACCAATAATGTTTACCCATTGGGTAGGAAGATTCATCAGCAAAGTAGATCTTAGTTGCTCAGAGCTGCACCTGCAAAGTTGCATGCACCACTTTAGGTAATAATCTGCTAGAAACACTTATAGGCCCATATTTACTTAATATTAAGCTAGGCTAGAAAAGAAACCAATTTGAAATTGCTTCCTCAGCTGAAAGCTCTGTGCTAACAATAAAGTTTAATTTCAGCAGCTGTAGTTCTCAAATCAATAGACTGCAAAGAGGGTGGCAGAATTTCAGTTTTGGGTTTTGAATACTAAGCAGGTCAGAAGTTGCATTATTTAAGAATAAATTTACTGGATTTTAAACACATCTTTTGGAAAATTAGCCATATGGATTTATATTATCTTCAATCATAATTTAAATATCCAAAATAAAAAATATAATGTCTAGCCACAAACTGTCATATTTATTACATGAACATGAAGGCTTTTAAGCATTTATTGCTTCAAAGTAAAGAGTTACAGATAAATTTATACACATGGATAGTAAATTCCATCAGATAATTGGATATTCATATTTGACAGGGTTGCAGGACATTTTCTTAAGTTTCCTCCAAACAGAAAATAGTGTTGTAATACCTTTTGTGAAGCGGATTATGTTGTGATATCATCCCCCCTTGTTTTTATCTTTTTGCAGTATTTAGTCAGAGTGAGAGCACATGTGATAAATATGGACTATGCTACAGATATATTGGCCTTTTTACATTGATGTTACCCTGAGTGTGCTATCTTATTTCATTTTTAATAATTGTTCTGGGAGTCACTGTGACACAAAGGATCAAATCAGGAATATTTTATAACTAAAAAGCCCAGTTGAGAAATAAATTTAAATTTAAACAAATTACTTTGTCCTTAAAATAAATTAATGAAACCTTTCCAAGATCATCAATGCATGCTCTTAATTCAAACAGTGGGTAATAAGCTCCATATCTTGGACGATAGGCAACAGAAAGAAAAGCAGCGCCCAAGATTTCCCAAGGCCAGCCTGTATAGGGAGGTCTTCAAGTGAATAATAGGTCAGAAATGTCAGCATTTCGGATGGAATGTTGAAGGTCAAGATGATTACGGTTTAGGAGACAGAGGGCCAAAGATGAAGTTGAATGGGGTCAGGACCCTGGACAGCTCTGTTGGTCCTGGTCTGTTGGATTTCTTCCTCCACCACCCTCCAGTTTTTGAAAATATGAAACCATCTCATTCATAAGTTTTGCTTCTGAGTTATGAAGTTTTAATGTTATAGGCTTGATGATTTATGTTATTTCCTTTATTGAAGGACAGGCAATAACAAATAAATTTTCCTTTATCTTCGGGGGAAGGTGTTGGGAATTAAAACTTGGGGGCATTATACCTCTGAACTATACCCCCAGACCTTTTGAATTTTTATTCTGAAACAGACTCTTAACTAAGTTTCTGAGTGTCTTCCTAAGATTTTGAGGCTGACTCGGACCTCTGATCCTCTTGCCTGGGTTTCCCAAGAACTGAGGTTACAGACATGTGCCACTATGCCTGAATTTCTTTAACTTTTATATCCACAGAACAGATACAGATTTTCACCTGAATGAATGAATACAATATTGTGTCAAGGATAGAGTAGAGTGGAGATGGCAATTGTAGGCTACTTTCATACTGTATTTTTTTTTGGGGGGGGGCTGGCAATGGAACCCAGAGGCATTCGACCTCCGAGCTACACCCCCTGCCCAATTTTTTATTCTTTATTTTGAAACCAGGTCTCACTGAGTTGCAGAGGGCCTCACTAAGTAGCCGAGGCTGTCTGCAAACCGCAATCCTCCAGTCTCAGCCTCCCAAATGCTGGGATTACAAGCGTGCGCCACTACGCCCCGGCTCTTTCATACTTTATTTTACCAACATAAGTTTTCTCTCCTTAAAGGTATAGTTTGGGGCTAGAGCAAAGCCTGAGAATAAACAAGAAAGGATATTCCTAGCTCAGTTTATGATATATCTAGATGACATCTGATAAGCGCCTATTTTTCTCATTTACTGAAAGAAAGAAAACACAAAAGTTTCTCCATTTTAATATTTTTGTGTAATTAAACACTGGATATTAAGATGTGATGCATATTAATAAATTCTCCATGAAGTCTTTTAGAAGTAAGGCACAGCTGTTCAATTCAAGAGATCTGTTTTGTGGTATCTCAATAGAGTGTTCCTTCCAAAAGAATTTTTTATTTATTAGATGACCTTCGGTATTTTTTCTCATCTCTTATTTTTTCTTGATTCTTGATTAAAAATACTTTTTTAGCCCTAGAAAATTATGCTCTTGCATCAAATCAGTTATTCTTATGGCTGTGCCTAAGATTCACCTTCTCATAGAATTATAATATGACCCAGCTATACTTCCCCAAGGTATCTTTCCAACAGAATTAAAATAAAAATATTTTAGTGATATATTCATATCTATGTTTATACCAGCACAATTCACAGTAGATAAGTTATAGAACCAACCTAGGTGTATGTCAACAGATGAATGGATGAAAAATGTGGTATATATTCACGATGTAGTTTTATCCTGCTATAAAGAGCAAAATTCTGTCATTTGCAAGAAAATAGATGAAACTAGAGAATATCATGCTAAGTGAGATCAGCCAGACTCAGAAAATCAAAGGCCACATCTTTTCTCTTATATGTAGAAGCTAGAGAGAAAAAAGGAAAGAAAGGGGATACCATTTAAAAATAGGAGCGAGACCAGTAAAGTAGTAGAAAGTAACTAGGGAAGGGAGAAGGGAAGGTACAGGAAAGGAAATATACCAAATAATGATATGTGAATATATGAAGATATCACTCTGAGTCTCATTATCACATACAATTACAATGAGCCAATAAAAAGAGAGATTTATCAGTTTTATTGGGTAAATTGGCTCATGTGATTATAAAATCCAGGGAGTCAGGCATGATGGCATGCTTGCAATCCCTGTACTCCAGAAGCTGAGACAGGAGGATAACAGGTTCGAGGGTTAAGGGCAGCCTCAGCAACCTGGTGAGGGTCTCAGCAACTTACATGCACTTTCAAAATAAAAAATAAAATAGGGCTGGGGGTGTAGCTCAGAGGTAGAATGACCCTGGGTTCAAACTCAGTACAAGAAGAAGAAGAAAAAAGAGGAAGCAAAAAGAATAAGAATAAGAGGAGAAGGAGGAGGAGGAGGAGGCAGCAAGGAGTTCCATAATGTCATCTGCAAGTTAAGAACCACGAAAGTCAGTGACATAATTTAATCAGAGCCTGAAGACCTGAGAACAAGGGGAACTAATGCTGTTACTCTTGGTCCAAGACCAAAGGACTAACCAAGAAGTCAAGGGTGCTGATTTAAGTTCCAATGACAGAAGGTACAAGAATCTGGAGCTCTGACATGCAATGGCAGGAGAAGATAAATGCCTCAGTGGGAAAAATACCATTTCATCTCTTCACTCTGCTAGTTTATACACACAGAAGGAGCCTTTAAATTCAGGAAGAGTGATTGGGATTTCACTAAATGATATAATCTGTTATTTTTTTCTTAAGTTTTTTTTATAGGTTAGGTCATAATCTTCATTCATGAAATAATCAACAATTTGGTTTCTAATTTTTTAAAAGTGGCTAAGAAGCCGGGCGTGGTGGTGCACGCTTGTAATCCCCGCTCTTGGGAGGCAGAGACAGGAGGATCGCACAGGTTTGAAGCCAGCCTTGCTGGCTTAAGAGACCCTGTTTAAAAAAAAGAAAAAAGTATAAAAAATAGGTCTAGGAGTATAGCCCGGAGGTAGAAGGGTTTCCAGGAACCCCAGTACCACAAAAACAAACAAACAAAAAAGTGTCTAAGATCTGAGAAAGAATTAGGTATTATATTTCATCTGAATCCACAGAACAAATTTTCTATCTTTATTTTATATTTGGCTAACTGAAAAGGGACCATATTGACAATGAAGAAACCATTTAAAAATTACTAGAGATCTCTTTCTTCTAATACCACAAAGAACATGGGACTGGGTTGAAATCCCTGAATTTCTGAGGGCTTTCCCATTCTGCTTTGCCTGAAACTGCCCTCTTGCCTTGTTCTCCATCCAGGGCTAGTACTGACTGTTTTCAATACTATTCTTCTGCGCAAATCTGAGAGAAGCCACGAGGCAGGAAAAGTGGGAGAGGTGAAAGGCTGGACAAAAAGGAAATAAAGAAACCGGGCGTGGTGGAGCACTTGTAATCCCAGCACTTGGGAGGGTGCAACAAGAGGATCCGGGTTCGTGGACAGCCTCAGCTACTTAGTGAGGTTTCTTGCAACTCAGTGAGACCCTGTTTCAAAAATAAAGAATAAAAAATAGGCCTGGGGGTGTAGCTCAGAGGTAGAATGCCCCTGGGTCCCATCCCCAGTACTGGAAAAAAAAAAAAAAAAAAAGGAAATAAAAAAGGGAAGCTAACAGAATGTTGTTTTTGTTTGCTTTTCTTGTGGTACTGGGGTTCCTGGAAGCCCTTCTACCTCCAGGCTACACTCCCAGACCTATTTTTACATTTTTATTTGGAAACAGGGTCTCCTAAGCCAGCACGCGCGGCTGGCTTCGAACCTGCGCGATCCTCCTGTCTCTGCCTCCCAAGCGCGGGGATTACAAGCGTGCGCCACCACGCCCGGACTAACAGAATGTTTTGAAACAGGGCCGCTATGTGGTCTTCATTACGATCCATATATTCTTTGTAAGTTTCTATTAAAAGCTTTATTTGAACCGGGTGTGGTGGCGCACTTGTAATCCCCGCGCTTGGGAGGCAGAGACAGGAGGATCGCGCAGGTTCGAAGCCAGCCATACTGGCTTAGGAGACCCTGTTTCCAAAAAATAAAAAAGTATAAAGTAGGTCTGGGAGTGTAGTCCGGAGGTAGAAGGGCCCCAGTACCACACACACACACACACACACACACACACACACACACACACACACAAACACCCAAAAAAAAAAAACTTTATTTGCATCCATCACCAAAAATTGTTCTTGGACAAATTTGTGGCATGGAAAAAGAACAGCCATAACAGGATCGTATCTTGTTTGACCATGCTCTCAAATAAATCTCTTTCTTTGTATTTATGTTCCACCTTAATATCTGAGTTCATCTGACCTAGTCAAATGGAGACATAGTTCTAGTATCTTGTTAAAAATCTGTGAATGTTCCATCAAGGTGTCTCTGTTTTTTTTTTTTTTAATGTAAAAACACTATTTTGATATGTTCTGATCAAAAATCTTGACTTGAAATATTCAGGTGACTTTCATTCAGGGGCATTTCAAATGAAAATTTTTGAATTAATCACTAGGAAATAGAATGTCAAAAATAAAAGTATTCTCTATTCAGAAAGAAATATACAAAGTGCGAGCATCAAAGATTCAAAAAAAAATAGAAAAATCTTTAAATAGGAAAAGTCCATACCTTGTCAGTTCAAGGGATTAGGATTTTAAAAGAAATCCTATGTCTCCTACTTAGAAGGAATTTGGGTCACTCCGACACTTGCCTCAACCATCTAGGTGTTTTCTTGGCCTCTTTTCTGTTTCCTTTGTTTCTTTTTATCTTTAGGTTTATGCAGAGATGAAGTAGATCAAAATGGAAGCATTGCATCCTCAACATTTTTGAAACATCTTTGGGAGATAAAGAACAAATACTCCCAATTTCCACATAGCACATCGGGTGATGCTTATTATTTGTTTAGCAGAAATGTACCAATAGTATTCTGTGGTAGTGAGAGAGGAAGTTAGATCTTGGCCTCAAGGCATTTATAATTTAAGACCGTCAATTAAGATAAACATCCTAAAGCACATGTCAACAAGCAAGGAACCTGCATAATAAATCTGGAGGTAGAGGCCAGAGACCAGCTTCTAAAGAAAGTAATACCTATTGTTTCAGAATTGAAAAGAAGCACTACCTTCACTTCTTTGAGAGTGTGAGGAGAAGGGACTAAGGGCATATTAGCCCTTCTAAGAGATACTTTTAAGCAAAGGTATGAAGCTGAAATTTGGTCACCTCTGTCTCTCATTGTCCCCACATTGTGTTGTCCCCTTGCTGCTGATTCTTCAGATACAAACAGACTTCTGCTCTCAACCTATTCTCTACCTTCCAGATCTCATTAGAACAGTGATTAATAGTTTATTTTATTCATCACATTTTCCTCTTTCAAAAAGTCTGTGTCCTTTAAGTCTCATCTCTTGTAAAATGAAAGACTTCACGTCCTCTAAATAGAATTTAAAACATTAGTAAACGTACAGGAGGTAGGAGTGATATTTGAGGAATTATGCCTTCTTGGACCACTGATATTTCAGCATCTATATGTACCTTTTCTTATAAAAATAATCATTTTAATTCATCTGGTAAGGGTTCTTCTTTATATTTGGTGGGCATCTAAGTAAATTTGCCAGTGTAGTATTACACTGTGATGATAGCCGGGCATGGTGGTGCACGCTTGTAATCCCCGCGCTTGGGAGGCGGAGACAGGAGGATTGCGCTGGTTCAGAGCCAGCCTCGCTGGCTTAAGAGACCCTGTTTCCAAATAAAAAAATATAAAATAGGTCTGGGAGTGTAGCCCGGAGGTAGAAGGGCTTCCAGGACCCCAATACCACCAAAAAAAGAAAAGAAAAAAAAAAACCACAGTGGTGATGGGGGTGGTAACAGTAATTAGTGAGGAGATAGAAAGGAAATAGGCAGATAGGGAAACGGCCTTGGTAGAAAAAAGTTAATTTCCTGAGTTTCCTGAGGGGGACAAATGCCTGAAATTCCAAAGGCTCAGGAGATAAGAAGGCCAGAGCTTCACAAAGCCATCCTGAGTTTCCTAATCAACAAACCCACCCAGCAAGTCTGGCATTCCTGAAAGGAGACCCTTCAAAGGACTTGCAAATGTCCTATGCAAATTCTCCTTGGAGTCACCACAACCACAAACGGACTTGCAAGTGGTCAGGCATCAGCCAGTCAGATGGCAAAAGTGGGTCACTTTCCCACTCGGGACCCCCTCCCCTTTTGGGGAGCTGTTCTCTCTCTTGCAGGTCGTGTTGGCCCTGAGAGAAGGCAGAGTGCATCTGAGGGCACGTGGCTCGGGCGACTCTCGAGTAGTGACCTGAAGGCCTCTGCTGGACATCATGGCTGACCAGGCCCTTAGGGGTGACCTGTACCTCTTTTCTGGCAGATCGCGTGGACTCTGGGAGAAAGTAGTTTGCAACTGATGGGCACTTGGCTCGGGCGACACTCGGGTAGTGACCCTGAAGGCAGCTACTGGACCCCGGAGTTCCGACAGCTCCTATGGGGTGTTCGGCCACTTTTCTCTATTCCCCTCTGGCAGACCACGCAGACTCTGGAAGAAAGCAGCCTGCACCTGAAGGCAATTCGGCTTGGGCTACTCTCAAGTATTGTCCTCAAGGCAGCTGCTGGACCCAGAGTCCCAGCCCCTTTGGGGGTGTTCAGCCACCCTTGCCCCATTCCCTGCTGCTTCCAATAAACCTTTTACTCCCCTTCCTGAGGTCTGCGGGTGTCATTCGGGTGTCATTCTTCGCTCTCCGTAGACAAGAACTCGCCGGGGTTTTCTCGCAAGAAACCCCCGTTTCATTAGTATCCTATTTAAAGTGTTACCAGGTAAAGAACCCTGAAATTCATTTTTTCTCATAGAAGCATGATGTGCAAAGGTTTTTAAGCTAAGTATATAGTGTTACAGTTTTTGACTGTTATGGTTTGGAAGAACTGTCCCTGGGGACCTTTGTTAGGCTCCCCAAGACTATTCTCGTAAAACCGCAGGTTCTTGTCCTGAGCTAAGGATAGATATGCAATAGCCCAGGCTCTTGCTGAAGATTTAAAGGAGTTTATTAAAAAGATAGAAATACAGAAGACAGTTACAGCCCCATGCCAATCAGGAGTGGCATAGGGGGGGCGGCTTGAACGAATTCACAGAAGATTTCTGGACACAGAATATTCTTATAGTCAGTCTCCTAACCCACAAAGATCCGCCCCCCTCTAGGGCCAGGCTTTGATGTGGGGGATTCCTTCCTGCAGGTCTGTCCTGTTTCCCTAAGCCCCAAAATGTGTTAATTCATCATCGCTTATGGCATCCTCTCATGATTATCGAAGTCTGGGATCTCCTGAAGGTTTATGGCATCCTTCCACTTCCTTGGGAAATCTTATCTTTACAATGGAAAAGGCCCTGAAATTATCCCTGTTGTCTTGCTAATCTCCCTTGGTCCCTGGAATCCTGCAGCTTCTTTTTCTGAAGCTCCTGGCTTCTTTACTACCAAAAATATATTTGAAAAATTGAACATCTTTCCCAATACTGGTACATATAGGACAGACTTTGAATCAAGACATGTTATCTAAAACCTTTTAGAAAGAAATAATGAGAATCTTGCCAACATTTTGATGACAATTTTTCAAAATATAAAGAATGGCTCCATCCTCCCCTATTCCATACCCTCTGATTGGTCACCTTAATTGCTTCACTATGGGGTACATAAACAAATGTATTAAAGTTAACCACAAAACAAGCATGAGATTGAGGGAGAGGGAGGGAATGGGATGGAGACTGGATGACAGCTAATTGGATGATGTGTGCTTGTATATCCTCTCAAGTCTTGTATTCCAATGTGATGTATGATTACAATGCACCAATAAAAATAAATTAAAAAAATATATATATATATATATAGAATGGCAACAGGAAACAGCAGGATAGTGACCTATGTTGGAAGGAGCTGGGGCTTCATTATGACCCAAAGCAGGTTATTAGCCTCTTTAAAACTCAATTTCTCCACCTCTAAAATGGGAGTGATAAAGCCTACCCTACAAGAATGGGATAGGATGAAGACCCCAAAACAGTAAATCGTTCTCATCCCTCCTGTGTAAAAGCAAACACAACAACAAAAGCCCTTGCTCCTGAATACAATATACAAAATGAAGCTGTTTGTGACAATAGGGGGGGGGAGCTGTTGCATATGATATGTCCAGTGAATCCAAGTGTCACAGATATGCCATATTGTTTCCGTAAACCAGCCACAGTTTTGAAACTTACCTTGAACACATAAAATATGAGAAGAAAATTCAGAGCAATCCAGAAAATTCTATAGAAAAGCAAATGCTCTTCCATTTCTCCTGTGGGAATATTTTCTACCACGTCAGAATTTCCCCTCCTTCTTATAAAACCTTGTTAAATAATATTTTAAAGCTTTTCTATACTAATTATACATGTGACTTGAAGCACTGTAATTCTTCCATGAGCACATGCTATAAGCATAATTTACATGTTCTTATGCTTCTGTTAAGTCTTCCCATGAATCTTTTATGCCCAGGTTTTTGCCAGCCCCATGTAAATTGTAAGATACTTGAGGTCCAGCCATTGCTCTATTTTAATGGTTGCTAAACACAATAGCACCTATTCAGCCCTTATCTTGTTTGACCTCTCACAAGTGTCTGACACTTCTCTCTTGAGACAATGACCTTGCCTTCTGTGATTTTGTTTTTAGCTAGCTCTGAATCAGACTGCACCTACTAAAATTCCTTCCTGGATTCCTTTTTATGATTAAAAAAAAAAAAGAATTGATGTTCCTCAGGGATCCACCTCCTTCTTCCATCTCTTTGTATTCTATATTATGTTCTCCACTGACTCCAACTAACACATCACATATACTGATAACCCCCATATCTGGGGCTCCAGAGCATTCTCTCTTCAGTTCTCTAAGAGCACACTGTATTTCAAGTGTTTGATAGTCCTCTCCACTTGCACACTCCACAGGGACCTCGAACTCAGCATGTGCAAAACTTGACATATCTTCTTTTTCTCTCTGTCCCCAAACCCACCCTCTCTGCCTATACTGTTCTAAGAAGGCACCTCACTGCCTAAGACAAATTCCTAAGTGTCATCTTTACCTTAACTCCTCCTCATCCATAAGCAAACTGGTCCCCATCTCCTTTTATGAGTTCAGCCTCCTAATGAACTCTTGATTTTCTCCACTTCTTTTTATCACCACTCCAGCTAACTTGGTCAACAGCCACTACATTTTTTGGCTTTCTCAACCCTCAGGATAAATATCCATTTTCCTTAGCAAGGTCCAGCAGTCTTCATGTCCACCTGTGTCCCTGTCCAGCCTCATCACTGCCATTTACTTTTCATCATCTCCATGTGAGATTATCTCAAATTCTCCACATGTCACATTCTTTCTTTCTTCTTTGGATTCCATGATGCACCTTGCATTCCTTTGCTTAAAGAAATTCCTCTCCCCCCAGGCCTAAGTTACACAGAGAATCAGTTAAGAATGATGTGGTTACTAGGAAAGCAACTTCTCCTCCCCTCCCAAAGTTCAACAGTTTACCTTGCCAAAGGTCAGTTTTAATAGAATAGAGTAGTCCATGAACTCAGTTTTCTTTTAATCTATCGAAGTTACCTATGCAAGAATTTAACCCTATAGAAGGCTCCAGAGTGTGCTTAAATTGCTGGTTCTGGATGTCTGCATATAATCCATCTATTTTTATTTGACAAGTACTTACAAAGTATTTGCTGTGTACCTGGAATATTGTGTGCATTAGTGTTTTAGTCCTTGTGGCGCCCCAGGAAGTGGATAGAACTATTATCACCATTTTATAGACGGAGGAACTGAGACATCAATGGTCATTTGCCCATATAGTTACTCATTAACAGAGTTAGGCTAATTGGCCACCAGAATCTAACTTTTTAATCTCTGCACTAAATTGCCTTAGCATAATTGCTTTAGCTGTATGATGAAAATTCTCAATGTGATTAACTCAAGGGTTGAGGATTTTCCTCTTTTTCCTCCTTTTCTTCCTCTTTCCTTCCTTATTCCCTTCCTCCCTTTCTCCCTCTTTTTTTCTTGCTCTCTCTCTCTTTTTTTATGATACTGGTGATTGCACCCAAGAGCATTCTGCCTCTGAGCTACACCAAAATCCCTATTCTACATTTAATTTTTGAAACAGTGTCTCACTGTGTTGTAGGGGGCCTCACTGAATTGTTGAGATTGGCCATGCACCTGTTATCCTCTTGTCTTAGCCTCCCAAGTACTAGGATTATAAACAAGCACCACGATTCCTGGCTTCTCTATTTCTAAATCTGCTTGTCCATCAAAGCCTGCTTAAAATATGAAGTTTAAACTTCTAAGACAAACCTTTTAGGTCTAGAAAGAGGTCATTGGACTCAACAATTTTAATAGAACAAATATAGTGGATTCAATAAACATTGAACATAAATTATTTAATGTTATACAGACACTTTTAGGACTCACTATGCACAGTGAAGGAAATCAGCTCTCTAGCCAGTGGACTCCCTATCTGTGTATATATCGTGAATATTTCCATCATATGCTTACCATCCCTCTGTGAGATATGAGGTTATATGTGAAGGTCTAAGAAAGATACTAAAGATAACTTTTCTCCCAACAGAAACTTACTTAATGTTTCTTGAAGAGGGCATTTGATTATGAGGCACTTGTTCATCAGTGATTTGTGACTAGATTTTCATAAGCTCACTCTTCTGTCACTAGATTTTTTTTGTCTTAATACATTTTTTCACATTTTTTTGTGAGTCCTAAGCTACTAGTCCTTTAGAGAGAGGTTGAGGACAGAGGCACACATTATGAAAATTATGTGTGACATAGAAGAAACTAAGAAGATCAGCCAGAAAAAAAGAATTATATGAAAATCTGGCTCTTTAATCAAGAGTGGTGGTGCACACTTGTAAACCCAGCATTCGGGAGGCTGAGACAGGAGGATCACAGTTCACAGATGGTTTCAGCTACTTAGTGAGACCCTTTGCAACCCAGTGAGATCCTGTTTGAAAATAAAAAATAAAAAATAAAAAATAGGGCTGGGGTTGTGGCTTGGAAGTAGAATGCCCCTGTGTTCCATCCTAAATACCGTAAAAAAAAAAAAAGAAAGAAAGAAAGAAAGAAAGAAAAAAGAAAATCTAGCTTTCAAACTATAAATGATGACTTAGGTATTGTTTAATTACAGCAAGGAGGATTTCAGTCTTTCCACCCTCCTCTTTGACACTATGATTCTAACAATGCAGCAAAAGTTTGCAACTCTGTGGTTCTGATATATACTGAACTATTAGTAAATAAAATCTCTTAACTTTTCTTCCATGAATGGTGGTTAAATAAGTTTTCTGACACCCCACACTTTCACTACTGATTTTTTAAGCCTATGCTTTAACTCTATATAGATTTTCCCAAATTCATTTGGTCTTAATGGCTTTATAAGCACTTTTCCAGGCCCACTTGTGTTTGATGGCTTCGCTGAGAAGAATCACCACTCATTGACGGAGTCCTCCTCCAGAATATTTAACCTCAGGGCCTTTACATCAGGCTAAATTACCACATTCTGAGCTGAGCGATACAAATGCTTTAACTGCTTTGCAATCAATTCCTAGAAACGAAGTAGGGATGGGAGAAAGAGAAGAAATGGAAGGTATGAGATAAGTAGACAGCTCCAGAAGATGAGTGATTTTTTTAAACAGTAGAATCAAGAAATTCATCCTAAGTAGGGAAAACACAGCTGTAACTGACATAGGGGATGATTCAGCTTTCCAGCCTGGCAGGCTTTTAACGTTGGCAGCATGAATTGGACCTGAAAGACTTGTACTGCTTTGGGTCCTGATTTTCATTTAGTCCTACCAGCAAGAAAAATCAGCCTAGAGCCACCAGCCTGCTGATTTTGTTAATTCCCTCAAATATGTCCCTTGTTTAAATCAGCGCTGATTAAACATTCTTGACATCTTTCCTTTCTCAATGTGCCATGACTCATCAGGTGATCACAGTGGAACCCAAAAGCTAAATCTGTTTCTTTAAAATGTTTACTGAAGTGAGCAATAAAAAAAAAAAAACAATGTCAGCTGAAAGGATGAAAGAATGAATGGCTCTGGTGCATTGTGTGGCTCTTACCTATTGATAGTCTTTAAGAAATGAAATGCTAGGCACGGAGGACGTAGGCAGCTGCTGAATCAGACCGCAGACCTCAACTACCGAAAGCCTGAGCTTCCGCTGCCCAGCAAATGTTTCCCAAACAGGGCGGATTGCTTCGCTACCACTCAAGGTCATGTCTAGATGGTAACTGGCTATAATCATGGATCATCACTTTACCTTGGCAGAAACACTTTTCCAACTCACTCCCATATTTGAGTCTCTGTTTCCTTAACAGTCTAAATATTAAGATAGTGGGATTGCTTACCACAAAGCAACTAGGCACACATGACATGTTGTTAAATGGTGCTCATCTTTTTTTTTTTTTACCATACTACTTTTAGCATAATAGGAGTTAGACTTTCTGTTCCACACAGGACAATAACAAGGAGATGACTGCCATAGCAAATTACTCACTCCCACCTACTGGATAAAATCCATCAAGCTTTGTCAGTTGTCTTAGGGTGGAAAATGATTACATTCAGTGTGGTACACTTGAAGCATTATTGCTCTCGGAATTAAGAAAACAGATGTTCAGTTCTTTGTTCTGCCCACAAATTGTGTGACCTTGGGTAAGTCATTGAAAAACTCTAATATTCCAGAGAACTACAATAATATATAAATATAACATATATATATGTATATATATATACATATATATATATATATATATTCATAGCAGCACAATTTATAATAGCCAAATTATGGAAGCAACCTAGGTGTTCATCAACAGATAAATGGATTACAAAATCAGAAGAAATACACATAATGGAATTCTACTCAGCCATAAAGAAGAACAAAATTAGGTTATTTGCAAGAAAATGGAAGGAGCTGGAGAATATTGTGTAAAGTGAGACTAGCCAATCACAGACAGTAAAGGGTCATATGTTTTCTCTAATATGCTCAAGCTAGGGAGTAATTTGGATAGCAGAGGGACTCCAAATAATAGAGGAGAAACCTCAGTGGAGCCAGGGAGGTGTTCTAAGGGAAGGGGAGGAGGAAGATGGAGGTTCATTAATGGAAATACTACCATCAACTATGTGTACTTATGTGAATATATTAACCAACAGCAATCTCAGTACTCTGTAATGGGAAGAGGGAAAATAGGGGGCTGGGGGTGCCCATCAAATGTTGTGCACATGTATATCACTGTCAACATGATTTACATTATGATGTGAGACTATGATGCAAAAAATCTCTGATTTTTTTAGCCAGGTGTGGTGGTGCATGCCTGTAATCCTATTACTTGAAAGGCTGAGACCGGAGAATTGCAGATACATGGCCAGTGCACAATAACTTAGTGAGACCTGTTTCAAAATTTAAAAAATGGCTAGAGATGTAGCTCAAAGGTAGGATGCCCCTGGGTTCAAACTCAAGTACAGGAAAAGAAGAAGGAAGAGGTGAAGAAGACAAATGATGAGACTGTTAATTTCTCATCTAGGTAATATAAGATTAGAATAAAATCTTGGCTTTTATATTTCCATTCTATGATTTTCCCCATCTTAATAAGAATCATCTTTCTAGAATATGTTCTTAGGATTTTAAATGTATATCTCACTCAATGTAATCTGGGATATCAGTTTTTGTTTTTTTGTTTTTTGTTTTTTTGGTGGTACTGGGGTTCCTGGAAGCCCGTCTAACTCCAGACTAGTGGGCTACAGTCCAAGACCTATTTTTTTATATATTTTTAAAATTTGGAAACAGGTCTCTTAAGCCAGCGCGGCTGGCTTCGAACCTGCGCGTTCCTCCTGTCTCCGCCTCCCAAGCCCGGGGTTTACAAGCATGCGCCACCACGTCCGGCTGTCAGTTTAATTCAGTTATCACTTTAAAACAATCTGAATAAAAGATCGGGTAACAGATAATATATTTTTCTTCTGTCAAGAAAGATTCTACCGAAGGGGTTTGGTTTTGCTGACTTCAGGGATAATTTCTTAAAAATGCATTTAGCTAGAATGATACATCAGTCTTGTGTGCAGGCCTGCTGCCCTGGAACTGGGGATGGAAAGGGTCTAAGTGGGTTTTGTTGCTGGCTTCCTTCTGGGGTTTAGGCCAGTAATCAAATTTCTTTCTCTCTGAATATTTTTAGTTCCATCTTGGAGTTAATCAGTTATTTAAGCTTTCAGTAAACAGAGGCAAACCCAAATAAAAATCATTTGAAAGCACAATACCCATGGGAGAATGTCAGAAGAATGCTAAAAATTTTACAAATAAGAAAGAACTAAAAGTTGCTACTTTCAAGCTTTGTTATTGACAATATAAGTGCTTCATGATTTGAAGAACTCTAGCATGGGCTGTAGGTTGTCATAGCAACAACAACTGCTATTACCTGGAAGGATTCAAAAGTAAGATAATAATTCAAAGACTTTCTCATAGCCATGGTTGATGAAGTGGCAAATATTTACTTCCTCGGGTCTAGGTACCTTTCCCATTTCCCACTTTGTTTTGCAACAAAGATCATTTCTTAATCTGTATTTCCCTTCTTCGGAGCCACATGGTTCCATTGGCCAATGGTCTGGAATAATGGTTTTTTTTTTTCCCCCTTGGCAGATAGGAAGGGATATGAAATGCAGAGAAAATGGGGGTTGAGTCATGAAAAGTATTTTGTTTTTAAGAGAATTAAAAGGAAATTCTTTTTTCCTTCAACTGGGAGTACTAATGGAAGCCTATGAAATTACCTTACATAACTCAAAGGTAACTGACAGAGTGATGATTAAGATTTAGTTCTTCATTATTGTTAAGTGAGATAAGCCAGTCACAGAACGTGAAGAATCATGTGTTTTTTTCTCATATGTGGAAGCTAGAAAATAATTGGAATACCCCGTGAGGCGAGGCCAGCATCGGAGCCTGCCGTGAGACATGGCCAGTGCTGGGGCCTCCTAACCCAGGAACGGAACCTGCCAAGGGGTTAGGCCGGTGCTGGGGCCAGCGAGGCCGGCACCGGAGCCTGCCATGAGGCAAGGCTGGTACTGAGGCCTCCGAGCCCGGGATTGGAGCCTGCCGAGGGATGAGGCCGATGCTGGGGCCAGCAAGGCCGGCATTGGAGCCTGCCGTGAGGCAAAGCCACTCCTGAGGCCTGCAAGGCCAGGACCGAAGCCAGCTTAGGGGTTAGACCGGTGCAGGGGCCAGCGAGACTAGACCTGGGGCCTCCCATGATGCAAGGCCGCTGCTTGAGCCAGCGAGGTCTGGATCAGTCCACTGAGTAGCCAGGCCACTACTGGGACCATCAAGAGTGGGATCGGTACTTGCAACGCAGCATGCACAGAGAAATATCGCAGAAAATATAAATCAGACGCTTCTCTTAATCAGCAATAACTAGGAGGAAAAGGGCAACAGGAAGAGGTTGAGCTATAGAAAGGGCCCTATAGTGAAGCAACTAATGTGACCAATCAGAGGGTATGTAATACTGGAGGACGGAGCCTCTTTAAAACGCAGGAGGTACATAAACAAATGTATCAAAGTAAATCACCAAGGAAGCGTGCGATGGAGGGAGGGGGAGGGAATGGGATGGGGGCTGAAGGAGGGCTAATTGGATGATGTGTGCTTGTGTATCCTCTCAAGTCTTGTACTCCAATGTGATTGATATATGACTACAATGCACCAATTTAAAAAATAAATTAATAAAAAAAATTAAAAAAAAATAAAAATAATTGGAATATAAAAGGGACCTTAGATAATGGAAGAGAAACTCCAGTAGAGAGAGGGAGGGGGTCTAGCAGATTGTGTGTGTGTGTGTGGGGGGGGGTAATAAAAAAAACCCACCACTTCCATGAATGTTATTTATCAATGCCAATCTCCGTATCAAGTGTGGGAAAGGGAAGGAACGGGAGCCAGGGAAAGCTCACCAAGTATTGTGTGCATGTATATCCCCGTCACTCTGAACTACATTAAGATGGGAGACTATAATATACCAATTAAAGTAAATAAAATCTTGGTGCCCTCCAAGATTTTATTTACTTTAATTGCCAAGTATAGTTTAAATGTATACCATTTATGTTCAATTAAAAAAACATAAAAACATAAACCAAAAGCAATATATTAAATGATTAAATATGAAAAAATAAAACAAAATAAAGTAAATAAAATCAAATTTAGTTCTCATTTTAAGAAAAAAGAAAAATTCCTCAAAATTTGAGCAGTGTTTACATAAGTTTAACATATTATATTTTTATGTATCTACTTATGGTGTTTCTTTTCTTAACAAGTTCTGGTGAAGTTAGTGAATTGAGCCAATGCTAAAACTCCACCTTCTGCTCAAATATATGTTTGAGCTACAGGTAAAATAATTTTCATAGCCAGGTACAGTAGCACATACCTGTATTCCTGTATGTGGGAGCTTGAGAGAGGAGGGTCACAGGTTTAAGAACAGCCTCAGCCAGGTGTGGTGGCGCACGCTTGTAATCCCAGCATTTGGGAGGCTGAAACCGGAGGACCGCAGTTCGCAGACAGCCTCAGCTACTTAGTGAGGCCCTCTGCAACTCAATGAGACCTGGTTTCAAAATAAAGAATAAAATAAATAGGGCAGGGGGTGTAGCTCGGAGGTTGAATGCCCCTGGGTTCCATCCCCAGACCCGCAGACCCGCAAAAAAAAAAAATTCTCAATAATTTAGCAAATACTTGTTTCAAAACTAAAAATAAAACATGGCTGAGATGTAGGTTGGAGGCAAGCAAAAAATGCCTTTGGGTTCAATAACCAGTAACAAAAATGTATATTTTTTTCGATAAATTGAAAATAACATGGCCACATTCAAAACCAGTAAAGGGAATATATGACCCATAAAACAAGATATTATCCTAAAAATGGAAAAGTATATATATATATATATATATATATATATATATATATATATATATATATACTGTACCCCCAGAAACCGGACATGGCCTAAAAAAACCTAACAGATGGTCCACCATGAGAAAAGAGAAAATGGATACAAAGCAATGCTATGTCATTAATGCTTCAATTTTCTCAGAACCAAAAAAATAGGCGTCCTTGATCCAATAAGTACCATTATGTTTCAATGGGATAAATATAATTTAAAAATCCACCTCTAGGTATTTTGTAGTATCAGTGTATTAAGATAAGGAGAAAAGCCTATAAAACAAAACTCCAATCCAAATTAACTATAGAATTCTATGGATGTATGTAGTGCTGGGGACTGAACCCAAAGGCATTCTACCTCCAAGCTACACTCCCAATCCTATTATTTATTTATTTTTTTTAATTGGGGAAAAGCATCTGACTAAGTTGCTGAGAGCCTGGCAAAGTTGCTGAGTCTAAATTCGACCTACAGTAGTCCTGTCTCAGCCTCCCACAACTGGGATTATAGACATGCACCACCACTCCTAACTATAGATTTTTATCAGCAAAAATAGATGTCTACTGAAATAGATTAATATCTGTATGATTCCAGAGGAAAAATAACTGTACTGTACAATTCTATAGCCAATCAAGCTATAATTTATGAAGATTCTTTAAGGCATATATACACAGTTAAAATGAAGACCATAATTAGAAGAACTTTGAAAGTTTATTTTTCAGTTAAGTAAAGAAATTCATAGAATGAGAAAAAGGTATGGAGGACTCAAAATAAAATGATTAAAGAATTAGCAAACCTATATTGGAAAATGCAAAATGAATGATTTTGTAAAACAAATAATATTTTAATGTTTAGTAACAAGATACGTCTCATATTTAGTGTAAAAGATGTGTTTATATTTGGTAATAAGATTTTAGATAAGAGTTATAAGAGAGAGAAAAACTTGAAGAAAGTTAAAATTACTTTAGTGCTAAGATTATTTTCTTGTTTAGAGAAAGGGAGATACTGATTAATTTTGACTCTGTTAAGAAAATCTAAATATATATATGAGTGTTACAATTTTAAAGGTCAACAGTAAAGACATAGAAATAGAATACAGAATTTTAACAGAATGAGCACAGAAGAGAGGAATAAAAATCTTAATCAGTTGAAAACACGATGATAAGAAAAAGTAAGCAACTAAAAAGTTTAGTAGATTAAAACACAATGATACGGCAAAGACAAGAAGAAATATATCAGTAATCCTAAGAAGATAAATCTGTTATTTCCTGAAAGACAGACTTTATCAATTGACTAAAGAACCCCCTAATGTGTTCCCCAGATTATTTAAAAATAATTAAAATGGTAAGAGAACTTTTATTTTGATAAATATCAACATAAAGAACCTGATATAGCAGTATTCAGATTATAAACATATAGTAACTTGGTGAATAACATTAAAAGGTCTGAGAAAATACTTAATACTTGTACAATTAATGATTCTCAAAATGAAACAAAAATATGTTTACGGATTGGTTCTCCCATGTATCTACCTTGTGATTCCAAACTTAATTATATAATTTAATTTGTTAGATCTTTGGTATTCAATATTTAATCAGAATCTTGAATGGCACTATATCAGTGTCAACTTTTAACACTGATTTAATACTGATATTGTCTAGATTTTTCCTTTTTTTTCGTGGTACTTCAGATTGAACCCAGGAACACTCCACTACTGAGCTATACCCCCAGCCCTTTTTTCATTTTTTGTTTTGAAACAGGGTCTTGCTAAATTGCCAAGACTGCCTTGAACCTGTGATCCTCCTGCCTCAGCCTCCCAAGTACCGGGATTACAGATATCTACAACCATGCACACTTATACTTTTCAATGAAATTAATCTGAAAATGTCTTACCTAAGAAATCCTTCACACTTGATCACCTTTTCTCTAGAGTATACATTTTTATACTCTATCATTCCATTGTGTTATGTATACTATTAAGAAATTGTACAAATGTTCCTCTTACTTGAACAATCCTGAAATATAAGAATTTAAGCTATTTCTGTGCGTTTGTTCAAAAGTAGCTCTATTTTTATATATAGATATATCCTGATATTTATTCTGTTTATTATTTCCCCCGATGGGAGGACATTACAGTCAACTTTAGTGAGCGTTTCAGCAGCAGATGAAATTTTGCTTATGAATGCTTATATGTAATTAGCAATTATTTTGGAATTCTTATGTTTAAAATATAAACAAAGCAGTCATGATAGTTTTTCTAGTATTTTTACTCCTGTAATTAGACTACTAAAAAATAAGGTTATATATAATTAGAAAATAGAGGAATACCCAAAAATAAGGGCAAATAAAGTGTTTATATTCTTTGAATAATTTAAAAGCATGCAAGATATATCTGAAAAATTGAATGAAATATCCTGTTAATTAATTTCTCTCTATTAGTCTTCTTTGATTGAGATCACATAGGAATCATAATTATAAATGGAAAGAAAAATGGAAATCTCCCTTAAGGAATAAATCTCTAATAAGAAGATATTGATCATTTGGAGTAAATCTATGGTTGTGATCAAATACATATTATATAGCTATTATCAGGTAAATGACTTGGGCAGGAGACAAGTCTTCTCTTGATCTTGTTGTCTCCTCTGTTAATCCAGGCATCCTGTCTCTTGATAATAATGTTGAAGAGAAAATTTACTCTATAGCTTAACACAAAGCAAGGGGATGCTAATTTAATGTCATTCCCTTAACACCTCATGAAAGAAAACACAAAGCCTTTTAACATCAAATATGCTTCTCCAATGCCTATTTCTTGTCAACAGACACCGTTTAATCTTTGAGAGACAGATGCACACATCTTTTGGCTGAAAGTACAGAGAACAATTTTATACCAAACACATCAAGAGGGAAATTGGGAACAGTTGCAACACTCTACGGCTCAGTGTTGGAAATGCTTTTGTAGCACTGGACAAAAACTGGCCTCATGCCGGCTGCCCAGATTCCTCCTATGGAGTGTAATCTCTTGGGAGATTTTTCATTATTGTCTTTACTGCTTAGATCAACACCAGGCAGATTGAGTGAAAACAGCCCTTCAAAGCCATTTTTAATCTTTCAAACAGGCAAATTAGTTGTGAATTATTTATCAAGAACATCCAGGTGGATGCTAATACAGTCAAATCAGCTTTCTGCTTTCCTGTTACCTGGAGTTTCTGAGCCTTGAGAATACTGCTGTCATTCCTATTTTTTCTTTCACCAATTTTCAACTTGTTTTCTAAAAATAATTTGACATGCTATTAGAGAACTGAAAGATATTTGCTTCTTTATCCTGCAGTGACATATCAAATCACTAAGAAAAATCAAATAGTACCTTGACCAACAGATGTTAAGGTTTTAAAGAGAAAGACAAAGAGAGCATTGAGGAAGGAAAATTTGAAGGGGTAAATAAGTTTTTTATAAAAAAGAAAGATTAATATTATAATAATTTTGTGCTAGTAAAGTAGTCTGTGTACCATACTAATCCTATTACCCAGTCAGTGGACTTATTTTAAGGAAAGAACAAACCAGCCCAAATTTCTTGACTTGTTACCTTATGAAGTCAGCATGAGTTTTCTCTTTCCATTCCTGACCTAAATCTTGAGTGAACTTAAATGGTGTCATCTTGTCTTAGAGCATACAAACACTTGAACACAACATCAAGCCTTATATTTCTCTTCTAATATACTTGCAAATTTTTTGGCTGCTTCATGGTATGAAAATTATAAAGTCCTGGACAAACTGTAGAATTAAATCAAGCAAAAATAAGGTATATTTAAAAAAAAAAAAAAAAAAGCAAGCAGGGCCGGGCGTGGTGGCGCACGCTTGTAATCCCCGCGCTTGGTGAGGCAGAGACAGGAGGATCACGCAGGTTCGAAGCCAGCCGCCTGCGCTGGCTTAGGAGACCCTGTTTCCAAATTTGAAAAAAATGTAAAAATAGGTCTGGGAGTATATCCCGGAGTTAGAAGGGCTTCCAGGAACCCCAGTACCACCAAAAAAAAAAAAAAAAAGTAGAAAATACTCTATTAGTGATGAAAATAGAATATGTCCAATTAAAAGTACTATGATTCTGTTAAAAAGTAAGACAAAAATTTTTCAATACTTTATATACATTAGTAGATACAATTTGATGTTTTGATACACGTATCCATTGTACATTGATCAAATCTGGGGGAAGTTAGTATATCTATCACCTCATGCATTTATTTTTTCCTATGGAGAGAACATAAAAACCCTCTTGTCTAGCTATTTTGAAATATATTACTCTTGCTGGGCATGATGGTGCACACTTGTAATCCCAGCATTTGGGAGGCTGAGACAAGAGGATCACAGTTCCAAGGCAGCCTCAGTTACTTGGTGAGGCCCTTTGCAACTCAGTGAGACTCTGTTTCAAAATGAAGAATATAATAGGGCTAGGGGTGTAGCTCAGAGGTAGAATGCCCCTGGGTTCCATCCCCAGTACTGCCAAATAATATATAAATATATATTATATATATATATAAATATATACATATATTTATATTACTGTTAACTATAGTCACCTTATTTTAACTATAGTCACACTACTCTGCAAGGGAACTGGACATTTTTTAAAAGATGAATATAAGTTGTAAAACGAATTCTTATTGAGCGCTGATATACCGCAATCAGTCCACATAAAAATTCAAAGGGCTAGCCGGGTGTGGTGGCGCACACTTGTAATCCCCGCACTTGGGAGGTAGAGACAGGAGGATCGCGCAGGTTTGAAGCCAGCCGTGCTGGCTTAAGAGACCCTGTTTCCAAATAAAAATATTTTAAAAAATAGGTCTGGGAGTGTAGCCCGGAGGTAGAAGGGTTTCCAGGAACCCCAGTACCACCAAAAAAAAAAATTAAAAGGGCTAATTGCTAGGATGCCGCATTTATTGATGGAGGAAAACAAAATAGAGAAAGAATATCTTATCCAAGTTTCCATAACCAGCAGAAGGGGCAAGTAGGGTTTGAGCATAGATGTCCTGCCTCCAGAGCTCACTATCTTAACCACTTGACATTTGGCTCCTCTTTCACCCAGGATACCCAATGTTACCAAAAATATTCATGTAAAGTATTTCAGTGACACTTTACCAAAATACTAATAATGTCTCAGAAGTGTCTTGTACAAAAGTTTTACAAAACACTGAACTACTCGCAACTGTGATGGACATAACAAAACTGATGACTGTGCTCTTCTCAGGCTTTTCCTTTCTGCTGTGTATGCTTTCTGCTCAGATTGGTGTTAAGTAATATTACTTTTGGGCAAGGAAGATGCCAAAAAAAAAAAAAAAAAAGACAGAGAAAAAAGGCAGTGGAGATAAAAGAACTGCAAGGACATGAATAAGAAATATTGTGAATTTTAATTTACCAGAGGAAAAACTACATTAAACTTCAAATAAAATAGAGTAAAAAGAAAAAAAAAAAACCTTTAGCACTTTTGATGTGCTGCAGACTTTCTTATGCAAAACTCACTTCATTCTCAGAACACTACTGTGATAGAAGTCTGAACGCCCTTTTTAGGTGAGGCATCAAATGCTCACCAATGCAGTGTTCAAAGCCAAGTCTTCTCTTGCCAAGTCCATAACTCTCTTGCCTACTTCTCTGCTACTCTGCAGCTGTGAAATGCTATGGTAGACCTTACCTCCAGAGCTGGTTCAGCATCCTTCATTCTCAAATCATAGCATCTCCACTTAACAGCTGTGCAAGCTGAAGCAAATTAGTTAATCTCCCTGCAACTCAAGTTCTTTAGCTACAAAAGAGAAATGATAATGACATAGAAACAATCATGGGGATCAATGAGCTGAACATAAAAGTGTATGGAAATTTTATGTATGCATAAAAGGATGTCCATTACAAACATTAATAAACATTTAATAAAATTTGATAAAATTTAATAAATTTTAAATAATTTAAATGATATTTTAAATAATAATTTAATAAAAATTTGATAAAAATTTGAAATAGTCACTAATTTATTATTATTATCACCATTTACTATAAGCCCTTTCTATAGAAGCACCATAGGAACAATGCAAGAATGCATATTTTCACTGCTTCTATTAAACACTATACTAGAGATCTTAGCCAATACCACAGGCAAGAGAAAAGGAAATCATTCAGAATGAAGAGGAAGAAGTATAATTATTCATAGAATATGGTCGTGACTGATAGAAATCCTACATAACTGACAGAAATGAAATGAGTATACTATATTCACAAATGTAAGGTTAGTATATAAAAATCTATTATATTTTTTGAAAAAATAAACTTTTACTTTATCACATCACTGTAAAAAATTAGCTTAAAATGAATAACATAGCCAGGCATGGTGGCGCACGCTTGTAATCCCCACGCTTGGGAGGCTGAGACAGGAGGATTGCACAGGTTTGAAGTCAGCCTCAGCTACTGTGTGAGGCTCTCAGCAAGTTAGTGAGACCCTGTTTCCAAATAAAATATAAAATAGGTCTGGGAGTATAGCCTGGAGGTAGAAAGCTCCTGGGTTCCACCCCCAGTACCAAGAAGAACATAAGAAAACGTTGTAATGCTAGAGCAGAAAAAGATTTATTAAGAAAAATAATAAGTACTTTTTTGCGGTACTGGGGATGGAACTCAGGGGTAGCTGCAACTCCAGCCCTATTTTTTATTCTTTATTTGGAAACAGGGTCTCAATGAGTGCTGAGAGTCTCAGTAAGTAGCCGAGGCTGGCTTCGAACCTATGCAATTCTCCTGTCTCAGCCTCCCGAACCTATGCAATCCTCTTGTCTCAGCCTCCCAAGTACTGGGATTACAAGTGTGTGCCACCACACCCGGCTAATAAGTACTTTAAAAACTAATAAATTAGACTTTATTAAAATTAAAAACTTTTTACGTTCAAAAGACACAATTAGGAAACTGAAAAGGTAACCAATATACTAGAAGAAAATAAAGAATTTTACTCAGCCATAAGGAACAAAATTACATCCTTTGCAGGAAAATGGATAAAACTACAGAATATTATGGTAAGTGAGATTAGTCAGTCTCAGAAGGGCCATGTTTTCATTCATGTGTGGAAGTGTAGCCCAGAGGTAGAAGGGTTTCCAGGAACCCCAGTACCACCAAAAAATAAAAATAAAAAATAGGTTAGGGGGTGTAGCTCAAAGGTCAAGTGCCCCTGGGTTCTATCCCTAGACCCACCCACCCCCAAAAAATAGGGCAGGGGACATAGCTATGAGGTAAAATGCCTCTGGGTTCCATCCCCAGTACCACAAAAAATTTATTTACTCATTAAAATAATTTGCTTGGAGAAGAATACTCTAGGCCCAAAGGAAGAAAGTGTGAAGATCTTGAAATCTCCAACAAATATATGACTTATAGATGAATAAGTTAATAGTATACATTAATTATCATTATTTCAATGACTACTTTGCAATCTACTTGGGAACTTTTTTGATATTCCCCTTTCAGATGTACTTTTTTCTATTTACAAAGTGAGTGAGAATATAAAATTCTCAGCATATTGTCCTCCTTTAAGAAATTGTATTACATATCTTTCATTTGTACACATAAATTCATAACCAGGAAGCACTGCTTGGCAGTCTTATTACATTGTACATATATATGAGCTATGGATGAGTTTGTTTACTGGATCCAAGAATTCCACATATCCCCAGAGCTAAGAAATTCTCACAAAGCCCCTGCCAGCTTCATAAAATTATAGTCTCCTATGAATCCCCCAAGGAGGGGGGGGGTTATTTTATCATCCCTGAACGTTTTCTCCAGCATGCAGCAAGCAATTGCTGCTGAGGCTACAAATCCTAGAAAACAAGAAAAATGGATAAAAGCAACATTCACCCTCTATAGACTTCCTTTTTCTCCTAGAAGTTTGGGAAACTATATTCAAAATGAAATGTAGAGGTGATGTTGAAAAGTTAGATAAATAAAAGAACTGAGGAACTTGGAGAGATACACTAGGTAACAATTACAAATGGACCAACTGAATATGGATATTGGGTCAACTAAGTCCATTCACTGAAGCATACCAGCTTCCCAGGAGGTTCTGCAAATGCTCTTCGATTTATCATGGTGCTACATCTGAATAACCCTTTATAAATTAAATGCATCACAAGTCAAAAAATGCATTTAACTTGCCTAACTTACCAAACAGAGTTTTGCAGCATAGTTCATTGTCATGACCACAATGCTGACTGAGATCTGCAGCTCCCTGCCCCTCCTTGGCATCTCCAAAGAGTATCTCTCCACATATTACAAGCCAGAGAAAAGTCTAAAGTACAGCTCTTACTGGAAGTATTTTGATTTTACTAAATTAAAAAAATTTCCCCACTTCAAAAATTTTTATATGGCAAGTCTATAGTTGTTGGTTTAGGTTTCTGGCAATTTGTCAAACTAGATATATCAGATAAGATGATTCAGAGCACGGACAAAAAAAAAAGTCAAAGTGACAATATCTACACACACACACACACACACACACACCCCACACATTTCAGAGTAGAGTCAAGCTAATATGCTGGCTCATCAAAATTGTTTGGCTGGGTGTGGTGGCACATGCTTGTAATCCCAGCATTTGGGAGGCTGAGACAGGAGGATCCGGGTCGAAACCAGCCTCAGCTACTTAGTGAGGCCCTTTACAACTCAGTGAGATCCTGTTTCAAAATAAAGAATACAAAATAGGGCCGGGGGTGTAACTCGGAAGTAGAATGCCCCTGAGTTTGTGGTACTGGGTTCCATCTCCAGTACCAAAAAACAAAACAAACAAAAAAAGTAAGAAAGAAAAGAAACAACTCTTCCTTACACACACACAAATTTTAGAGTAGAGTCAAGCTAATATGTTGGCTCATCAAAATTATCAAGAACCAAACCACTTAGAGTTTTCTGATCCGTCAATCAAAGACATACATATTTTCCTTAAGAACTGACTCAGTCAGGTGTGGCGGCCATGCTTGTAATTTCCACGCTTGGGAGGCAGAGACAGGAGGATTGCGCAGGTTCAAAGCCAGCCTTGCTGGCTTAAGAGATCCTGTTTCCAAATAAAAATATAAGAAATAGGTGTCTGGGAGTGTAGCCCAGAGGAAGAAGGGTTTCCAGGAACCCCAGTACTACAAGAAAAAAAAAAAAAAAGAACTGACTCAGCAAACAAGTATCAGTCATTCATTCTATTTGCATTCCAGGCAGTAGGAAGTAGGACAGGAAAAGAAAGTGAAAATCCCAGAAGTCCAGCACACTAATGTTTGCTACTTAGTCTGAGCACTATTCTGCCAAATATTCACACCTCGATACAAGGAAAAATGAGAACCGGGTCTTCTAGCTGTACATCTCTCTCTCTCTCTTTTTTTTTTTTAGAGTATGGACACTCCATATTTATTGACGTAGAAATCATTTATGTACTTTTATGTAAAATTGCATTGGTGATAATGCCTATAGAAAAAGTGAAATCTGCAAAACTGAAAGTCTGATTAAATAACATTTGATTTGTGAACATACAAAAATTACTCTAAAACATATTATGAATAATATTCAGAAGTCTTGCATTTTGTTGATTAATTAGGTTTCTAGTTTACTCCATTAGTAAACAGTTAAGACAAATTATAACTGAAACATCACTAATCATCAAGGAAACATAAATCAAAATCACGAGGAGACAACAACCCACCCTAATTATTTTTTCTTTTTTAATTAAAATTAAATTTACTTTTAACTACTATACAAAAACAAAAGTTATAGGGTAACATATAATGTTTTAATATGTGTATATATTATATAATTTCAAAATCAGATTAATCATATCTCCTCAAATGCTTATCATTTTTATGATGAAAACTTTCAAAATCCTTTCCACTAGCTTCTTGGAATATACAGCACATTGTTGTTGTCTATCATCATCCTGGTGTGCAATTGCACACTAGAACTTTTTACTCCTATCTAACTGCAACTTACTATCCACTGATCAACATTTCCCCATCCCATGCTCTACCCAGACTCTGGTAACTACCATTCTACTGGCAACATCTATTAGAACAGCTTTTGGGGGAATTCCACAAATGTGTGAGGTCTTGTAGTACATGTCATTCTGTGCCTGACTTATCTCATTTAACATGATAATGTCTCTTCCCATTTGTGTTTTCACAAATGTCAGGATTCCATTCTCTTAGGTGGCTGAATAGTACCCCATTGTATATATGTACTGTGTTTTTAGTCCATTCATCAGCTGAAGGGCCCATAGATCATTTTCATTTCTTGTTTATTGCGCAGCCATAAAAACAAGGGTACAGATATCTCATTGACATCTATCTTATTTTATTTTGGGATATTTACTCAAGTGGTAAGATTGCTGAATCATTCTATTTATAAATTTTAGTGGAATTACCATATGCTTTCCATAAAGGCTGTACTAGTGGCTGCATTTCTACCAGCAATATGCAAGAGTTCCGTTTTCTCCATATCCTTGCCAACACATGTTGTCTTTTGACTTTTTAATAAGTCATTCCAGCTAGAATGAGATGTCCCCTCACCATGACCTGCTCTTCCCAGGGATCAACTTTCTTTAGCATTTTTCATACATCCATTGACCATTTGTATGTCTTCTTTTTGACAAGTATCAATTTAGGTCTGTGGCCTCTATAAAATCAAATTGACTTTTTTCTCATATATTTTTATATATGCTTCTTGTCAGATGTATAATTTGAAAATATTATATCCCATCACCTTTGTCAAAATTCAGTTGGCATACATGTGTGGGTTGATCACTAGGCCCTCTATTCTCTTCTAGTGATCTAAGTTTCTCTTTTGTTTTGCCAATATCATGCTATTTTAATGACTAGAGCTTTGTAGTATACTTGAACTCAATATTTAATATCTCCTGTTTTATATTTTTTGTTCAATATTCCTCTGGCTATTTGTTTTTGTTTTGTAGTTCCATGAAAATTTATTATTGCTTTTTCTAAATCTATGAAGAATGTCATTTGTTTAATTATTCCTAGGTACTTTTTGTAAGTACTATAAATTGGATTGCTATTTTTGTTTCTATTTCAGATAACTGGCTATTGGCATACAACAACACTGCAAATTTTCGTATTTTGACTTTGTATTTACCAAATTTGCCTAATTCATATATTAGTTCTGATGCTTTGGGGTTAGTCTCTAGAGCTCTCTATCGACAGAAAAGCAGATGCCATCACTTTAGAAAATCTTTAGGCAATAAATCTTAGATAAAATATACTAAGTATAATGTACTCAAAATTAATTTCTGAGACTTCCCTTTTCATCATGATGTAGTACAAGGAATCAGATTTACATTCCAAATGATTAAAAATAATACCATAATATGTATAACAATTTTAAATACATTATGCAATGAAGAACAGTGACCATGGAAACACAGAACACAAAAATAAAGTGAACCTTAGAATGACCTCAACTTCTAGAATTGAGACAATTTCTAGGTCATAACGGAGATAGGAATCAAGACAAATCATGGTGGGCACCTTGAGTGGAGGAGATAAAGCTGAAAGTCTGAAGAGACCAAGAAAAATTTGTAGACTAGAATACTAGACACTGGAAATTTGAACACAGAGAACATGGGACACCTACCAATTCTCCTTCAGATATCCACTAGAGTATCCATAGTGCATCAGTGTGAAGAAATTATCCAAAATTAGGGTAAAACAAACAAAGACAGAAGACAATGAATGTCTGATACTCCAAAAGGGTTGATAGCATGCTGGTTCCCACCAGGCACTACTGGGAAAGAAACACGATTCACAGGACAATGGGCAATAACTTCAGGAAGATCTCGCCTAATATTTTAGAAAAATACAGTTGAGCATTACTCTTGTTCTTCAGAAAAAAATATATGGATCTAATTGTTTTAAGTAAGATGTAAGATAATTGGTTCCCAGAACAAATCTCAAGGATATTTATAGGGACACAAAAATATACAGCCAACAATGTGGAGTTCCAATTTCTGGCAATCAACTAAACAAGTGAATCTAGCAAGGTTATGAAACAAAATATAAAAGAAAATTAAATTGTAGTTCTATTACCAGCATTTCAAAACCAGAAATTAATGTAAAATACCTTTTAAAAATAACATAAAATATTAAATAGGATAAATCTGCCAAAAGATTAGAAAGGCTTAAAAACCGTAAGTGACTAGATCATGAGCTCTGAGTGGCAGAGAAGCTTGCATCTTAGCCTGGACCCATTGAAGAGCCCTCTCTTTTACTGGATCTCTTAGAAAATGGAAGAATTCTGGTTACCCAATAAATGGGTTAAAGCAGCATATTGTATTTCAGTATGGATTTCCTCTAAAATTTGAAGAAGACCATCATGCACAATGCACCATTTCTTATAATGAGAAGTGTAAAGTGTATAGTATATTATTAATAATATAATGTGCCGGGCATGGTGGCGCACACTTGTAATCCCCGCGCTTGGGAGGCAGAGACAGCAGAGACAGGAGGATCATGTAGGTTTGAAGCCAGCCGCGGGCGCTGGCTTAGGAGACCCTGTTTCCAAATAAAAATGTAAAAATAGGTCTGGGAGTGTAGCCCGGAGGTAGAAGGGCTTCCAGGAACCCCAGTACCACCAAAATAATAATAATAATAATAATAATAATAATAATAATATTATTATTATAATGTAATTAGATGCATTAAATGCATCTAATTAGATGCATCTCATGGAAGCATATCTCAGTATTGCCTGGTCTGTTGACTCCAGAAAGCAATATAGCAGGTCCCTGAATCTATATGGAGCTTAGTTCTTGCTTTCTAGTAGTAGGGCATCACTTAGGATACTTAGCATATCTTAACAAGATCCAATTAACATGCATTATCAATATAGTGGACCAGTGATGTTTTATGAAATACAAACATAACCAATAGGATGTAGACACATTCTTATAGAGACCAAGAAAGTTAATATAGTTCTGGATCTAGACAATAAATTTGTTCTTACTGCATACAATCAAACTGTTTTTAATTCTTCCTACTGATTGAAATTGAGCAAACACAATTTGCCAAATCAATAGCTGAATGCTAGTATATATGTCAGTCTGTTTCAATAAAGCTACAAACCATGGATTGATACTCTGAAACCATGGGCCAAATAAGCCTTTTTTCCTTTCAGTTGTTCTTATCAGGTATTTTGGTCACAGTGAGAAAAAGGTGACTAACACAGATGGTATCTCCAAATGAAGCTGCCATGCCACACATGTAGTTTTATTGGAAGCAAAGGGGGAGGGCCTAAGGAGAAGATAAACCCCTTCCGGTCATGCCCCAGTGACCTACTCAGTAGTCCATTCAAATTATTAATCCATCAAATAGATTAATCCACGAATGAAGTTAGAATCCTCACAATTTAATCGTTACCTAGAAGCTTCACCTGTGAACCCTAAGGCACTGGGGACCATGCTTTGTTATATGAGGACATACAAACTTTGGGGAGTCATTCCAAATTTAAACTGTAACACTACATGCTTATGTTTATGGTATTCTAATATTGTCCCCCATTATCCATATTTTTCCTTGTGCAGGAGCAGGAATTAAACCATAAGATAATGGAATTCATCAGCCCTTTATGCTGTAAGTCCTTTGTAATGATGCTAATCTCTTCAATTTCTCTTGAAATTGTTTTTTATTTACTATCTTGGTCAGGGGTGAATGGCAATTACAAGGAGTTTCACTTGGCATTTATTAACATTTTGATCCTACATCACAAGTCTATTGTCACATGTAAAATTTCTTTTTGTGCCAAAAAAAGTTATTCCAATTTTACCATCAGGATCAGGAAAATAATCACAGGATAGACCCATTGGATTCACTGTAACATGGATTTGGGACAAGATCCCACCTATCTACAAGCCTTCATAACTTTTTTGATCCTTGAGAGTTAACAAGCTTAGATCTTAGAGAGTTAATAATTTTTTTCTCCAGTGGATGGTTATGCTGAGGAAAAAAATCATAGGCCTTTTTATGAAAGGATTGGAAAAATATACACTTGTGATGACATTGTAGGCACTTCCTCAAGGGAACACAGCCTCTGCTTCAATCAGTTGGCTTTGAGTGTGTGAACTAGCTTATATATGGAAAGAAAATGAGAAATTACAATTTCCTATTATAATCACTGACATCAGTCTACTACTTACCAGCTCTTATTTTTAAAAAGTTACTGTCATTGTTATAAAAATCCAGTAACGCCTTAGTCTACTCTCCTTTTACATCAACTCTAGAAATACCTACCATGTTCTAACAGCTATCACCTAGATCCCTGTGGATCATAGCAATCTAATTGTCATGTCACTGCTTCTGTCTATTACTAGAATAACAAAAGACATTTTGTCAAAACTTGTGGAAACAAAAGCTGGTACTATTAAAAATTATACTGGCAAAACAGGCAAAAACTGTCCTGAGCAAACTGACATATGTTGACCTTACTTATCATGGTAATTAGATGCAGTTTGCCTCTGATGATTCAGTGCTGCCACCTGGCTTCTGCCATTTACTAATCCCTTCATTCTTATGAATCCAAGAATTAAAACTCTATGACATCAGCTCATAGTGCCAGCTGTAATTTTGTTATACAAGACAGCAAGAATGAAACTTCTTGAAGATATTGGTGACTCCTTACCATGGAGCTGGGTGTGGTGGCACACGCTTGTAATCCCAGTGCTTGGGAGGCAGAGACAGGAGGATCGCACAGGTTTGAAGCCAGCCTCAGCTTCTAAGTAAGGCTCTCAGCAAATTAGTGAGACCCTGTTTTCAAATAAAGTATAAAATAGGTGTAGGAGTATAGCCCGGAGGTAGACAAGCACCTAGATTCCACCTTCAGTACCACATAAAAAAAAGAAGAAGAAAGAAAGAAAAAGAGTGTCTTTGGGACTTCTTATTACCTACTGTATGATGGATCTTCAGTTGCACTGTAAATCCAACCTTACATTCCCATATCCTTGAACCTTCCAAATGCTTGCTCAATCTCATGCCAAGGAAATTCTGGCACCTTTGCTTCATTTACTGTAAGCTATTGCTATATCTAACTTTGAAAGAGCTATCCCAGCAGACAATGAGATTGGCTTTAGGTATCTTTGCCAAAACATTGAGTTCTAAAATATAAAAGTGTCCCCAGTATTAATAGATTCTTTCCTATTTAATCTTGTATTTAACATTCCACCCCAGCCAGTGCTTTCAAGAGTGGACCCTTTTCTTGTTTCTCTAGTGAATACCTCTACATATAATTCACATTATTTATTTTTTTTAATTTAATTTTTATTTTTTTATAAGTGGAACATATTGAGAGTGGTGTACATTTACATTGTGCTTCATGCCCTTCCCCCTCCTTTTCCCTCCCCCCCAGTAGAGAGTATCCAGGTTAATCATGTTGTATTTATGCTATTACACATATTCGTATGTAGCTCCTCCATTGAACAACCTCAGCTTTCTTCCTCTCCTATCCTTCCATTCAAGCTTTGCTGAGACTTCCCCTCCATCATCTGGAGTCCCTCTGGTATTACCACTACTCCCTAGCTTGAACATATTAGAGAAAAATATGTCCCTTCTCTTTCTGCGCTTTACTAATCTCACTTAACATAATGTTCTCCAGTTCCTTCCATCTTCTTGCAAATGCTATTATTTTATTTTTCGTTATAGCTGAATAGAATTCCATTGTGTGTATTTCCCATAATTTTGCAATCCATTCATCTGTTGATGGAGATCTAGGTTGGTTCCATATTTTGGCTATTACAAACTGTGCTGCTATGAACATGGGCATGCATATGTTAACATAGTTCTCTGATTTCAACCCCTTTGGAAAGATATCCAGGAGTGGTATAGCCGGATCAAATGGTGGATCTATTCCCAGTTTTCTAAGGAATCTCCATACTGATCTCCATAGTGGCTGAACTACTTTGCACTCCCACAAACAGTGTAAAAGAGTTCCTCTTTCCCCACATCCTCGCCAGCAATTGCTGTTTGATTTCTTTATGTTTGCCATTCTGATTGGGGTTAGATGGAATCTCAGCGTAGTTTTGATTTGCATCTCCCTGATGGCTAGTGATGTTGAACATCTTTTCATGTATCTATTGGCCATTTGTATTTCTTCTTTTGTGAAATGTCTATTCATTTCAGTTGCCCATTTCTTAATTGGGTTGTTTGTTTTGCTAGTGTAGAGTCTTTTGAGCTCTTTGTATATTCTGGATATTAGCCCCCTATCAGAGTGGTGGCTGGTAAAGATCTTCTCCCATTCTGTAGGCCTCCTCTTTAGGTTCTTGATGGTTTCCTTTGGTAAGAAGAAACTTTTTAGTTTGAAGAGATCCCACTTACTAATTCTTGCTTTAATTTCCTGTGCTTTGGAAGTCTTATTGAGAAAGTTACTCCCTGTACCTATATGTTGAAGTGTATATCCTATACTTTTCTCTAATAATTTCAGTCTCTGGTCTAATTTCTAAGTCTTTGATCCATTTCAAGTTGATTCCTGTGCATGGTGAGAAGTAAGAATTCAGATCCAACTTTCTACAAATGAATAGCCAGTTCTCCCAGCACCATTTGTTGAAAAGGAGGCATCACAATCCCGGACTTCAAATCCACATAATTTAATTGCCTGGACACAGATGCTATTCTTCATTACTCAGTGCACTTTATCATTCGACCTGTGCCACAATCTTGCCCTATTCTTTAGCCTGGGGTATTGAAGAGTTGGATAATGATGCTAATAATAACAACCATCTATAAAATATTTGCTACACCTGGTATCATTGTATGGTATCCAGGTTTGAGGTCTCTCTCCCTAGCAAGTGAGTGTTTGCTTTTTCTGACCAGAGAGTTTAGAAGGATTCAGGCACTGCAAACTTTCAGGATCACTATCTAAATGCTCCAATTTTAAAATTCAGGGCTCTATTATTTTTCCATCAGGGTCCTGTCTCTTGCATTGGAAAGCTGTCAAATCTGCACAGTCATCTCCTTTACAGAACTGATGCTTTAAAAATCAGATCTAGGGTCTGGTTTTCAGTACTGTTTGCTATGCAGCTGCAGTAACCTACCATAAAAGCTGCGTCATCCAAGGTCTGAGTGTGTCCTTTCTCTTAGTGTATAGTCATAATAAGTGATAGATCTCTTTGAGGCAAGCCTTAAATAATATTGAGTATATCTTTATAGCTGTGTTGCAGGGTACTTTCTCAAGGGACCCACTGTCCTCTTCAATTAAAGGAATTTGAGTTTGTGAACTGGCTTAGTTCTGCAAGCTATAGAAGAGGTTTTGATTCTTTATTTCTGTGATTCAAGTCAGCATTCTGGCCATGAAAATTAAATTTTAAAAATCCTGTTACAATGATCAAGTAACATTTTAGTAAAATGTTTACCTATTTAATTCCTATACCTGGTAGCCAAGCATTCTAATTATCCCTTCGTTTCTGATGTTCATTACCAAAAGTATGTCCTCTTTATTTTTGGCAGACAGATGTTGCCGTTTGGCTCTGCTGTGATAGAATCTTAGCATCCTTATTGAAACCAGGAGACCCATTACAACCACAGCACCTGATATCGTCCTGCTTGATCTACGGAGAACAACAACCTCAAAGCTTTTTTAGGACTCTGGTGCTCCCTTCTGTAATGTATTTCCTAAAGCCCTAGCATAGTATGTGTCTTCTGAGGCATTTAAGATAATATAGTGAGGGCAGGCTGTGGGGTTAGTGTATAGGTTCCTTACAATAAAACCATTCCAACATCCCCATTTTGAAGCTTTTAAATTTCTTTCTCTGCATTATGTGGGGAAAGTTCTACATCTACAGCTTCATGTAGCCCACCTATGAAGTTCTGTCAACAAACCAAGCAATCTATTAGAACAATATCTACATGTGCAAGACACACATTATAACTATCATCTCAGAAATAGTAACCATTTTAATATACTGTATATAATCCAGTTATATAACAACAACAATGAATTGTGAGTAATTAAACAGTTATTGAAAGGCTGAAAAGGTAAAACACTGAGATAGCACAGAAATAATAGCATAGAAAGGAGCCACGACTCCAAAGGCTGTAAAAGAAAAGGAAGACGTTGGACTCATTCAAACCTGGAATCTTTGATAGCTTTACTCGAGAGGAAACCAGGCCTTTGAGGAATAATGCTGGGTGCTGATATTTCTGAAATGGTGATGTTGGCAGTCCAGAACACAAAACGGGAAGGAGCTGGTTGCTTCTTTCCTCCAGGCTTTCAGTCTCCCTCTAGTGTCCCCATTTGGGAAAACCTAACAAAGAGCCAGCTGCAAAAACAGAAATGTAGCTTATGAAATAAAAAAAAAGCAAAGTATAGAAAAGTGAGGTTGGAGCCGGGCGTGGTGGCGCACGCTTGTAATCCCCACGCTTGGGAGGCAGAGACAGGAGGATCGCGCAGGTTCGAAGCCAGCCGCTCGCGCTGGCTTAGGAGACCCTGTTTCCAAATAAAAATGTTAAAATAGGTCTGGGAGTGGAGCCCGGAGGTAGAAGGGCTTCCAGGAACTCCAGTACCACCAAAAAGAAAAAAAAAAAAAGAAAAGTGGAGTTGGAGCAGAGGACCAGCAGCTGGCTAGCCATCATGGTGACCCCCCCAAACGATCACAATGACATTTGGCTCAATACTACTTGGGTTTACCAATGCTACTAACAGAATCCAGTCTTCTCCATAAGCATATCTTATGCTTATGATTATCTCCATATTCACTGAGGCATGAAATGTTCTCTACAGCCACAACACATGCCAGTGCCTCCGTTTTCCCCTGCACCTCATCCCAATTAGCCCTAGACGAAAGCCTTAGTGAGTCTAATGCTACTGCAAGCAGGAGTTATCACTACACCCACTTAGCACCAGAAGCAGGATCCCTACTGCCATCAGATTGGACAGAAAACAACTCCCAAGTCCTACCCTGAGGCATCTGCATTTAAGAGTTTTCCCTGAAGCCAGTTCTTCTGGCCTGCATTCTCCAGAGTACAGAGCCTGAGACAAACACATTTACATGCAAGCCCAGGAAAAGAGGAGTGGAAGAAAAGAGAAAGAGAAAAATGACAATGGTTAAAAAAATTAATAATTATGTTTTTAAAACTTCAGTTCTTATTCTCCAAAGAAGTTTAAAAGATAGTCATGCAAGACTAATAAGTAAAATATAAAAATAAAATATAGGATGAGAAAATAGATAGAAATGTGTTATTATGAAATATAGAAATATACTAACAAATTTGAGAACTTAGATGTAGAACAATTTAAAGGAAAATAAGACATTAAAATTAAAATTTGAAAATTTAAAAAAAACACTATAAATAAAAGAAATTGACATAACAATAAGAGGCTTCTACTCCCTTCCTACCCTCTGCCAAATCATCCCAGGCCTGAGTGGCTCTGCAGTGAGTTCTATCAGCACACCATTCATAGTTAGCTCCTATTTGATACAAGTTGTCCCAAAGGTGGAATAAAAGCTGTTCAGAACATTTTATAAGGCCAATGAAATCTTGATTCTAAAACATAAAGACAAAACAAGGAAGAAAAAAATAAAGACCATTTCTTTTACAAATATAAATACTACCTTCAAAATACAAGCAGAATCTGACCACTTATCATCTCCCCCTTAAAAGTCGAAGCCACAATAACCTTTCACTTAAACTTGGAAACAAATCTCCCCTTTTCTACTCTCAGCCCACTGCCATTTATTCTATGGCAAGAGCAGCATTCTTTAAAATGTAAGGCATCACTCTCTTGTTCTTTTCAGATATCAGCCTGAATAGCTCTTGATAAAAGAGGCCTTCATCTTCTTCCATAGGCCCATCCTTCTTTATTTTGTTCTATGCATTATTTTGTTTTACTTATTATCACCTTATATGTATTGCTTTGATTATGCTTTATGTCTGTCTTCTCACTCATGAATAAAATTTCATAGCCGGGTGTGGTGGTGCACACTTGCAATCCCAGCATTCGGGAGGCTGAGACAGGAGGATCGCAGGTCCGCGGCGAGCCTCAGCTACTTAGTGAGGCCCTCTGCAACTCAGTGAGACCCTCTTTCAAAATAAAGAATAAGAAATAGGGCTGGGGTGTAGCTAAGAAGTAGAATGTCCCTGGGTTCCATCCCAGTACTGCAAAAAAAAAAAAGAATTAAATTTCACGAGAGTAGGGATATTGTTTTATCACTGCTATTTTCTCTGCACTTAAAAAAGTGATTGGCACATAATAGATACTCAAATATTTGCTAAGGAATGTCATTTACTTAACTGCATGGAAAATACTGTATCTTATTTGAGAATATATATACATATATATATATATATACATATATATATATATATATATATATATATGAATACATACATTGAGATGATAGCCAATGAATACAAAAGGATGGTTATCTCTCGGGGGCATGGAAGAAGGAGAGGACAGAAATGTGATCAGGATAGAGCAATGTTTCATTTCTTATGTTGAGTGATATATATATGAGTATTCATTACATTATTTTCCTTGCCTTATTTGGGGGGGTCATACTAGGGATTGAACTCAGGGACATTCTACTTACAAGCTATCCCCCAGCCGTATTTATTTTTTATTTTGAAATAAGTTCTCACTAAGTTGCTGAGGGTCTTGCTAAGTTGCTGAGGCTGTCCTTAAACCTGTGACGCTCCTGTCTCAATCTCCGCAGTCTGGGATTACAGACATGCACTGCTCACACCCAGATTTCCTTACCTTTGTTAAGAATTTCAACAGTCAGTGTATTACTGGTCTACAGTATAGATTCAATAACTTGACCAACTGGGTTTAAATTCTGTCTCTGCTACTTAGAAGATGTGTGGCTTAAGAAATTGTACATCTCTCTGGGCTTCAGTGTCTTTCCCTGTAACACCATGAGAACTTTACCCATCTTATGAGGATGAACTGAATGATGTTTGCGAAGCCCTTGCACACAGTGTTATAGATTCTTCCTTATTTCATGCTCTTGAGCTCACACTCAACAGAGGATTTTACTCTGAGCAGCAAAATGATCATAGTCTCTCTTGGCATGACCAATTCTTGTATCTTAATGAGTGCAGGAGAGAGAAAAGAGACATATATATGTTTAAATTTTGGTTATACCACTTACTAGTACTAAGTGCTGTGGAACAGAGATAACAAGAACATAGAACCTATTTTTAAAAAATCTTATATCCTAGTAATGGAGATAGTTAAGACACCTAGATAAATTATAATGCAATATGAAAACCTCCGCACTAGAATTAGCACAGAGATGGGAGTGGTAAAAACATGACAGTCCATGGACCATAGCAAAAAACCATACTGTGCCAAAATTAAGAGTAAACAATAAATCTTAATTTCCCCAACTTCTTTTCAGAAACCTGTGGACAGTAGGTGCAATAAAGAGAGAAAGAAAAATAATGATTGAGATGTTTTTAAGAATAAATCTTAACTTAGAAATACTATTAATTAATTAGCCGGGCGTGGTGGCGCACGTTTGTAATCTCAGCATTTGGGAGGCTGAGACAGGAGGATCACAGTTCGCAGACAGCCTCAGCTACTTAGTGAGGCCCTTTGCAACTCAGTGAGACCCTGTTTTAAAATAAACAATAAAAAATAGGGCAGGGGGTGTAGCTCGGAGGTCAAATGCCTCTGGGTTCCATCCCCAGACCCGCAAAAAAAAAAAAAAAAAAAAAAGAAAGAGAAATACTATTAATTAGCATAATACAGAGGCTTTATCTGTTTCAACATTTAGAAATACAGAAGGGAAATATTTATTTCAAGTGAAAACCATTTCTGTGTACATGTACTATTGAGCTTCATAAATTGAAATGAACCCTAGGAACTAACAATGTACAAGAATCATGGCCTGCCAACTGTTTGGTTATATTTAGATTCTCAATATAAACCAAGAAATTGTTTTTCCAATGTTTTCAATTCCACTATGTTTCATTCAAATAATTCCCTAAAAATACACAATTTCAAAGATTTTTAACTTCCAAAACACACCACTGGATTCAAATGATCTTTTATTGAAACTAAAAGTCTCCTATGGACAATAATTTAGTCTAACAAAAACAAAGTTGTAATGTTAGCAAATAACAAGCCTTTGAACCTTTGTGGGTTTATTAGCTAAGACATTTATGATCTTTTTAGAATTTCTATTTTTTTCAACCCCCCAAATAGACTATATCCAAGCACAATTGCAAATCAGTGAAGTTGGTCTTCACAGTTTTCCTTTCTACTAATTGAAGTCTCCTGTGCTGAAGGACTCGGCTTGTTATATCAGAAAATAGAGTAGCACTGGAATCTGAAGTAGTCTAGAGCTGAAGTTGTATCCATAAGGAGTGACAGAGTTCTGTACTTGAAGATACTTGCATCTACATCTTTTGGGGAAGTTGATTTAAGACTCGGGTGACTCTAGGGGAATAAGACTTATCCAGATAATGACTTTTTGGAAAGGAAGCCAAAGACAACAGTTAAGAACTTGGGAGCCAGAGCCAGAAACCTCAGTTAGGATCTTGGTGTGGTGTCTTACTTACTATGGGACCTTGTAAAAATCACTGAGACTCTCTAAGCCTCCATTCTTTATTTATAAACTTGGATGATAATAATACTTGTCTTTTAGGGTCCCTAACATGATTCAGCAAGTTAGTACTTACAAAGCTTTTCTAATAGTACCTGATACAAAGTAGGTGGTATTAGGTCCTTCAACATCAAATGAAATAAGTAAGTCAGTCATGCAGCCAATCAACCAACCAGTCTAATCCCATCTGGTGTAAAACATTAAGTAATTACTGAACATAGATAAAACAAGCTGAAGGACAATTTTGAACATTTCTTTTTAGAAGTGCTAACCATCTAGTCAGAGAGTGATGAAATACTGGGCCAATATCTGCATGGTAGAAGGAATTTGAAACCGTGGGTCTAAGATTTCAGACTGACTTTGCTCTGGGAGTATTGCCAATATGAAAGACCGGGCTTGAAACAGCCTTAAAAAACCTGTGAGAACGCTTGTAATCCCCGCGCTCGGGAGGCGGAGACAGGAGGATCGCACAGGTTTGAAGCCAGCCGCACTGGCTTAAGTGACCCTGTTTCCAAATAAAAAGTATAAAATAGGTCTGGGAGTGTAGCCTGGAGGTAGAAGGCTTTCCAGGAACCCCAGCACCACCACCCAAAACAAACAAACAAACAAAACTATGAGAACAAATAAAATCAGAGTCCAGGGCCTGAGAAGAGTGGGAATATTATTCTTCCCCTACTTTATGTGAGGCTTTCTCTTTGCAAAAAAAAATAAAATGGAAACAAACTAGTTCTCATATGAAATGAAGCCTGATTTAAGTCTTCCAGTTATCTCCCAAACTGTTAAGACTTCAAAATCAGTGAAGGGTTTCAAGATCCCTTAGGAAGAGAAAGAAAGGAAAAAGAAAGGAGAGAAAGAAAATAAAAAAGAATGAATGAATGAATGAATGAATGAATTCTCCTAGTATTTAGAATTTTATAATAAAAAGATCTTCAAATAGACTAGCTGACATACCATTAAATATAACAAACTACACAAGGAGTTTGTGAAATATAAATGAAAGAGAAAACAGAAGAATAACCAAAAGAACTCTAGGTGCTAGAATTATCAGATAAAGATGAAAATCAGCTGTGACTTCTATGTTCTAGGACATAATAACCATGTTTGAAAATTTCAGCAAGCAAAAAAATGTGAACTATAAAAATTATATTGAATATTTAGGAAAGAATCAAATAAAAATTATAGAATTTAAGCATGTAATAATATTTAATAACTTGAAAGAATAAGAAAACAGATTAGATACAACAGAAATTAAACTTAATGAGCTAGAAAATAAGACAATAAAATATCAAAGATTAAGTACAAGGAGGAAAACCATAGGAAATAGAGAAAGTAATGAGATGCATAAGACAGAGATTGTCTTAATATGAACTTACTTTTAAAAACCCATACATATATATATGTTTGTTTATTTATTTATTTATTTATTTATTTATTTATGGAACCCAGGGTCATTTTACCTCCAAGCTATACCCCCAGCCCTAATTTTGAAACAGGTTCTCTCTGAGTTGCAAAGGACCTCACTAAGTAGCTGAGGCTGGCTGTGAACCCAGATCCTCCTGTCTCAGCCTCCCAAATGCTGGGATTTCAAGTGTGAGCCACCACGCCCGGCCTAAATATATAATATTAAAGTTGCATATAGCAGAAAAGACAAAGTAAAAATCTAATAGCTGCCAGAGAAGAAACATTGCCTTAAAATGAAAACAATTATATGGACAGCTAGCTTTTTAATAGCAATAAGAATTACCAGAAGGCAATTGAATTATATTCCCTCAATAAACTGAAAGAACAAAACTTCTAAACTATAATTATATATCTAGCAAAATAATTTTCAAGAATGAAAGTAAAATGTAATTAAGAATTAAAATGAGGCAAACCGGGCGAGGTGAGGCATGCTTGTAATCTCAGCATTTGGGAGGCTGAGACAGGAGGATTGAGGTATGTGGACAGCCTCAGCTACTTAGTGAGACCCTATGAAACTCAGTGAGATCATGTTTCTAAATAAAAAATTAAACAATAGGGCTGGCTGCGCTGGCTTAAGAGACCTTGTTTCCAAATAAAAAGTATAAAGTAGGTCTGGGAGTGTAGCCCGGAGGTAGAAGGCTTTCCAGGAACCCCAGTACCACCAAAAAAAAAAAAAAAGGGAAATAGGGCTGGGGTGTAGCTCAGAGGTAAAATGTCCCTGGGTTCCATCCCCAGTACTGGAGAGAGAGAGAGAAGAGAGAGGAGAGAAGAGAGAGAGAGAGAGAGAGAGAGAGAGAGAGAGAGAGGAGAGGAGAGGAGAGGAGAGGAGAGGAGAGGAGAGGAGAGGAGAGGAGAGGAGAGGAGAGGAGAGGAGAGGAGAGGAGAGGAGAGGAGAGGAGAGGAGAGGAAGAGAGAGAGAGAGAGAGAGAGAGAGAGAGAGAGAGAGGGAAAGGAGGCAAGACACTCAGGTTGCAAAATTTATGCAGGAACTCGCTCTCAGATGCCACCCTGCAGAGTGTGCACGCCTGAGAATGGGCGTCCTATTTTATATACTGGCCACCTTGTCTGTATCACCCTAGATCTTTCACAGGCAAAATCATGCCATTTCCAACAAGAAAAAAATCTGAGAGTTTTCAAAACATATGCTAAAACTAAAAGAAATTCGAAAGAATAAAGAATATGGTTCAAAGAGAAGAGAACCAATTCTAAATGGAAGGCAGAGATATAGAAAAGAATGAAGAATAAGAAGAATTACAATTGTAATTCAACCTAATCTTCACATTGAGAAGATCTGGGAATGTTAGATAAAATATTTTTAAAGCTGTCTAAAGCATCAGACTGCTGAGGAAAGAATTACAGGGCTAATATTCAGAAGACAACCCCAGTGTGATAACCATAGTGCTGCTTAAACTTAAGACTTTCTGCCAATTCTGGAAGAGTTGCTAAGACATTGAGCACCATTTTGACAGTGTCGTGAGATTAGAAGAACAAATATTGAACCCATAATCCAAAGTTCATGCTCTATATTCAGGGCCAGTCTATGGAAGGAAGAATAAAAAAGTAATAGACATGTCCTCTCAGTGAATAAGATTCAAGTTTAGATGATCCAAGCTACGTGTGGTGGCACATGCCTGTAATCCCAGTATTTGGAGGCTTAAACAGAATGATCGCTGGTTCCAGACCAGCCTCAGCAATGTAGTGAAACCTCATATCAAAATAAAAAAATTAAATAGGGCTGGAGGTGTAGCTCAGAGATGGAGTGCTTCTGGGTTTAACCTCTAGTACCAAAAAAGAAAAATTCAAATTTATGACATTGATCCCAGATTGCTAGTATCTTTAGACAGCTAAAGAAGCAAATTTATCTCAACTTTGAAGGAAGATAATATTTTCCTTATCCTAATATTTTAGATTTTTTCATATATAGTTCACTTCACATGACTGTATAAACAAACAAACACACAAAGACTGTGACAAAACAGGAATTATAGCAAGACAAACAACAGACAACAGAAACATATCCATAGAAAAAGTTAATAGCCATCCAGTACAGGCTTCAAAATGGCTATTTTAATATGACCAAGGAGATAAAAGATACTTTCCAGGGAGCTGAAAAGTTATAGTAGAGAGTGAAAATCTAATAACTAAAATTAAAGACTTGCTGGAATGATTACAACTAAAATAAACGAAGACAGAAATAATAAAGTGGTTTATTGGTCAGGAGCAAATATTTATACTAATGCATAAAGAAATTTAAAACTGAAAATACAAATGAGAAAAAAGAAAAACAGTGAACATATCTAGTATACATGGAATTGGAGTCTTAGAAGAAATAAAGACAAAAATGAACAAGAGCACTATTTAGAGAACTAAGAATTATTTCACAAGATGCCAATGAATCCAAAGTTAAACAAAAAATAAATTCATACCTGATATATCATAGTGAAACTCTGTAGAACTGAAGACAAAGAGAAAAAAAATTTAAAACAGGTATAGAGCAAACACAAAATACATATTGTCTTCAATGGACCTACCATTTTATTAACAGCTGGTTTTTCAAAAGAAAAAAAAAAAAACAGAAGACAAGAAAATTACTAATGACCTAAAATTCTCCACCAGAAAAAAATCCTTCTTTTGTGTCACTAAAGTCAAATCACTTTGAGATAAGGAGAGTTGAATGAAAGCTGAGGCCAAAGGTAAAAACAAAATAAAAGACAGATGCTCAAAAGTGTAGAAAAAAAAGACATACGTGAGAGAAATTCTAGATAAATATTAATTAATGTTGCCTGTCAAAGAGTAATAATGTAGTCCTGTGATTATTAGAAATTATACAGAGTTAAAATGCATAACAATTACATGAAAGTTTAGAGGGGATTATATTGTTCTAAATTCCCTGTGATTTCTGGGGAAAAGGGAAAGGTATCAAGTTTGATCATTCTACATGTTGCAATAATTTGTGTCACCACTAAGAGTAAAGTGTGGCAGGGTGTGGTGGGACACGCTTGTAATTCCAGTATTTGGGAGGCTGAGACAGGAAGATCACAGGTTCACAACCAACTCTCAGCTGCATAGCAAGGCTTTCATCAAGTTAGACCCTGCTTCAAAATAAAAAATAAAATAGGGATAGGGGAGTAGCTCAGAGGTAAAATGCCCCGAGAGTTCAATTTTCAGAAACACACACACACACACACACACACACACACACACACGCACACACACACAGTAAAGTATGTTTAATTTTCAAACTAATATGTGGAGAAATGTAATTTCAAAAATCTCATGTAACAAGAGAGCCAAATTAAAAGCAAAGAGCAAGATAAAAAAAATTAAACCCTGTATCTTTGCCACACATATTAAACCCTGTATTAAGCTACACAGTATTTTGAACAGAGAAGGTCTAATATAAAGATATTTAATGATACATAGAGGAATATCTACTTAAGGGTAAAGAGAACTCTACACAATGAAGGAAGTATAGATGAAAGGGATATGCTCTACCTCTAGGACCAAGAACAATCATCCAAGATAGCAGAAGATATCTGGAAGCTTTCCCTTCTCCCTAGGACTGAAATCAGAACAGAGTGGAAAGAGATTGTGGTCATGGGCCACATTACAGCACAGAAGTTTTCTGAGGTGCCCCAATAACAAAACTTATTGAACCCTCTCTCTCAGTGCCAGGAAGATCTGTCCCTGTGAACATGTTACATGCTTTGGGTCTCTGCATCCTCCTTCTTTGGTCCCTCCAGTGACTGCTACTGAGGAAGCTTAACATTGTGCCATCTGTCCAAGGAGAAATGTTTCAACATCACAAGCATGGTGGTAAAGGGTAGATTTGGGTAGAGTTTCAATAAATAGATAACTGATTAAACCAAGGACTCTGTAATCACATTAAATGTAAACAAACTAAAAGATCCAATTAAGAGGCAAAGATTTTTCAGAAAATCATGAGTAGTTAACTGCTTATTAAAAATCCCACACATTTAAGAAATAAGGATATGGAGATATAAAGCCAAAGTATGTAATACAATACTCTGTGAAGCCAAACTATAGTCTAGTAATTGGTGGCTTTACCACATTAATATAAAAGTGTATATTGAAACAAAAATCTTACTAAAAATAAAAAATGTATTCTTATAACAACTAGTTCAGTTCATAAGGAACATATAAAAATTTAAATATAAAAAACTCTATCTAATAACTTAGCCTCTAAATATATGAAGCAAAACTTGATAGAGTTACAAAGTGAAATGGACAAATCCATAAGTATATTGAGAAATTATAACATACCATGTTTCAATAACTGTATAAATAAGTAAATCAGAATCAATAAGAATACAGAGGATCTTTGGGATTATTTCAACGATAGACACATTGGTCACCGGAACCATAAGAGAACCCTCAAGCAGACTGGCAAGTATATGAATGCTTGATTTATCACCGAAGTGCCACTGGAGTACACTGATTGAAAAGATGGCCTTTCAGTAAATGTTGGTACCATGGCACTTAACGTGAAGAAAATGAAAATACAGTCGGCTAATACTAAACTATGGACTTCTATTTATCAAAAGACATCAGTAGCCATCAAAAGACAAGGTATAGAGTGGGATAAGTCATTTGCATAACATTTATATGTTATTTATATGTGTTAGAGACAACAGAAATGGCAGGCTTAGATGTATCAAAAGACACGTAGGAGGATTTCCATAGCTTAATTAGCCAAATAGTGGAAACAAACCAGATATCTAAGAGAGTGGATTATAAGAGAAAATGTGGCACATTGTTCAATTGAATATTATACAGCAGTAGACACAAATTGACAACTCATATTTACAATGTGAGCAATTTTAAAAATATATCAATAAGCAAAAGAAGCCAATTCTGCCGGGTGCGGTGGCGCACACTTGTAATCCCAGCATTCGGGAGGCTGAGACAGGAGGATAGCAGTTTGAGGACAGCCTCAGCTACTTAATGAGGCCCTTTGCAATTCAATGAGACACTGTTTCAAAAATAAAAGAATAAAAAATAGGGCTGGGGGTGTAGCTCAGAGGTAAAATGCCCCTGGGTTCAATCCCTAGTACCACAAAAAAAAAAAAAAAAAGAAAAGTAAAAGAAAAAGAAGGCAGTTCAAACATTTATATAAAGTTCAAAATCAGGCTAAATTATATTGTAATGTCTAGAATGCACATTTATGTGAATATATATATATATTTACATGAAAATGTGCAATATGTAGATACAATGTATAATTTAAATACATATGGATATAATTTAACATACACATGTATATATGATGATACAGATTTGACAACGTGAAGACTATACAAGTTAAGACAGTGGTTACCTTTTTTTTATTTTGTGGGTCTGGGGATGGAACCCAGGGGCATTTGACCTCCGAGCTACACCCCCTGCCCTATTTCTTATTCTTTATTTTGAAACCGGGTCTCACTGAGTTGCAGAGGGCCTCACTAAGTAGCTGAGGCTGTCCACGAACCGCAATCCTCTGGTCTCAGCCTCCCAAATGCTGGGATTACAAGCATGCGCCACCACGCCCGACTGACAGCGGTTACTTTTAAGAGAGAAAAAGTTGTCATTGGGCTGAGTAAGTAGTGATTTCTGGGGTGATGACTACATGTATCTGTGTAAGAATTACATGATGTTTGCTTCTTTTTTGTGTGTGTGTGGATCTGGGGATGGAACCCAGGGACATTTGACCTCCGACCTACACCCTCTGCCCTATTTTTTATTCTTTGTTTTGAAACAGGGTCTCACTAAATTGCAGAGGGCCTCCTGAATGCTGGGATTACAAGCATGCGCCACCACGCCCGGCTTTATGTTTTCTTCTTAATCACCAATTTAGCTGAACATACATGTCCTTGTATTATTCTGAAGTGTGTTGCATTTTATGATAATACAGCCTCAAGTGCAAAAATAAAAAATGCCAACATGGTGAAATGACCTATAAATAGGTGAGACTGTGTTGTTTAATCTCTTTTAATCTATGAAGACAGCATCTTACAATATTATCATCTCCATGTTAGGAGCATGATTTACAATGTAGGCATCTTTCTCTTCCAAAATTTGTTATTATGCTTGGCATTCAGTAGGCATCCTATATGTTTTATATTAAAATAGGGAACCGGACTTCCGGGAAGATGGCGACCGAGAAAAGCGGGGCTTAAGAGCCCCGCTAACAACAAATCTCCATTACCACAAAATCAGTGCCTCTCAAAGCCAGAAAACAACATCACCAGAGAAACAAAAAAAAATCACCAGGCTCCAGAGAGAAAGCGGACTGAGAACAGAGCCACAGAGGAGATCCTCACGCCCGAGGATGCGGCTTCAGGCCCGAGGACGCGGCAGCAGCACCATACTGCCGGCGGCACCGGCGAATTCACGGGACGGCCACAGCAAGCCGAGGGGAGCCGCTGCGGAACAGCCAGGCGGGATTTCTCGGTGCAGAGGGCATCTAAAGCTTCCAGTGGCTGAGCTCAGCACACGCTGCAGGGATTCAGAGTGGAAATCAAAACCAAGAAAAAAAAAACGCCAGCCCCATAGCCGAGGGCGTAGCAGCGGCGCCATATTGCCACCGGTGGCAGCAGCAGCGAATTCACCAAGTCCAGTACAGCTACATCTGCGTACTCAAGAACAGTGAGTCAAATTGTGGGCCACAGCGGAGAAATCCCAGTACTGTACTCACTGGGACTTGACCCAGTGGGAGAGGGGCGGTGGCAGTGATATCACACCATAGGAGAACGTGCAACCTGGCACCCCCCACAGTCGAAAGCAGCCTCTATCGACTCTCTGGGTCGGAGACTCTGTGATACAACCCAGTAAAGGAGTAGTGGGGTCTGAGATACTACTGACTCGAGATCCAGAGCACCTTAAGTGAAGTCATAGTGACCCAAGGGAAGAACCAAGAGAAGGCACAAACCTCCGAAAACATGGGAAAGAGGAATAATACTGGAGCAATTAATGCTCACAACCCCACAACATCAGAACCCGATAAAACAGAAAATCAGAGATTTCTAGAAGATCAAATCAGGAAAATAACTGTAGAAATAATAGAGGTGCTTCGAAAAGAACTCAGAGAGAGCCAAAAAGAGATAAAGGATGCAATTAATGAAGTAAAGGCCTCAATTCAAAGCACAAACAACCAATTAGACCACATGGAGAACAGAATCTCGCTCTTAGAAGATGATCATTCCAAAAATGAACGCACAGTTTCTAATCTAGAAAAAAATATCCGACAGCAGGAATCTGATATTGAAGAAATATGGGCCCATTTTAAGAGAGCTAACCTAAGAATAATTGGAATAGAGGAGGGAAAAGAAAGTGAAACCAAAGGGATCAACAATCTCTTCAAGGAAGTAATAGCAGAAAATTTTCCAGACATAGAGCAAGAGGTCGATGCGCAGGTCCAGGAAACGTATAGAACTCCCTTTAGACAGGATCGGAGAAGAGGATCCCCACGCCACATAACTGTCAAAATGACCAATGTGGAAGCCAAGCAGAGAATCTTAAAGGCAACAAAAGCAAAGGGCCTTGTGACATTCAGAGGCAAACCAATTAGAATCACTCCAGACTTCCCAAACCAAGTTATGAGAGCCAGAAGGGCTTGGAGTAACATATTCCCAATTTTGAAAGAAAACAACTTCCAGCCAAAAATTTCCTACCCAGCAAAACTTTCTATCAAATTAGATGGAGAAATAAGAAGCTTCCATGACAAACAGAAACTGAAGGAATTTATGTCTTCAAAACCAGCACTAGAGAAAATACTCAAAGAGATTAACTACAAAGAAGAAATAGGTAACACACATCAGAACTAGAGAAACAAGATTTTCCATCCAACAGACAACTAAGATTGGTTATCTGTGGAGATTCATTATTTATGTTAGTCTTTTACCTATCTCTAAATGGTATTGTTTGCCTTTATTGTTGTTAATTTTTAGGATTTCTAGTTGGAATATTAATATACCTTCAGATATAGCATTTGGAAATATTTTATCCCATTCTATTAGTAACTGTTAACTCTGTTTACATTGTTTTTGGATATACAATATGTTTTTTATTTTTTAGGGAGTTTGTATACTCTTCTGTTGCCTGTGCCATTGAAATCATAACCAAGAAATCACTGCCAATTTCAATGTTGTGAGGTTTTATGACCCAGATTTTCTCCTAAAAGTTTATAGTCTTAAGATTTATATTTAGGTCTTTTATCTATTTTGAGTTAATATTTGTATATGGGATTAGGTAAGGGTCCAATTTTATTCTTTTCCATGTAATTATTATTTTTCAACAATATTTAGTTAAAAGATTATTATTCCCACTACCAAATGTTCATGGAAACCTTGTCAAAAATAACTTGACAATATAGGGAAGAATTTAGCTCTAGGCTTTTATTTAACTCCAATGGTTTATATATCTGTCTTTAGAATAGTACTACACTGTTTCAATTATTGTAGCTTTATATGGTTTGAAATCAGAAAATATATATCTTCTAGCTTTGTTCTTTTTCAAGATCGTTGTGGGTACCTAGAGTCCATATTCCATATTAGGATAGATTTTTTTTCTGAAAAATAAATATATAAATATATGATAGTTTCACCTAAAAAATAGAAAAAATAGATTCTCTGGTAAGAAAGAAAGCAAAAAGAAATATTGAAATGTTATCTTTAAGTCATCAAAAGCTTGGTATCAGACAAATGAAACTATCATGTGAGATTATCATTTTTAATTTTTGATAAATTGCTATAATACTAAATGTCAATCACTAAGCCAAGCATGGGAGGGAGGGATAGGGAGAGAATGGGGTAGGGATCGGGTGGGGGCTGACTGGGCAATGTGTGCATGTATGTCTAAAAAAGTATGTATCCCACTATGATGTATGAATACAGTGCACCAATTAAAAATTTAAAAAAAATAAAATAAAAAAATAAAATAAAATAGGGAACCAACAAATTACTTGTTTTTTTTTTTCCCCTAAGGCAGTCTAATTCACAAAGAATAGGGCCTACAAACCAGGTTTTCTTAGCCCAGGCTCCATCAAGCATACCACATTTGCTTTTTCACATTTCTGTTGCAGCAGACAGAAGTTCTCCCTGATTCTGGTGGTCAACTGTATACACAGCTAAGTAAAAAGCCTGTTTCCAACTATGCACTACAAATAGATTGCAAGTTTAAAAAGCAACTAAAAAGTTTAAAAAAGATCTTGACTATTGAGCCTGTTATCTAGGACAAAGTAGTAAAAGGTGCACAATTTTTATAAGCAGTAAAAGGTGCACAATTCACTTCAAAGCAGCCCCTCCTCCAGGTAAAAAGCACAGTCCTTTTGCCCTAAGCACAGTATTTGCAGATGTTATTCTGGAAGCTACAGACATAATAATCAGTTTTTAAGTACTCAAATATTCACCTTTTTTCCCATAACTCAACATCTGTTTAACTAGTTTATCAGAAGATAGTCAGGAAGTATTGATGTAAAGACAGGATGGATATGGTGAAATGGATCTGACGCCTGCTCTCAATTATTTGTCATTGTGAAGTGCTATACTTTTGCTCTGGAATGTTTTTCAAAAGTCCTGCATAATAAAAGTTTGTTTTCTTGGTTGGCGCTACTAGGAAGTAGTAGAAACTTTAAAAGATGGGGACTGGCAAGCCAGGCATGGTGGCGCACGCTTGTAATCCCAGCATTCCAGAGGCTGAGAACGGAGGATCGCAGTTCGTGGACAGCCTCAGCTACATAGTGAGGCCCTCTGCAACTCAGTGATAACCTGTCTCAAAATAAAGAATAAAAAACAGGGCAGGGGGTGTAGCTCAGAGACAGAATGCCTCTGGGTTCCATCTCCAGTACTGGGGAAAAAAAAAAAAAGTGGGTCTGGTGGGAGACCTTCAGGCTTTTAGGGGCACGCCCTCGAAGGGGATCATGGGACGGGACCTTGGTCTCTTCTTTCTCTTTTGATTCTCAGATATGTAGCGAGTGGTTTCCTATGCCATGTGCTTCTGCCTTGATGTGCTGTTTACACACAGGCCCAACCAGTCGTACACTGAAATCTCCTAAATTGATTCAGCATAAGCCTTTCCTCCATATAAGTGGTCAATTCAGGAATTTGTTACAGCTATGAAAGCTGACTAACTCACGGTGGCAACAGAAATCTGTTTCCTATTGGTTTCTCCTACACAGCAGAGTTTGAGCCTATGTGCTGACAGTGGTAAACTTCATGGGTTATCAGCAGAAGCAAGTTCTAAAGATTCTCCCAGGAAAGGAGTTCTCAAACTGTGGGTCACAATCCACTAACGGGCTTCCACCGTTTAGAAAAATGTAAGCCCGGCGTGGTGGCGCACGCTTGTAATCCCCGCTCTTGGGAGGCAGAGACAGGAGGATCGAGCAGGTTCAAAGCCAGCTGCGCGTGCTGGCTTAAGAGACCCTGTTTCCAAATAAAAAATGTAAAAAATAGGTCTGGGAGTGTAGCCCAGAGGTAGAAGGGCTTCCAGGAACCCCAATACCATCACCACCATAAAAAAAAAGTGAAATAAAATAGGTTAGAAGTCATTAACATATTCAGCAACAAAAACATTTAGGAGGCACCACAATACCTGACTTCAAACTATACTATAAGGCTATAGTAATAAAAACAGCATGGTATTGGCACTAAAACAGACACACAGACCGATGGAGCAGAATAGAAGACTCAGAAACAAATCTGCACGCTTACAGCCAATTGATTTTTTTACAAAGGGGCCAAAAACATACACTGGAAAAAAGATAACTCTTCAATAAATGGTGTTGGCAAAACTAGTTAACCATATGCAGAAAAAATGGAAATAAGCCCCAGTTTCTCATTCTTAACAAGAGTCAATTAAAGATGGATAAAAGACTTGGAAATTGGTCCAGAGACCTTGCAGCTCCTTGAAGAGGGCATAGATCCAATACTTCAACACATAGGCACAGGTAAAACTTTTTCAACAAGACCCTAAAGGCACAAGAAACTAAAAGGCAGATCAATATGTAGGATTGCATTAAATTGAAGAGCTTCTGTACAGCAAAGAAAACTATCAAGAATCTCAACAGAGAGCTGATAGAATGGGAGAAAAGTTTTGCCAACTATTCCTCTGACAGAGGACTGATATCTAGAATATACAGAGAACTCAAGAAACTCATTTGATGGCAAAACAAATAAACCCATCAAAAATGGGCAAGTGAACTAAACAGACACTTCACAAATTAAGAAATTCAAATGGCCAATAAATGTATTAAAAAATTCAACGTTATTAGCAAACAGAGAGATGCAAATCAAAACTACCCTGAGATTTCACCTAACTCCACCTAGAATGGCAATCACTCAAAACATAAACAACAAATGCTGACAAGGATGTGGAGAAGTGGGAACTCTAATACATTATTGGTGGGATTGCAAATGAGTGTAATCACTTGGGAAAACAGCATGAAGGATCCTCAGAAGAATGGGACAGAACCTACCATATGACGCAGCAATACTTCTGGGCTTCAACCAAAAAAAATAGAAACCAAACTACCAAACTAATTCATGCATATCTATGTTCAATAGCTGCACAATTCACCATAGCCAAGCCATGGAACCAGCCAACATGTCCATCAACAGATGAATAGATTACAAAACTATGAAATATGTACACAATGGAATTTTACTCAGCCATAAAGAAGAACAAAATTACATAATTTACAGGAAAATGAATGGACCTGGAGAACATTATGCTAAGTGAGATTAGTCAGTCACAAAAAGTAAAAAATCGGATATTCTCCCTAATTTGCAGAAGCTAGGAGTAAAGGGTCAATACAAAGTAGGAGAAATCTTAGATGAGCAAATAAGGTGACCTAACTGAGGAGGATGGGAGGTGGGAAGAGGGAAATTCCCTAATGTACATGATGTACATTCATAAAAGTCAATCATTAAGCCAAACATGAGAAGGAGAGAGGAGGGGAGAGAATCTGGTGAGAATTGGATAAGGGCTGAGTGATGCGCATGTATGCCTCTATCATCTTGTACCCTATTAAGGCGTATGACTGCAATGCACCAATAAAAAAGTTTTAAATGAAGAAAAGAAAAAAAGGAAGCATTAGTGTACAGTGCCTATAGTAAAAGTGCTCTTTCAAATTATATTCATAGCCAGGCATGGTGGTGCACACTTGTAATCCCCACGCTTGGGAGGCGGAGACAGGAGGATCGCACAGATTCGAAGCCAGCCCTGCTGGCTTAGGAGACCCTGTTTCCAAATTAAAAAAAAAAAAAAAAAAAAAAAAAAAAAAAAATATATATATATATATATATATATATATATATATATATATATATATATATATATATAATGGATGGGTTGGGAGTGTAGCCCAGAGGTAGAAGGGTTCCCAGGAACCCCAGTGCCACAAAAGAAAAAAAATTATGTGCATACAAATTATGTGTGTGTGTATTTATATATGTACTGAGTTGTTTTATAAAATATTTTCCTGATGTAGGACATGATAAAAATCTGTCTGGATGCTGGGCATGGTGGTGCACACTTTTAATCCCTGCATTTGGGAGGTGGAAACAGGAGGATCGCGCAGGTTCGAAGCCAGCTGCTGGCTTAAGAGACCCTGTTTCCAAAAATAAAAAAGTATAAGATAGGTCTGGGAGTGTAGCCCAGAGGTAGAAGGGCTTCCAGGAACCCCAGTACCACCAAAAAAAAAAAAAAAAAAAATCTGTCTGGAGAATCCTGACTTAGATGATATTTTTCTTTTTCTTCTATACTCTGAAACCTAGGCAGTAAAGAAAGAGTAGGATAATTAGTACGTCATTGCACCTGACCTAATTCATCTGAATCAGTAATTTGATAGGGGTAAATGGAGAGCCAGCTGACCAGCAAACTCTCGCAAATTCTGTGACATCATTAAGCTAAGGACGGAAGCAACTGCTCTGCACTGTTCTTTTCATCAGGTCCAAAGGCAACAAAGCACGGCCGCAATCTGTGCCGACGCCCAAGGAAGATTAATTTTCTAGCTCATCCTAATTCCCACCAAAACCTCTAGAGCCACTTGTGTTACTGATCATCTGGCACAAATGCCAAGAAGATGCTTCATGATGAAGCGGAATCTTCACCATATTATTTATTTATTTATTTATTTATTTATTTATTTATTTATTTTGGTGGTACTGGGGTTCCTGGAAGCCCTTCTACTTCCGGGCTACACTCCCAGACCTATTTTTATATTTTTATTTGGAAACAGGGTCTCCTAAACCAGCGCGCATGGCTGGCTTCAAACCTGCGCGATCCTCCTGTCTCTGCCTCCCAAGCGCGGGGATTACAAGCGTGCGCGACCACGCCCGGCCTTCACCATATCTTTTAAATGCATATTCTTACTCATTGCCACCCCTACTTGCTTTAATATTTTAGCTTTGTCCCTAATGGGACAGGAGTTAGTTTCCTTTCATATATGAAAGATTACAAAGTTACCTCAACTCCGGAACATTTCCCTTTATGGCTTAATGACCTTATTTAGATATTTAATTATTATGGGTATATAGAAAAAAATCTTTACTGTTAGAAAAACAAGTAAACAAACAAGCCCAGGAGTCCTCAGCGGCAAATCTGCTCTCTAACAGATTATATATAAATAAAAGTTTGGTAAATTGACTATTTTACTTCAAGTACAAAAAGCATTATTATTACGCATGAAGATTTGTGAAGTGATGAGGTAGTGATACCTAGGAATAATGACGGCCTGTTTATGAACATAAATGGACTAGCTAGCTTTTGACATTTCACTGAGTCGTGCCAGAGAAAGCAATGGCCAGGTAGAATCATGAGCAGAAAAAGAGGCTGAAAAGCAGCAAGAGCCGACTTTTGTGACTGATTCTAACATAATCAATTTCCCAGCCTCAGCAGGACTCCTTATCCTCAGAGGTTCTGTGGGAATGACTGTAATAAAATGTTTTGACTCCTGAGAATGGTTTGCTCCATTCCCAAACTAGGAGGCTGAAGATTGGTACTGAGAAGACAGTAAGCATCTAAAGTGAAGAATACATTTTTAAAAATACAAACAATGCTGCTAATTCTTCACACTCTCTTCCTCTCATGTAAAAGTGTACGATCCTTTTTCAAGATTGTCTACACTTAACCATAGCCTCACAAATAATGGTTCTTACAACAGAGGTCTTAGCAATGTGCCAGTTTCAGAGTCTAGTCTTGTACATACATGTTTTCTTTTGGTCTTTTCAACAAACCTGTGAACTAGAAGTTGTTATTCTTAAATAAGATAAGGCTAACTCTGGAGTTTGTTTTCTTTCTTTCTTTTTTTTTTTTTTTTTTTTGGTGGTACTGGGGTTCCTGGAAGCCCTTCTACCTCCGGGCTACACTCCCAGACCTCTTTTTACATTTTATATTTGGAAACAGGGTCTCCTAAGCCAGCGCGCGCGGCTGGCTTCGAACCTGCGCGATCCTCCTGTCTCTGCCTCCCAAGAGCGGGGATTACAAGCGTGCGCCACCACGCCCGGATGGAGTTTGTTTTCTAATTCAGGGATTTCTATTTATCGCCAAAGCCTCAACACTGACTAGACTACAGTTTGACAGCATTTTATTTCTATCTAATTGGATACTCTGTGCTACCATACATAAGTAAATGAATGAATAAATAAAATAAGAAAGAATTTCAAGTAACAAGGGCAAGATTGATACTTTTATCAAAAACTTGTGAAATTCTCATATGTAATGATGTACTTCCTGAAAGGCCATCTTGCACACATAACTTATTCGTAGGCTGCACTATTTTATATTATTGCTCAAAATTTTCATGAAGCATCTCATTCTGGTATTCTCATGCTGTCATACTTATACCCAATCTTGAAAGAACCCCAGTACCACCAATATATATATATATATATATATATATATATATATATATATATATATATATATATATATATATATATATTGTGTGTGTGTGTGGTACTGAGGGTGGAACCCAGAGGCTTTCTACCTCCAAGACCTATTTTATATTTTATTTGGAAACAGGGTCTCACTAAGTTGCTGAGAGCCTCACTAAGTAGCTGAGGCTGGCTTCAAACCTGTGCGATCCTCCTGTCTCAGCCTCTCAAGTGCAGGGATTACAAGCGTGCACCACCACGCCCGGATATATATATATATATATATATATATATATATATATATATATATATATGTAGGTGATTTATTCAGGCTGAGTTTTGCTTCACTCTTCAAGAAAGGATTATAGAAAAGACCAGTGCCAGGCAGCTTTCAAGCTATGCCATAGGCAGTACTGAATTACAATAATGAATTAGAGCTTAGGTACACCTCATGTACACATACCTGAGGATATCACACATACCACATACCTTGGATACCTCCTAATGAGGTGCAGTCCCTTTCAGATACAGATGCTTCTTTATGAAAGACTGGAAGCAACAGTTATTTCCCTCCACTATCAACAACCAACATCAACAGTTACTGTGTGGGTAGGAGCGCCTCTGTGTGTACTCAACCAGTATAGAAACAAAGTTGACTACATGTGTTTCTAGAAATTAGAAACCAGGAACAAAATTAGTTTTCTTTATACATAAGATTTCCAAACACTTGTTAGGGTGTTTGGATCTATTTCTCTGTGTGTGTGTGGTACTGTGTATGGAATTCAGGGGCATTCTACCTTCAAGCTACCCACTAGCCCTATATTTTATTTATTATTTATTTATTTATTTATTTATTTATTTATTTATTTTGCAGGTCTGGGGATGGAACCCAGGGGCATTTTACCTCTGAGCTACACCCCCTGCCCTATTTTTTATTCTTTAATTTGAAACCGAGTCTCACTGAGTTGCAGAGGGCCTCACTAAGTAGCTGAGTCTGTCTGCGAACCGCGATCCTTCGGTCTCAGCCTCCTAAATGCTGGGATTACAAGTGTGCACCACCACGCCTGGCTATTTTATTCTTTATTTTGAAGTAGGGTCTCACTAAGTTGCAGAGAGCTTCATTAAGTAGCTGAGGCTGCCTGCAAACCGCGATCCTCCATTTTCTGCCTCCCGAATGCTGGGATTACAAGTGTGTGCCACCACACCTGGCTAGGATCTACTTTTTATATGAGAGAATCCCTATACTTTCTGGTGAAAAGAGTATGAAAAATAGTCTCAGAGTCCTAGGATACATTTCCAAAGAAAAAGTCAGAAAACAGGGTCAGAACGAGTATTAAATATTTCACTGGGGCTAAATGATAGATTCTCTTGAAATGTCTTTTTCAAGGCACTGGGCGCTCAAAGAAGTGCTTAAGTAAAACCCAAATTAACACATCTTCTCTCCCCAACTGACCAGAATCCTCAATTTACTCAAAATAGTCTGGCAGTGCCCCATTTTCAGAGAAAGAGATAGAAGGCAAAAACATGATGTTAATTTAAGTATTCTATGGAAATAACACTCGAATGTCAGGCATTTTCTAGAAGTCAGTACACACTTTAATCTCCTTCTGCTGTGTTGCTGGAGATTGAAAAGTTGGTATAACGAATGTGCTATGCTTTGAATGTGTTTTGTCCCCCAAAGACTCCTATGCTAGAAGCTTAGTTCTCAATGTGATGATGTTGAGAGATAGAGGAACCTTTAAAAGGTGAGGCCAGTGGGTAGTGTTCAAGTCATGGTGGCAACCACCCTAACCACTCTTGTCTCCTGGGAGTGGGTTAGGATCCATGCAACTGGATTAGCGCTCTTCAGAACACATTGTTAGGACGCAAGGCCACCTATGTTCTTGCCTTCCACATAGGGCCATTTCCCTTCATGTTTCTTCGCTATATTGTTACATGGCCAGGGGCCCTCACCAAATGTAATTTGGACACCATGTAATTTGGACTTTCCAGTCACTAGAATCATGAAACAAATTAACCTTTTTTCTTTATAAAGTATCCAGTTTCATATACTCGTATATAAATATGAGACATATATATGAGACAGTCGGGTAAACTTGAGCCCCCTTTGACCCCAGGACAGCTTCTTGCAAGTAGCTGGGTACTGCAGTCCACCTGTGTGACTTGCACTCACTGTTCCAAGACAAAAACCACAAAATGTTCCATAGGTGCTTGTTTTGCAAAATTGTAACAAGGCCTTAACTGCTAAAGTTCTGCTTCTATATACAACCTACTTTGTTGTGAAATTGAGTTCTCAAGTGGTAGGCAGTATTGTCACTGTTGCTTGCCCTCTGTGGGTCAGGTGAATAAATGACCTTTTTGGCATTTTGGAGCCTAGCACATCTCTGTGGGTCACCTCACAACATATGTACATATGTATGTGTGTGTGTGTGTATATATATATATATATTTTTTTTTAAGGGGGGGGTGGTGCTGGGGATTGGGCCCAGTAGCATCCTACCTCTGAGGTACACCCTCAGACCTTCTGTATTTTTTGTTTTGAAATAGGGTCTTGCCAGGTTGCTGAGAATTCCTCTACATTTCTCAGGTTGGCCTTGAACCTGCAATTCTCCTGTCTCAGCATCCCAAATTCTGGGATTATAGGCATGTGCCAGCATACCTGTCTTTCAGTTATTTTTATAACAACACAAAATGGACTGAGATAGAATGGCAATCCTGAATCCATATAAAATTATTTATTAGGGAAAAATTAGTCATTTTTATTGTAATGTATTCCATTATAGCATTTGAGGGGTTGTGCTGTTGTTTATGTGGTGCTTAGGATTGATCCTAAGGGTGTTCTACCTCTGAACCACACACCCCCGCCCTTTTTTTTTTTTTTTTTTTGAAACAAGGTTTTGCTAGGTTGCTGAGGTTTACCTTCAACCTCAGATTCTCCTATTTTAGCCTCCCAAGTACTGGGATTGCAAGGTGTACACTACCATTCCCAGCCCAAGATCATTTTTAATGTAAGTACTGGTTAAAAACATTTTTTTAGCCAGGTGTGGTGGCCCACACTTGTAATCCCAGTGCTTGGGAGGCTGCGACAGGAGGATCACATAGGTTTAAAGCCAGCCTCAGCTACTTAGTGAGGCTCTCAGAAACTTAGTAAGACCCTGTTTCCAAATCAAATATAAAATAGGTGTGGGAGTATAGCCCAGAGGTAGAAAGCCCCTGGGTTCCATCCCCAGTACCACCAAAAAAAAAAAAAAAAAAAAAAAGTTAAGATTAATCTAACTTTACTCAGAAAATAATGAGCCAAAAGGAGTGGGTGTCAGAGTGAGCAGTCACATCTCAAGCCCGGAGCCAGAAAGACACACAGTGAAAGCAAAGAGAGGTTCCACAAGCCTCTGCCAGGGCACATCTCCAAAGGCCCAGAGACATCCATGAGGATTCGCCTCTTAAAGGCTCATGGCCCTCCCAATACCTTCTCCCAGGGGACCAAGCCTTTTCATATGGTTTACTTTGCAACCTAACCACAGTGGCACCTATCTGAATACTTAATTTTTAGAAACAAGATGAAGGAACATTTTTAAAAATTACTATGTTTATTCAAAAACAACATTTCTAGAGATATTGTATAAAATGGTGAACAAGAATTTATCTGGTATCTAAGCTACTTGTTATACTGTGAAATATTATGCTGAAAATGGAATGTGTATATACAAGAATGGTTAAAAGAAGCCAACAAAATTTATTAGGGTTATGCAAAAATTGAATGCAAGTTTAATAAGAAGGTTAAACTTTTATTGACCCAAAGTGAGTCTAATATGTAGAATTCTTACTTACTTTAAAACCACTTTTGGTATCTACATAGAACAATGAGTAAAAAATATATATACTTTGGATTATATCAGATCATAACATTTTTATAACATATTCACTTGGGTATTTCATAAACTATAAACAACAAAAGACACATTTACCTGCAATCATAAAAGAAGATGTGTATTAATCAAATATTTAAGGCAAAATAATAAGGCATAGATAACATAGGTAAAATTTGGTATGATTTATTTATAAATCAAATAATATTCTTTTTCTTCTGGCCCTGAATCCACTTTCTGCAGTCCTTCTCTAACCCCATTTTTTTTTTTTTTTTTACAGTACTGAGGGGGCATTTTACTTCCAGGCTACAATCCCAGATCTATTTTTTATTCTTTTATTTTGAAACAGGACCTCACTCAGTTGCAAAGGACCTCACTAAGTATCAGAGGCTGTCTGCGAAACATGATCTTCCTGTCTCAGCCTCCCAAATGCTGGGATTACAAACGTGAGCCACTATGGCCGGCTCTCTAACTGCATTTCTTTATCAAGTTTTTTGAAGTTCATCCTCTCCATAGTCAAAATTAGTCTTTTATCTCTTATATATTGTGCATAGTGGCATTGTTTACCATAAACCTGAATAGTAACAGCTACTTTGTCCAATATTATAGTTTGTAAGTGGTAACTCTAAAAGCTCAAATCGATCTGACTTGAAAGTCCATAACCTGCAGGGCGTGGTGATGCATGCTTGTAATCCCAGCACTTGGGAGGCTGAGACAGGAGGATCCCACAGGTTTGAAGCCAGCCTCAGCTACTCAGTGAGGCTCTCAGCAACTTAGTGAGACCCTATTTCCAAATAAAACATAAAATAGGTCTGGGAGGGCCGGGCGTGGTGGCGCACGCTTGTAATCCTCACGCTTGGGAGGCAGAGACAGGAGGATCGCACAGGTTCAAAGCTAGCCGCGCTGGCTTAAGAGACCCTGTTTCCAAAAAAAATGTATAAAAATAGGTCTGGGAGTGTAGCCCAGAGGCAGAAGGGTTTCCAGGAACCCCAGTCCCCAGTACCACCAAAATAAAAAAAAGGTCTGGGAGTATAGTCCAGAGGTGGAAAATCCCTGGGTTCCACCCCCAGTACAACAACAACAACAACAACAACAACAACAACAACAACAAAATACATTCCCTTCTTCCATCATATGAATTACAGTGACTAGACTAGGATTCCTAAAGGAGTGGTATGATATTTCAACATATAATATAGGACCATTTAATCCCAAATGTCTGTTAATTTGAATTCATAGATGTCAACAGTTATTTTAAATATTTAAATAATTGTATTCAATTTATTTATGTTAAAATATAACCAAGAGGTCATTTCATTGACTTAAATTTCACATGGTTCTTTATATTTTTGAACTTTTTTTGTGTGTGTGGTACTGGGGATGGAACCTAAGGGCATTCTACCTCTAAGATACACCCCCTGCCCTATTTCTTATTCTTTATTTTTAAACAGGGTCTCCCTGAGTTGCAAAGGACTTCACTAAGTAGCTGAGGCTGGTTGCGAACCCCGATCCTCCTGTCTCAGCCTCCCAAATGCTGGGATTACAAGCATGCTCCACCACGCCTGGCTAGTTTTTTATTTTTGAAACAGGGTCTCACTGAGTTGTGAAGGCCTCGCTAAGTAGCTGTGATCATCCTGTCTCAGACTTGCGAATGCTGGGATTACAAGCATGCACCACCACGCCCTGTGCTTATTTTTTAAAATTTTAAAGAAATATGTACTACAATAATGCACTATTGTAAAATAAAATATTATGAAGTAAGAGAGTAATATTTGCCATGCGTGGTGGCACACGCTTGTAATCCCAGCGTTTGGGAGGCTGAGACTGGAGGCCCTCTGCAACTTAGTGAGACCCTGTTTCAAAATAAAAGAATAAAAAATGGGGTAGGGGGTGTAGCTCGGAGGTCAAATGTCCCTGGGTTCCATTCCCAAACCCGCAAAAAAAAAGAAAGAAAAAAATCATTAATTATAAGAGAAAGTGTGCTCATTTTACAATCTTACATCTAAATGTTTTTATTCTTTGATTTTTTTTCAGTTCACAGTAGATAGATAGTGATGATAAAATATAGAAGAATTCTACAGAGTAAATGCAAGGCTGTACAGAATTTTTCTCAAGAATTCTAGGGTGTCAAAATAGGCCATCAGAAATCCTGCTTGAGTCCAATCCAGGAAAAATGATAAAGATTCCTCCATCCACATCACTGGGAATGCTGGTGGAAGGGATTGTGAGGTGCTAGCAGATGCTTGGGAAAACAGAAAATTCCTCATGAAGGAGGAAAAAGTCATGCTGTGGAAGGTGAGTCTGGCTTTAATAGGCGGGCTTGGCTAGAGATGGCCCTGCTGAGAGTAACCCTCAGGGGACCTCTCAATGCTCCGCAGGGCGGTTCTTGAGAAAGTCTTCTAAATTTCCTGCTGGAGCTAAAAGAGTAAGGCTACTTTTGGGAGCCTAAAATAGTTGTTTAACGTCAATTCAAGATTTCCTAACAAACTGAAGGAACAATGCCTCCTTATTGATTATGGCATCTATTGTACATTTTTACTTTTATAGAGAAGAATTGGCAAAGTACAGTTTATATGAAAATTCTATTCAGCCACTTGTTTTCATAAGGCCTGTTATCCAAATGTGTGTTTTTTTTTTTAAAAAATAGTATGATATAGTATGTGAAATTTGTATGAAACTCAATAAATAGATGTCCAAAATGCAGTGTTGTTGGAATTGGGTCATACTCATTTATGCATTTTATGTGGCTGCTTTGGGGTAATGATGGCAATATGAGTAGTTATAACAGATACTATATCTTAACAAAGCCTAAAATATTTACTATCTATTTAGGGAAAAGGTTTGCCAGCCTCTGATCTACAGTGACAGTGATGAGGGAGAAGAGGGATCCATAAAGTGATGCGTATGAATGCACGTAGAACTCTCCAGCAAGTTCACATCTAAAAGAACCTTAAAATTTTTGAAATAAATATCAGAGAAAAGCTTACAAGTAGTAAAAAAGTAATATCATTTATGAGAAATATTTGGGGAAAGTATAAAGTTATTTAAAAAAAGAGATTTTAAATAACAGAAGATCCTAAGGCTTGGGAAAATACCAATAATAAGAAAAACATTTTATTTGTGAGTTAAGTATACATGGATAGCATTCACCCCCGAGGGTGAATGGCAGAATGCTACTGAATAGAAGAAAGTAAGTTAATACCTTTCTTTAACTCTGCTAGCTTCTTAAGTATGTGCATCTCTTCTTTGAAGGTTTATCACCATTTGGAAAGAGTAAAATAAATATTATATGAAGAAATGGGAGACCAAGACAATAAAAAACTAAAGAAATATCTACCTGCTTTAGCTGTTCTAGTTTGTCTCAAGGCCTGTTTGAACAATATCTCAAGAAAAAAGGAAGTCAGCATCTCAATTATTTTAAAAAAGGTAGTGGTCATTATTAAGTGGCTACTGATATGTGTGTGTGTGTGTGTGTGTGTGTGTGTGTGTGTGTGTGTATGTGTTGCTGGGGATTGAACCAAGGGACATTCTACCTCTGAGCTACAACCCCAGGGTCTAAGTTTCAGAGGGCCTCACTAACTTTCTGAGGTTGACCTTGAACCTTCAATCTTCCTGTCTTAGCCTCCTAAGTACTGAAAACACAAGGGTGCACCACCATGCCCAGTTTGCTGATATGATTTCTAAACTTCCAGAAACTCAGTACCAGCAAGAAGTAGGAATGTCTCATGATAGAGTCTAGATCTAAAAAGATCATCAAAAACTGAAACAAAATTCTACAATTAAATCCCAAACAAAACAAGAACAAAACAAAATTCAATCAGCCAACTGAACAAACAGACGTAATCAGTTCTTAATACCAGTTGTACGTTAAAACTACCTAGAAAGATTTATATTTAATTGGTCTGGGGGTACAGCCTGAGCATCCATTTTATAAAAAAAAAAGCATTCTTGATGATTCTAAGTTCAGCCAGAGTTATTTGAAATATACTAACACCAAAAGTATAGGAGAAGATGGAAAGTGGGATAACCAAAGCACGGCGTGCACATGGAAATGTTTAGAGGATTCTGTGGACTGTAAGATCAGTGAACCAATGATCCTGTGGGATGTGGCAGCTGAAAAAGTCAAAATGCTCTTGTGTTTTAGAGATCAAAAGCAGAATTAGGAAATGGTAAAAGTTAACTCCTATTATTTGTCAGGTAATTATTCTGGTACCAATCACTGTATTGTTTAATCCTCATGCTAACTCTATAAAAGTGATATTATTGCCCTTAGTTTGTGGTGGAGAAAACTTAAGGCCTAATAAAGTTAATGACTTGCCTAAGTCACCGAGCTTATAACTAGTATAGTTAAAGTTTACTGAAATACTGCATAAACAATGAATTGAAGACAATCTGGAGAGAATGGTTGAACTTGGAATTTATTTTAATTGGTGCATTGTAATTATACATCACAGCGAGGCTCAGAGTGATAGGAACATACGTGCACACAGCATTCCTTGTGTTTTCTTCTGGGTCCCTCCCTGCTCCTTCCTTCTCCCCATAGATAATATTTCCATCAATATAAAGAGGTTCATATGTGAATGAGGAATTATTCGAATTGTTTCCATCATCAGATTTCCCTCTTCTCTCCATCTGCCCCCCCTGAAATCCACTTCTACTAGTCTACTGCTCTCTTCCCTTATTTATCTAAAACCCTCTTTGTTTTCTGGTTTCTCTCTACCTTCCACATATGAGTGAAAACACATGACCCTTCATTTTCTGTGACTGGCTCATTTCATTGGCATAATATTCTCAATCCGTTTCCTGCAAATAACATATTGTATTCTTTTTCATAGCTGAGTAAAATTCCATTGTGTTTATATACCATAATTTTGTAATTCATTCATCTATTGGGAGACATCTAGGACATAGTATTACCATAGTTTGGCTATTGTAAACTGTGCTGATATAAGCATGGATGTGAGGCCAGGCATGGTGGCGCACGCTTGTAATCACCGCGCTTGGGAGGCAGAGACAGGAGGATCACGCAGGTTCGAAGCCAGTCTCGCTGGCTGTCTCCAAATAAAAATATAAAATAGGTCTGGGAGTGTAGCCTGGAGGTAGAAGGGTTTCCAGGAACCCCAGTACCACCAATAAGTAAACAAACAAACAAACAAACAAACATGGAAGTGTATCTATGTCTATAGTCATCTGACTTCAGTTCTTTTGGAAAGATCCTCAACAGTGGTATGGCTGGCTCATATGGTGGCACTACTCCCTGTTTGATGTTGAACATTTTTATATATTTATTAGCTATTGTATTTATTCGTTTGAGAAGTGTCTTTTCAGATCCATTGCCCATTTTTTTTAGTGTTAACTTTTCTTTCTTTTTTTTTTTTTTTCTGCAGTACTGGCGATGGAACCCAGGGGCATTCTACCTCTGAGCTACACCCCCATCCTGATTTTTAAAATTTTTTTATTTTGAAACAGGGTCTCGCTAAGTTGCAGGGGATCTTACTAAGCAGCTCAGGCTGTCTGTGAACTGAGATCCTCCAGTCTCAGCCTCCCAAATATTGGGATTACAAGTGTGGGCTATCACACCCGGATCTTGAGTTAAGTTTTCTAAATTCTTTATATATTCTAGATAGTAATCCTTTATCAGAGGAGTAGCTGGTGAAGATTTTCTCCCATTCTGTAATCTCTTTCTTTAGGTTCTTGATGGTTTCCTTTGCTACAAAGAAGCATTTTAATCTGATGCCATCTCATTATTGATTTTTGTTCTTATTTCTTGAGTTGTGGGGAGTGTTATCAAGGAAGTCTTTACTGGTGTCTATATGTTGGAAAGCCAGTCCTGTGCCCTCTTCTACCAGTTTCAAGGTCTAATTTCTAGGTCTTTTATCCATCTTGAATTGGTTCATATAGGGTAAGGACATTTTTAAGTGATCTTTTAATTAATAATTAATGGAAAAGTGAATATAGATAATGAAGGAAGTATAAAATGTAAAAAATGTCCCAAGATTTCCTAGCTTATAATATTGGGACACTTGAAAACCTATGAAAATAAGTGTGCTGACAGGAAAGAGGGCTTATTTGGGGGGAGCTAATTTGGATTTTTAATAACAAGAAGACTATAAAGTACTTACCTGTGCGGATTATTTTCTATTTGTCTCATTTAAGCTTCATACGCCCCTATGAAGTAAATACTACTAATATTATTCATGTTTAGAAAAGTTGTTCAAGATTCTAGAGTAAGTGGTATCATCAAAATTTGACTCCAGGTCTCTGTGCATTCGGGCTGGTACTTTGAAATTCTCTCTAGTGGCTGATGTTGAGTTCAAGCTGACTGTTCAAGACCCCAACAGAAACATGCCTGAAAAGTTGGAAATATAGCAAGAGCATGGGCAAAATGATGAACTATATATTCATGTACTTAAACGTTTATATATAGCTACTAAACAATTCTAAATGGAGCAGTAGCACAAACATTTTCAAGTGCCATAAATACAGTATGACTAGTTTCTAAAAATTTTTATCATGGTTGTAGATTCATATAGGACATAAACCTTCTCTTATACAATTTCTTTTCTCCTTTGTAGTAAAAATATCTCTTGCTTTCCAGTGTCAAAAACAATGACTTAGCTGGGCGTGGTGACGCACGCTTGTAATACCCGCTTGGGAGGTGGAGACAGGAGGATCGCGCAGGTTTGAAGCCAGCCTCGCTGGCTTAAGAGACCCTGTTTCCAAATAAAAATATATAAATGGGTCTGGGAGTGTAGCCTGGAGGTAGAACGGCTTCCAGGAACCCCAGTGCCACCAAAACAAAACAAAACAAAACAAGCAATGACTTATTCTTATGTCTTAGATCACAGAAACTCTTCTGAGAGAAGTCCATGAAAAAAAAAACTAAATTAGTTTGACTCTTATATTCTAAATAATTGTGTTTTAAGGTAACATGACTTTTATTTTTATTATTACTTTGGCAGCTTTATTGAGGTGTAATTGACACCCCATAAGTAACACAGTTAAAATACTTACTGGAAGCTGGGCGTGGTGGCGCACACCTGTAATCTCAGCATTCTGGGAGGTTGAAACAGGAGGATCGTGGTTCACAGACAAACTCAGCTACTTAATGAGGCCCTTTGCAACTCAGTGAGACCCTGACTCAAAATATAAAATAAAAAATAGGGCTGGGGATGTAGCTCGGAGGTAGAATGCCCCTGGGTTCCATCCCCAGTACCTGCAAAATAAAATAAAATAAAATGTACTTACTGGAGACTGAAGTTGTAGCGGAGTGGCAGAGTGCTTGCCTGGCCTGCAAAGACCCTAGTCCAATACCTAGCATTGTGGAAAAAAAAAAAAGAAAAGTGTACAAGTTGGTGAATTTTGACATATGTATGAAACCATAAAATTATTATTGCAAATAAAATAACAAATACTTTTTATTATCCTAACCTGTTCCAATGTTCTTTAATAATCTGCCCCTTATTTCTAGACATCCACTGATATATTTTGCCTTTCTACAGATTAGACTGCAGTTTCTAGAATTATAAGTGATTAGACTCTAGATTTTTGTCCTTGCTGTTGTTATAGTGGATTTTATTTTTACTATTTTTTCTGCCTGACTTCTTTCACTCATTTTGAGATTCATCCATGTTGGTATGTATATCCATGGCTCACTCCTCTTTACTTCTAAAAAGTATTTCATTGAATGGTTATATCACAATTTGTTTATCCAAACATCTGTTGGTAGATATTGGGCTGTTTCCAGTTTGGGACTATTATGAAATAGATCTGCTAGGAACATTCATATGTTCTGAATATGGTCATATCCTTTCATTTCACTTGGGTAAATACCTAGGAATTAAATGGCTGCGCTATACAGTAAATGTATGTTTTTAACTTTTTAAGAAATTGCCAAACTGTTTTCCACCATCAGTATATAAGAGTTCCAGTTGTCCCATACCTTTACTAACACTTAGTACATTCAGTATTTTAAATTTTAACTGATCTAATAAATATGTAGTACTATCTCATTATAGCATTAATTTGACTTTCCCTGATAACTAATGATACTGATTACCTTTTAAGGTGATCTTGTACCTTTGTCATCTTGTAGCTTCTTTGGTTATGTGTCTGTTCAAATATTTTGCACATTTTAAATCGGGGTTTTTGTCTTATTATTTATTTATCTACAAATGTTCTTTGTCAAATACACATCACAAATATTTTCTCTTATTTTAAATCTTGATGAAACTGTTAATAGTTTTTATAATCAAGAAATATTTTCTTCTAAGTTTGTTAAAAAATGTGACATATCTTACATTTTAATAACAACATTGATGGCAATAAATCCCTGACATTTGTTGAGAACTGATGCAAAATTTTTATTCCTTTCTTTGTGAAAGACAAAGAGTTTACTTGAGCAATTTTTCTTAAGTCATAGAGAAAAGTTCCTATTTTCCAAAACAACATAAAGATAGCATAAACACATTTATATGATGAGTGATTTTGTTCTAGAATGTAATATTTTTTATCATTTAACCTATTAGTTTAAGTAGTAATGATGTACTAATATTATTGCATAAAACAGCCATTGCTTAAAGAATCTCAGTACCATTTCATTACATTTATTTTCATTAAATTGCTATTTTTTTCCAGCCTCATTTCATTTTAAATTTTTCAATCCCTGGTTCTCTTTAATTACTCCATGATTTTTTTTAATTACTCTTTAACACTTTTCAAAAGTCAAAACTTGCCCTTGGTAGTAAGCAGACTTCCCTTTTAAGCAACAGGATAAGGCATCAACAGCACAACATCTATAATTAAAGCAAACTGCAACACTTGCTGGATTCTAGCACTTTCTTTTGCATCCTTATGCCAAAATTGACAATAAGCTTTACATGTATAAAGTTATATTTTTAGTTGTCTGAAAATCCTGGAGAGTGCTCTTATCAATTCATAGCAGAAAATGTGATTTTTATATGCTGGTTAATACTAATATAAAAGTCAAAGGTAAGAATAAAATGGTAGCTATTCCAAAGGAAACACCTCAGTGACATAATCTTTGCAATTTGCACCAATATGCTGCAAATGTGTTTCTTTTCTTTCTTTTTTTTTTTTTTTGGTGGTACTGAGGATGGAACCCAGAGGCTTTCTACCTCTGGGCTATACTCTCAGACCTATTTTTATATTTTATTTGGAAACAGGGTCTCACTAAGTTGCTGAGAGCCTCACTAAGTAGCTGAGGCTGGCGTCGAACCTGTGCGACCCTCCTGTCTCAGCCTCCAAAGCTCAGGGATTACAAGTGTGCGCCACCACGCCTGGGTTGTCTTTCTAACAATGTATTTCTGCAAATGTATTTCTGCAAATATATTTCTAACAATAAAAGTATAATTGTGTCCCAAAATAGCTATTGAGTTTGAATTAAAGCGCCACTAAAAATTAACTCAAGATTGGGCAAAGGTGGCACACACTTGTAATCCCAGCATTTGGGAGGTTGACACAGGAGGACTGTGGATTGAAGACAGCCTCAGCTACTACTTAGTGAGGCCCTCTGTAACTCAGTAAGACCCTGTTTTTAAATAAACAATAAAATATAGGGCTAGGGGTATAGCTCAGAGGTAGAATACCCCTGGGTTCCATACCCAGTACTGGAAAAAAAAAAAAAAAAACCCTCAAAGTTTCTAGCAGTTTAGAAGGGAGGAAATCAAATCAGAGGAAAAACTCTGTTGGGTTGTTTTCCATCAGCTGGAAATAAATCTCCTTGAGATTAGTCTTTTATGGCATTTACTTCCTTTTGGTATCTGAGTTGAATTTAGCATTGACAACTAGTCCAAAATAGGAAGCATTTGTGTCTGTTTGGGTGTGAAGCTGTCAGCAGTGAAACAAATGAGAATTGCCCTTTTCCTCCCCTCATAACATATCAGCTTTGACATTTAACAAAACTTAATTATATTTCAGAAAGTAATAACCAGTTGAATAAATATTGGCCAATTTACTTTATTGCCTTTAACTCAGTTTACAACAAATGTAGAAACTGAGCGCAATCCCATTTACGTGCTTAAAGGCTGTTTGTAAAATGTATGCTGAACTTATTTTCTTCCAAGACTCCCCCTCTCCCCCGTTGTCTATTCAGTATTCAGAAAAAAATATCAATTAGAACAATGTTTTCCAAATTATGTATCATGTTACTTTCATTCCTTGAGATGGCAATAGTACAACTTTAAGCTTTATGCTCATATGTGTGAAGTGGCTGTATCCTATATATTTCTTTTAGGGATCCATACTATATGTTAGCATAGTAAATGTTAAAAAGCAGTCTGCAGTTAAGAAACCTTACTTTTCCTTGCGTTACTGGGGATGGAACCCAGGGATATTATACCTTCAAGCTACATCCCCAGCCTTATTTTTTATTCTTTATTTTGAAACAGGGTCTCACTGAGTTGCAAAGAGCCTCACTAAGTAGCTGAGGCTGGTTGTGAACCCGGATTTTCCTGTCTCAGCCTCCTACATGCTGGGATTACAAGCATGCATTACCAAGCCCTATTCTTTTTCTTCTCTCCCCTCTCCCCTCTCCCCTCTCCCCTCTCCCCTCTCCCCTCTCCCCTCTCCCCTCTCCCCTCTCCTCTCTCTCTCTCTCTCTCTCTCTCTCTCTCTCTCTCTCTCTCTCTCTCTCATCACTACCTTGCTACCACCAACACACTCCCCAAAACCCAGGAGTCTCTATTCTCCTTCTCCCCCCCCCCCCTTTTTTTTTTTTCTATACTGGGGATGGAACCCAGGGGCATTGCACCTCCCAGCTATACCCTCAGTCGTATTTTTTTAGCCTTTTAAAATATTTATTTAGTTAGTTTGCGGTACTTGGGTTTCCCGGGGCAATGTACCTCTGAGCTACACCCCCAGCCCTAATTTTTTAGTCTTTGTATTTTTTTTTTCCAGGTGTGGGGATAGAACCCAGGGGCATTCTAATTCTGTGCTATACCCCCTGCCATATGTTTTATTTTCTTCCTTCCTTCCTTCCTTCCTTCCTTCCTTCCTTCCTTTCCCTTTTCTTTCTTTCATTCTTTCTTTCTTTCTTTCTTTCTTTTTTATTTTTTTGTGGTACTGGGGATGGAACCCAGGGGCCTTCTACCTCCAGGCTACACTCCTAGAACTATTTTTTTTTTAATATTTTATTTGGAAACAGGGTCTCGCTAAGTTGCTGAGAACCTCACTAAGTAGCTGAGGCTGGCTTTGAACCTGCACGATCCTCCTTTCTCAGCCTCCCAAGCGTGGGGATTACAAGTGTGCGCCACCACGCCGGGCTTTATTCTTTATTTTGAAACAGGATCTCACTAAATTGCAGAGGGCCTCAATTAAGTAGCTGAGGCTGGCCACGAACTGCAATCCCCTGGTCTCAGCCTCCTGAATGCTGGGATTACAAGCATGCGCCACCACGCCTGATAGTGTGTGTGTGTGTGTGTGTGTGTGTGTGTGTGTGTGTGTGTCTATGTGTGTGTGTCTGTGTGTATACTATACTATATATAAAATTTTTATACATGTAAAATATTATATATTAAATATAATATGTAATATATATAAAGTATGTATACATATTTATTTATTTGTGGTACTGAGGATGGAACCCCGGGGCATTCTACCTCTGAGCTACACCCCTGGTCTGGTCCTATTTTTTAGTCTTCTTTATTTTTTGAAACAGGGTCTCGCTGAATTACGAAGGGCCTTGCTAAATAGCTGAGGCTATCCAGGAACCGCAATCCCTCGTCTCTACCTCCCTAATGCTGGGACTACCAGCCTGCATGCACCACCACACCTGGCCTCCCTATCCCATTCTTTTCTCCAGAAATTAAGAATCAAACCCAGGGGTCTGTACATGGTAGGCCAGTGCTCCACTACTGAGTAACACCACCCCCAAGTATCTATTTATATGAATATTATATGGAACTTTCTTAATCCAGTTCAGTTTGGAAAATGCTACAGCAGTGCCTCATTGCAATAAGAAGGGGAAAGATGGAAACTCATAAAATGCTCTTAAATATATTTTGCCCTGTTTTTTTTTCTTCATCTCCTGCCATATTAGAACTGTTTTAATGAAAATTTAGAGAGTTTTCATTCCATTTGCTTTTTGTTTACAGTTGTAGTCTTGTGTAGGGGTAGTAATGAACAGTAATATACCTAATGGAGCAGAAAAGCAAATGAGAAAGTTATCTAGAATTTGAATAATCTTCAACTAAATAAATTGAGTTCTCTTGTTTTCCTTTAATGTCATCTGTCGGGGCCCACTCGGCAGGACTGAGGTGGCACCCAGGCTTGTTGCCAGCGTGGACTCAAGATGGCGCCTGGGCTTGCAGCCAAGTCACGAGGCTCACGAGGCTGGCGGTGCCCTGAGCCTGCGCAGTGAGCCCTATCAGGCGCCTTACGGATGATTAGTGACGCAGCGCCTCGTGCTACCACCTGCCCGCCCAGGAGAAGGTTAAAAGCGCGCATGCCCTAGCGGGGGGAGCTAAGAGGGTTGGTGGAGTGATGAGGGAGGAGATAGAAGACTGATGTTGTTTTTACCTGAGAGGGCGTTGAGAGAGCATTGAAACTGGGGTAATAAAACTGCTTGAGGAAGATCGTGTAAGAGTCGTCACTGCGTGCGACAAGTGGTGGCCCGTACGGGGAACTTCGCTTTGATCAGAACCTCGGCAGTCCAGGGCAGCTGGCTGGTAACTGTACAAGAACCTGGGGTAATAAAACTGCTTGAGGAAGATCGTGTCTTTGATCAGAACCTCGGCAGTCCAGGGCAGCTGGCTGGTAAGTACTCCTTTGACTCCGAAAAAGGAGGAGGAGGCTCCGTTTACGGAGGGTTATTTTCCCCGATCAAAGGGGGCTCCATTAAGGAGGATATTTTTTAGTGTAAGCAAGTTACCCCGATCAAAGGGGGCTCCATTAAGGAGGATATTTTTTAGTGTAAGCAAGTTACCCCGATCAAAGGGGGCTCCATTAAGGAGGATATTTTTTAGTGTAAGCAAGTTAGAGAATCGGGCTGGTCCTGATTCGACAAGATAGAAGTAAATAAGGCTCGCGGATAAGCGAGGCTCGCGGATAAGCGAGGGACAGCGTTGTGAAGGTTCGCAGGTGTTGCGACGAAAAGGTCTAAGGTTGCTAAAGTGAAAGCAGCCATTTTAGAAAATTTGAAAGCGAAAGAGATTTCTAAGAAGGAAGAAGCTCTGTTAGAATTCATAGAAAAAATGAAACGCCCTAAACCTTCCGCTCCTCCCCCTCCCTCTCCTAATCCGCCACCATAGATGGAAGACACCTGAGGTTAGTTGGAAAAGGCGCCTAATGTGTAAAGGATAGGTCAGAAGATTAGTTCCTAACGTAAGAGTTGTAAACTGCTGCTCGGTACCGTAGAGATGAGTTGTTTTCTTTAAGATCTTTGGGGAATTATTTCTACTTTCCCTCTTCCTTTACCTTGGTTAATGAGGTTGTTTTATTGATACCTGTTTTCTGACGTTCTGCTATGCTTCTATGCACCCTTGGAGACTTTGGAATTTCTGCTCTTATTGCTGTAATTGTGGCCTCTGTGGCCGTGGCAGTTATTGCAGCCACTATGAATGCTCTATCCTCACATGTGGCTGCTGGCATGGCTCAGCAAGCTCAATTATCTGGACTATATGTATAACGTATGTGCAGTATCAGAATTTCTCCCATGCAGGCAATTTGTTTCGTCAATTAAGCAAGACGCTTCTAGGAACTTGGAGCCGTGAATTTGAACACACCATGATTGAGCTATGAGCATCCATCGCTGCAATTAATTCTACCCGCGTGGAAGTCGCCGCAGTACAACAATGAATGGACTTAATACATGGAACATTGGGTTTTTTAAAAGACTGGGGTGGCATGGCGTTCTGGGCATTCTTGCTGATGGTAGCATGATGTTTCATGGTTGGATATATCAGGCGAACTCGACAACGCACACTGCAACAACAGCGCATATTGGTGCAAGCTATGGCAGCTCTTGAAGCTGGCTTATCTCCCCATGTATGGCTCAGTATGCTGGATCGGTAGTCAGTGACGGGTAAGATCGTCCCCGGGACCTTTCAACCTAAGACAGGGAAACAATCATGCTATTGTTCTCCCAATGACGGGTAAGAATGGTCCTTGAGGGTCGGCAACCTAAGACAGGCACGATCCCGAGCCTTATTTTAATAAAACAAAAAGGGAGATATGTCGGGGCCCACTCGGCAGGACTGAGGTGGCACCCAGGCTTGTTGCCAGCGTGGACTCAAGATGGCGCCTGGGCTTGCAGCCAAGTCACGAGGCTCACGAGGCTGGCGGTGCCCTGAGCCTGCGCAGTGAGCCCTATCAGGCGCCTTACGGATGATTAGTGACGCAGCGCCTCGTGCTACCACCTGCCCGCCCAGGAGAAGGTTAAAAGCGCGCATGCCCTAGCGGGGGGAGCTAAGAGGGTTGGTGGAGTGATGAGGGAGGAGATAGAAGACTGATGTTGTTTTTACCTGAGAGGGCGTTGAGAGAGCATTGAAACTGGGGTAATAAAACTGCTTGAGGAAGATCGTGTAAGAGTCGTCACTGCGTGCGACAGTCATCATGGGTGCCAAATATCAACAAATACTGTACACACATATACAAGGATCAGAACAAAAGTGCACACAGTCTGAGAAAAAGGCAGGTATGCATGCAGCCTGTGATTCAGGGTTTCCCTGTTGAGACCTGATAGAGTAGAAATGGAAGTGATTCAGTTTGGGAAAATAACCTGAACTCAATAGCTCTCCTCTCAAACCACTCTGCACTACCAAGGGCAACATAAACGACCTCAAAATTGACAAAGGAAACTTCCTTGTCATACTGCACTAGACCCTTCATTTTCCCATGCAAAAATCACTGTCATCCTCAACTGTCCTTCTTTCTTACACTTCTATATTTTTTCCTCACATTCTCTCTGTGTGTGCATAATATGAGACATCGTGTACAGTTTTAGAAGCCCCACAGATGAAAATGTTACACATGAAGTTTCCTCATATTTTTACAGAGACCCAACAAAGGAAGCCGGACATTACTTCTGGATGTGATTTTGTGGCCATCGATGCCCTCCAATTGGTGTGACGACCATGGGAGAAAGAATTCTAAGTGAAAAGTGGTGATTACTTATTGGCAGAAAGCACTGAGTCTTCCTCTTCTCACTGCAAAAAGCAAAAACAAACAAAAATCAAAGACCTGAAGGAAATGAGAACCTCTGTGGGAAGGGAAGGGTCTAGAGAGGTCTGTCCAAGACATTGTTAATAAGGGTGAAGGAGACGACAGTGCATTTGAAAGCAGTGATTGGAAAAACAAAATGACAAATCTTTCATGTTGGTAATCCAACATCCTCAGATTATTCATTCTTTGTTTGGGTACTCACTGATCTGTGCCCATGTGAGGAAAGAAGAGAAATGCAGAGAGGTATTGGGGTCCAGAGGGGGCCAGCTGGGCAGTGGTCTGAAACCCTCCATCCAATGTGGCAGAGATGCATGGCTTTTCAGTGGGTGATGTGGACAAGTCTTCTGGAGTAAGTTGGGTTTGGCATCTCCTGGGGTATCCTATCTAGGAGCCCTTGCTACTGTGAGGCCTATAAAGCACTCAGATCTCCTTTGTCAGGCAATGTGCAGTGGGGTAGCCTCTGAGAGACACCGCGAAGAACTCACAACCTTAGCCCTACAAGAGTCAGTGTGTGGGTGTCTGCCAAGACAGGGCATCAACAGTACGGGGAGAATTATAGCATTTAAGCAAAGGAAACTCCTCTTTCCTCTCCTCTTTTCCTATCCCATCAATAAGCGAAAGGAAGCAATCTGGCTGGCTCTTGGACTAGTGTCTTAGTTTTCTGTTGCTATAACATAACACCACAGACTGAGGAATTTTAAAACAGTATGTTTATTGACTCATGATTCTGGGAATCCCAAGTGGTGAATGCCTTCGTGCTACATCATAACATGGTAGAAGGGCAAAAAAGCATGTGTGAAACAAAGAGAGAAAATCTGGTTGAACTCATCCTTTAATTAGGCTCCCAATTCCACAAACAGCCTTAATCAATTCAGTAAGGCAGAGCCTTCATGATCCACTCGTTTCTTAAAGGTCCCACTTCATACTGACAATTAAATTTCAACAAGAATTTTGGCAGGGACATTCAAACCCTAGAAACTAGATTGGATGTTTAACACCTCAAAAGGTCTGGAAAGCTATGAGGTCTGCCTGGGATGTCCTTAGGTCATGGAAAGTATTCTACAGGTGTGTTTGAAAGACAAAACAACAAGTAATAGTTTATGTTAATACCTCAACAACTTCAGATTAATTCAATAACTTTATTAAATTTTTTCCATTGCCCTCCCTTTATTGACATTTATCTTTTAATGTTCACCTCACTTTTCCTGTATTTTAACATTTTAAGGACAACTTTAAGATTTACTCTTCATTTCAAGTATAAGAATATATATAAATATTATTTTCAAACGTATATATGTTTGAAAACATATATATATATATGTATATATATATCCTAATTCTATGTTCATGGTAAGCCTTTTTATCAATTTCACCTAAAATATGAAAATTTTGATATAAAATTTAATATTTCATCAACATGAAAGTTCAAGGTTAAGGAACCTGTCTTGTTCATGGTTGTGTCTCCCCAGTCTAGCACAATGCATGGCACAGTGCAGGCACTCAATATATATCTGTGGACTATGTTGAACTAATGGTTAATATTGGAGATGCTTTCTAAGTAGCCAAGAATACAAAATAAAATTAAATACTACCAACTGCCTATTAAAAGCTGTTACTAGCTAAGTACTTGAAAGAATCAGAAATGGTTTAAAGATGGTCCATGCTCTTATGGAATGTAAGCTCTAGCTTGAGGCTGGCGTATTAACATTATAATTTGTTCATGACCCTAGGAAGGGAGGGGAAAGAAACTCCAGATGGGGCGAAGCATCCAGGTAGAGTCACTTAGAGATGGGCCCTGAAGCAACACTGTCTGAATTTCAATCCTTACTCTATCTTGTTGGTGGCCTTTAATGAGGTGCTTAACCTTTATGACTCTTATACTTGAGATGTGATAACTCTCATAGGGCTGTTCTAAGGATTAAATGAGTTAATACAGTACCTGACCCATAAATAAGTGATTACTATTATAATTACAGGTAATCCTCCATTTATCATGATTAGACAATTTTTCACCTTTACAATGATGTGAAAGCAATATGCATTTAGTAGAAACCATATTTTGAATTTAGATATTTTCCCAAGTTAGCAATATGTGTGGTACAGGTGAGCTGTAGCTCCTAGTCAGTTATACTATCACAAGAATAGGCAACTGATGTTCTATCGTATACAGTTACTTAGCTACACTCTTCAGTAGACTAGGTGTATAAAATATTTAATAAGATATTTTTAACGTATGACAGGCTTATTAGGATATAATCCTGTCATAAGTTGAGGAACAACAGTATTATTATTATTATTATTATTATTATTATTATTATTATTATTATTTACAAAAACTTGGAATTTCACCTTTGAAGGACTTAAAAACAATGGGAGCAACTCCTATATCAGAACAGTATCAAAACTGGGAATGGTGGTACATCCTGTAATCCTGGTTACATGGGAGGCTGAAATAGGCGGATTGCAGGATGGTAGGTATCTAGCTTTAGAAATTTAGTGAAGCCAGGCATGGTGGCACACGCTTGTAATCCCTGCACTTGGGAGGCAGAGACAGGAGGATCGCGCAGGTTTGAAGCCAGCCGCGTGCGCTGGCTTAGGAGACCCTGTTTCCAAATAAAAATGTAAAAATAGGTCTGGGAGTGTAGCCCGGAGGTAGAAGGGCTTCCAGGAACCCCAGTACCACCAAAAAAAAAAATAATAATAATAATAATTTAGTGAAGCCCCCAGCAACTTAGTGAAACACTGTTTCAAGATAAAAAAAATAAAATAGGGCTGAAGTGTAACTCAAGAGGTAGAATGTTCAGGTGGATTAAATCCCCAGCAAACACACACACACACACACACACACACACACACACACACACAAACACACACACACAGTAGGTCAGACACAAAAAGTTAGGGATGGATGAAGGAGGTCACTAAATTCCAAAATACTTGGATTTTAATTTATAAGTGAGCCACTGAAAAATACAAGTAGGTAAAGGAGCACTGTGAAAGCAATGCTTGGGACAACTTTGCCGGAACAAAATGATTTGGATATAGGGACAAATTAAAAAACTGAAAGAATATAATAATATTAATGATCCTTAGGTGTGGGGATGCATACCTGTAATCCAAGTACATTAGAGGCTGAGACAGGAAGACTGAAGGTTTAAGGTCCACTGCAACAATTTAACAAAACCCTGTTTCAAAATAAAAAATAAAATTTGTCTAGGGGTGTAGCTCAGGGGTACAATGCCCTTGGGTTCACTCCTCAGTAATCCCCCACACATAAATAATAATAGTCAATTTATTAGATGCTTTCCTGGACAGATTTAAGGTATTTGCAAAAAATTAATTTTAAGTATTATTGCTATGCTGTAGGCAATGTGTCAAACACAGTAATATGGGGTATGTAATTTAACTCTTAAGACAATTCTATGAGGTAATATTCTGATGACATCATTTTACTTATGAGGAAACTGAGACTCAGGAAGATTAAGATGAATTCCCTAAGATAAAACTAGTAAATGGAGGTAAACATGATTTTTATTCAAAGTGTCTGACTCCAATTTATTGAGTTCAGTTAGAATATTAGAGTTCAGTTGGAAACTGTTAAATGAAGATTCACACAAACAAAAAGACAAGTTGTGATTTATGATTTAGTGTCTAGTTGGAATATGGCTAAGAGATTATTACCAGATAACTGAAGCCTCAAGCTTTGAGAGTCACACAAGAAAAAATGACCTGCTTGAGTGGGTTAGTGTATATGTTTCACACTAAATATTGTAGAAAGTTGTTCATCGAGGAAGGAAATTAATTATGGATGTGCTCAAGGACAGCTTGATGAAAAAATGCCCTAATGGTGGCAGACTTGGGCAAAATAAATGAAGGCATTTCATTATTGGGAAGTAAAAGTATTAAAAGTACAAGAATATACAGGAGTCAGGCATGATGGCCCATGCCTGTAATCCTAGTACTGGGGAGGCTGAGACAGGAGGATTGCAGGTTCTTTGACGAGGCCTTTCGCAACGAGTGAGACCTTGTTTCAAAATAAAATATAAAATAGAGGTGGGGGTGTAGTTCAGAGGCAGAAGTTACCCTGAGTTCAATTCCCAGTACAACATTAAAAACATACAAACAAACAAACATAGAGATAGAAGCAATGAAATTTAGACAAGCACTAAATCATGTTTCCGTTTTATTAACTGCTATTGTATATTAAAGTTTCTGATTTAGAACATATTCTAATATTCAAAATATAGAAAAATGAAAAAGAAATATCAGGTAGCTGTAATCAGATTTGATGTATTGGAAGTAAGGCACTGTTTAAGGTTTGTTCCTGTTTTTAATAGGAGCATCAATGGGAGTGTCACCTATCTTACACCGTAACAGAATTTTAGTTGTTGGCTCCTAGCTCGTAAGTTTTTGTTTTTTTTTTGGGGGGGGGATATCTCAAATATTACACAGACAAACCCAGATGTACAAATGTTTTGCTATTTCATCTTCTATAATTGTATTTATGGGGGACAATACAATACACAGCTGCAGGATCAGTTCTACCGAAGTCGACTGTAGAAGATAGTCAACATTCCGAGTGAAACGAGTGGACGCCGAATACTACGTTCTGTAGCGGCACGCTATTCTTGGATTGTACTTGTAGTTTTATTAGTGTCCTACTGGAAGGGAGCGGGCTGAACCAGCATGAAAGGTCAGCGTCAAGCCCGAGCTCAGGAGGCTCGGCAGCTGAGAGATAAGTGCTAGGAAATCCTCGGTCAAGAACACCAAGCACAGTCTGAATATGTATGCCACTTTCAATATGTTCCACATAAAAATAAAAAATATAATAAAAAATATTCTTAAAAAAAAAAAAAAAAGAACACCAACAGATCCGCAATGCGCTTGCCCAAATCGCAGCAGCCTAGTTCTGGAAACACCGCCCATGGAGGGTAAAGTGTGTTGAGGGAAATAAATATCAGAGGCAGAAACAGAGCGCAGGGACTGCGAGGTTTTTTCCAACACCAGCCCTTCCCCAGCCTGCAAACCCCAGCATCCTCTCCTCTCCCGGGAGCCAATGAGGAAGATACAAGTTCCTGCAGCCAATCACATCCTTAACTCAGGGTGTCGCCCGGTTGAATTCTGGGACTTGTGGTTTTCACGTGGCAGCACTACATCCTGGTGGTTGAGCCTTAGGCCACGCGTCCGATTCGAAACGAAAACTCCATTTTACAGTCTTTTGGTCTCCAAGACAACGCCCTAATTATCTTTACCCTAAGATCTTGCGCTTCTTAAAAATCATAAATGTGTTCCTTAATATAATCCAGGGGGAGGTAAAAAAGAAATGAAGCTATTTTCAGAGGAAGACCCGCTAGTTTCACTCGACCCCGGCCTTTTAACCGTCGCTCTAAAGTCTCGCGAGAACAGTCGCGTGTAGTCGTTGTCATGCCTCCTGGAGGGCGGTCCGTGCGAAGACTGACAGAAGCCTCAGCCAACAGAATTGCCCTTGGAGCAGCGCCTCCACTGCGCGCAGGGGCAGGCCTCCGTGAACTCTGACCTCGGCTTTCCGTCGCGTCCCGCGTCCGCCGCCCCCGCCCGCGGAGCGAAGGAGGCGGGTTTTGGCCTCTTGCCCTGGGGAGCGAGCGCGGAGGGAGTGGGAGCGAGGCGCCGAGTGGAAGTGCCTGGCTTCCCGGAGAGGCCTTGCGAGCGTCCCGCCGCCCATGAGCTCGGCCTCCCGCGAGCAGCGCCGTCGTTAGGCCGGCCCGTCGCTCCCGTCCCCGGGGCAGGCCCAGGTCGCTCGGGGCGGGCCTCTGTCCGGGCGTCCGCGGTCCGTCCGCGTCGGCGTCGCCCGCGACCCTGGAAGCGGGAGCCGCGGCGAAGGCGAGCAGGAGCCCGGCAGCGGGCCGCAGCACCCCCAGCGCCGGCGGGCGGGACCCAGGCCGCCAACATGGCGAGCGCCTCCTACCACATCTCCAATTTGCTGGAGAAAATGACATCCAGCGACAAGGACTTCAGGTGAGGCCGAGACGCGACCCCCGCCGCCCCGGGCCCCGCAGCCCGCGCCGGCCTCGCCCCGCGGCCCGCGCCCGGCCCCCGCCCCCGGCCTCGCCCCGCTGCCCGCGCCCGGCCTGCCCGCCCGCCCGCCGCGCCCCAGCGCCAGGCCGCGGCGGGGAGGGGGCCGGCACCGGGAACTTTTCCGAGCTCCTCGCTGATTGGGTTCTATACTTTTTTTCCTGACATAATTCCTGGTCGCGAAACGGCGGCGGGCAGGGGGAGGGGATGCGGGATGGAGGAAACTTGGCCCTTAGGGTTTTCCCGCCAGCATCTCCTGTCGGGGGAAACCCACGCGGGATCTCGGGGTTTCGGTCTTTCGTGCTCGTAGCCAGACACCCTGCCAGAGGGGTAAATGGCTGGACCTGAAAGCAAGCGAACCAATCTTCCTGAAAGAAGGGCCAGTGCACATGAAGGTTAATTATTGTAGTTCTTTACCAGGAGGCTAGTATTGTTGGTTTTGAATTCTTGTAACATGCATTTTGAAAATTTTGTTATATTTTCTCATTATCTTAGAGCCCCCCCCCCCCCACACACACACTACAGTGATGGTTACATTTCTGCCTGCCTGTCTTCTAATTCTTCATAAATAAGCCCTGGATAAAAAGTTTACTATTTCTTTGGTACCTAAGTTTTGCTTTCTTATGCTTTAGTATTTGCAGTTTGTGTGCATTTTAAAAGAGAACCAAGGGGTCTTCAGCTAAAATTGTGGCTAATGAGATTGTTTTGTAAGAACAGTATGTTTTAACACCTGAAGATGTGTCCAGATCATACCTACTGGGAAGAAATTTTCTAATCTTTGGAAAGAGAAGCATGAAGAAAGCAAGGATGGTTTTCCTAATTAAGTTGATGTGTTGGCTTTTAAAATAGCCAGTTTGGTTCTGTAACTTCAGAACCACATGATTTTCAAGAGTTTTGCTACTTAGGGAGGTCTTAACATGTTGTTTGTAATTTATAAAACCAGCTTGTTAATGCTAAAGATTTTAGTGCCGTTTGTTTTGAGTATTTTGTAATTTTAGATTTGTGTGGTCCTATGGCCAAAGGTAAAAAAAAAAAGGCAGTACAAATTTTTGTATTAAAGATTTGAATGCTGTTTGATATATTTTGCTTGTTCCTGGTTTAAGTCTTGAAATTTAAATGTTTGAACTTCCAACTATATGTGATGATTTTCTCACTATGTCAGTTTGGTTCATCTTGTAAAAGAATGAAATTTCATTCTGATTCTGTTTAATTTTAGTCTAACAGTGGCATTTTTCTCTAAGAAAATTTTTTAGAAAACCTAAAGAAAACTATGATGTAGTGATACTGTGTATGTGATTTTTTTTTTTTTTTTTTTTTTTTTTGCAGTACTGGGGATTGACCCTGGGGGTTTACTACCTCCGAGTTACACCCTCCGAGTTACACCCCCAGCCCTATTTTTTTATTCTTTTTTTTTTTTTTTTGTGGTACTGGGGTTCCTGGAAGCCCTTCTACCTCCGGGCTACACTCCCAGACCTATTTTTACATTTTTATTTGGAAACAGGGTCTCTTAAACCAGTGCACGCCGCTGGCTTCGAACCTGCGCGATCCTCCCGTCTCTGCCTCCCAAGCAACCGGGATTACAAGCCCGGCTTATTTATTTTAAAACAGGGTTTCACTAAGTAGCTGAGGTTTGCAGTGAACCTCCCATCTCAGCCTCCCAAGTACTAGGATTGCAAGCTTGTGCCACCACGTCCAGCTTTGTAGAAGTGATTTTGATTGAAGCTTTTCTTAGATTTCTGGTAAAGAAAAGCAATGTACACATCCCTGAGGTTTTGTGATTTTAAAGTATATGAAAGAAATAATAATGCTTTGATGCTAAACTATAGCTGAACTTGAAAAGGCTTATCTACCTATTTGGGTTGGAATGAATCAAAATATTGCTTGGAGAACTTGATCTAATCACAAGATAGTAGTTCTTGTAGTGCATGATCCATTTTGCTTTAATTTTCTTTCCTTTCTTTTTCTTTCTTTCTTTCTTTTTTTTTGTACTGGAGGCTGAACCCTGAAGAATTCTTCCTCTGAACTATAGCCCCATCCTTATTTTTAATTTGAAACAGGATCTTGTTAAGTTGTAGAGGCTATGGCCTGAAACCCATGATCTTCCTGTCTCAGCCTCCCACGTACTAAGATTATAGGCATGCACCACTACACCCTGCTTGTGCGTTATTCTTTGTTGTGATCTGTGAAATCTTGAACAAGTTAAGTGTAATCTGAAATTATGTTTTTACTTCTGAGAGGCTTGCTAACTATTATGTATAGATAGCTGTACAAGTTCTCTTATAGGCTTCAAATAACTGTGTTGTTCGTCAATGCAGAGAAAGTAAAAAAAAAAAAAAACAAACAACAACAACAACAAAAAAAAACAAGAGGTTAGAGTTTTGAAGTTCCACCACTTTTTAAGAATCTTTGAAGGACAACTTATAGGCTCAATATATGGAAAACGTTGCCTATTATTTTTCTTTCATGTTTTAGTATTTTGCATTATTTGAAGGTGGGGTATTAAGATTTAGAGGAAATGGGAAAGCATTGGGAAGAGAAATTTAAAGACTGAGAACTCTTTGAAAAAGAGAGGGGATATTTGTATATCCTAATGTTCAGAATAGGGCCAGTCACCTACTAACTTTGATTTGGAGAAGTTATTTTTAAAATAATGCTAATACAAATAACTCTTTAGAAAAACATGAAGAAACATTATTCTCAGAATTGATTCTTTGAGAACTTTAGGACAGTTGTTCTCATCACTTCTCCAAAAGAAACACTTAATTTGAATGTACTAAGCCCCCCCCCCCAAATGCCCTTTGTACCTATATACCGGTAAATATGAGTGGCTCAGTGATTTCTGTGGATAACAGATTGAAAGCTTTAATGTGGATGAACTCTGTATTTCACATATGAATGAATATTAGTATTGAGTATTTAATACGTTGAGGCAACTTTTATTTTCATATGCTTCACCATTAACTGAAATTTTGCAAAGTATAAAGAGTGAAAGAAAATAGCATTTTTATATCTATATATGTAGTATTTTTGCTTACTGAGAGCTTTATATACCTTTATAATTCTAGTAAAAGAGTATGATACTAATAATAACAGTTGAGAAATAGGTGTGGATTATTAAGTAATTCTTCAAGCTCACTTAGACAGTAGATCTGGCATTTTCTGGACCTCTTTGCCCCCAAACTCTTTTTTTCTTGGTGGTACTGGGGGTGGAACCCAGAGGCTTTCTACCTCTGGGCTATACTCCCAGACCTATTTTATATTTTGTTTGGAAACAGGGTCTCATTAAGTTGCTGACAGCCTCACTAGTAGCTGAGGCTGGCTTCAAACCTGCATGATCCTCCTGTCTCAGCCTTCCAAGCGTGGGGATTACAAGCGTGCACCACCACACCCGGTGTTTTGCCCATGAACTCTTAATTACCATGCTATGCTACCTCTCTCGGGTTTTGACTAGAGGACAATGAGTCAGACCTAAAAATTAGGCTTATGGAATATTTTACTAACTCCTTCTTGTACATCTTCATAAAGTACAACATCTAGTACTTGCTCTCAGTAAATCTACATGTTTGAATGGTTAAGGCACTATAGTAAAAAATCACCTCATGACAACTTGTAGGTGCCAGGTATTTACAGAGAAGATTAAAGCAAGGAAATTTATGTCCTTATTTATTGAGAAATCTGAAGAATGTCTTGAAAATGTAGAGAAAATGAGTACAAATATAAAAGCCAGCTATGTAAAACTTAACTAGGGGAAAGGGAGAAGAATTGACTAGCTGAGAAGGCATTGTTCAGGGAACATAAGGATAGGGATCATGTCTAATTGAACTGAATTCTTTTGTGTAGTTCCTTGGCCTTGTGGCTCCTCAGTAGTACTTATTTTAGTTGAATTGCATTTGAATTCCAGAGTTAAGGGAAAAACAAATATTTTAGGAAATCTCTTCAATAAGCCATTGTAAAATTGTTTTGCTTAAATACCACTTGGTATAATTTTAAAACAATTCACTGTATTGTGGAGTGTAAGCATTTTCCACTTTGAGAATGGTTTGCCCTACCAAGTTTATTTGTTTAGGTATTTTGCATATGGGAAATTTATTAAGGTGATTTGGATTTTTTTTTTTTTTTTTTTTTTTTTGGTGGTGGTGGTGGTGGTATTGGGAGTGGGACCCAGAGGCTTTCTACCTCCGGACTATACTCCCAGATCTATTTTTTATATTTTATTTGGAAACAGGCTCTCACTAAGTTGCTGAGAGCCTCACTAAATAGCTGAGGCTGGCCTCAAACCTGTGGGATCTTCCTGTTTCAGCCTCCCCAAGCGCAGGGATTACAAGCCTGTGCCACCACAACCGGCTGGATATATTTTTTTTAACTGCTAAAATGCTAATAAAAGTCTAGGCCTTTTAAGGAATTATAAGCAAAGTACTGTGTGAGCATCTATAGTAATATAGCAGAAAAAACTAATTGACATTTTTGTGACTACTACTTCATAGAGAAAAGTAGGTTTAATCAGAGGAATTGGATTTGTAGAAATCAAGAAGGCGTTAAGCTGGGTGTGGTGGCACATGCTTATAATCCCAGCATCAGGAGTCTGGGACCAGAGGATCAGAGGTTTGCAGACAGCCTCAGCTACTTAGTGGGGCCCTTTGCAACTCAGTGAGACCCTGTTTCAAAAATATAAAGAATAGCCAGGCGTGGTGGCGCACCCTTGTAACCCCGCTCTTGGGAGGATTGTGAAGCCCTGCTGGATTAAGAGACCCTGTTTCCAAATAATATATAAAAAAATAGGTCTGGGAGTGTAGCCAGGAGGTAGAAGGGTTCCATCCTCAGTACTGCAAAAGAAAGAAGAAAGAGGGAGAGATAGTAATATATATGAAAAATCTGAAAGATAATTGTTTTACTGGGTGATACAGTGGAATCAAGGTTAAAATTGTGAAAGTTACTAAGCGCAATGCAAGTCATCAATTTCTATCATATTTCTGCCTTTCTACATTGAATTTACCAAAGATGAAAATATTATTCTCTAAAGGAACTTACAGGCCAGTAGAATAAGTCAGGTGTATAAGTTCCAGAGAATGACTGTCTTGTTCATCATTGTGTTCACAGAGCTTAACTCTCAAAATACCTTTGAGTAAATGCATAAGATGACACTGCCTGTAGGTTATATTCCATAGGAGTTTGAAAGTTGACATTCTTTTACACCCTTACCGCCTTAACCTCCCCCCCCTTATTTTAACCTATTAAATTACCATCTACTGAGAGTCCCAAGCAGAACACCTTCATGTTATCTTTCTGCAGTTTATCTTTTCTTTAATACTTTGATGAATATTTCTCAAATTAGTCTCCCTATTTTAGGCCTGTTCTGAATCTAGTCTGTTGTTCACTCTGGCCATTAGAATCCCCCCCAGATATCACAGCTGATACTTCCTCCCCACTAATTCCCATTGACTACAAGAAAAACACCACAAACATTTGTCTGTTGCCTAAGTTCACTGCCCTCCCTAAAATCCTTCACAGTCTCCTGATGTAACTGGTTTAGAATATTTCCTTTGCTCAGCTATTTAATATTTAAGCATTGGTTTACCATTTTTCTCCTTTGATGTATTCTTAAGTAGGCATCCCGTGATAGGTTGTGCTTATTACTAGTTACTGTGAGGGAGAACACTACTATGACATGTTTCAGTAAGAGGTTGCTAAAGGAAACCTAATTTTAGGAAGGGTCATAGGAAGCAGAGCTTTGCTTTGATTTAGATATTGTCAGAAAGTGAGGGCAATTCTATGACTTGGCATCTTAATAAATTTTATAGAGATGGCAGACCTAAGCAGCCCCAAAGCAGTAACTGGTAAAGAATTAGTTAAACCTGGTACAGTGGTGGTTGCCTGTGTGGCTAAAACAGGAGGATTGCAGGCATGTGGCCAGGGCTGTGGTAATTTAGTGAGATCCTATTTTGAAATAAAGGAAATAGAGCTAGGGGTGTAGTTCTAAGGTAGAATCTTCTAGGTTCAGTTACCAGTACCACCAAAAAAAAAAAAAAAAAAAAAAGAAAAGAAAAAGAAAATGAAAGAAAGAAAAGAAATAGAGGTCATTCAATTTAACTGGGGAGGAATGGTATTTGCTACTTTGTGTTGCTCACCTTATCTGAAATGGATGATCCATAAGATTATGTCCAAGAAAACAGAATGCTTAAAGTGTAAGCATCATACCAGTTTATAATAACATTGAAGTTAAGGTAAGAGCTTTAGATCAGTTTCTGGATGGCAAGGCCTGTTGGTTTTTTTGTATTTGTTTTTTTATAGCCAATAGCAGATGAAGTGGTATTGTATTAATTGATGGTGCTTATATCTTCACTATGGCTGAGATTTTTTTTTATTAAGATTAAAGGTATGGCCAGATGTGGTGGTGCATGCTTGTAATCCCAGCACTTGGGAGGCAGAGACAAGAGGATTGCGCAGGTTGGAAGCCAGCCTCAGCTACTCAGTGAGGCTCTGAGCAACTTGGTGAGACCCTGTTTCCAAATAAAATATAAAATAGGTCTGGGAGTGTAGCCTCGGGGGCAGAAAGCCCCTGGGTTCCATCTCCAGTACCACACACACACACACACACACACACACACACACACAAAGATTAGAGGTATTTCCATTTAGTGTAGTTCATAGTCGAACCAGAATTATTATTGTATAGTGTAAGATGGGCTATTGAACCATCTAAGATGACTGAGCAGTAAGGTTGAGTCAAGGTGGGGTTACATGAGCTGTCTCAGTAATACCCAAGTCTTTTTGTTTTCTTTCCATTTCTCTCTTCCTAGCCTTATCCTTTAGTACTCATCTAAACTATTTTGAAGAACTTTACCTCATGCTCTCAAACATAGCCCCTACTATTTATAATAGTTATGTTCTAGAAAGTTGCCACAAACACTGAATTAGCATATACTGAACCATTATTTTTAGGGCAATACCAGGTAAAGATCCTTTGAATCCCTGGTTACAGCATTTTTACCAGTTGATTAGTTTTTTTGTGTGTGTACTATAGCATTTTTACCAGTTGATTAGTTTTTGTGTGTGTACTTTTGTTTAAAGATACCTTACTTAATATATATTGTTGATTCTTCAGTATTGAACCTCAGTCAGTATCATTATAAATTATGCCTGAATGAAGCTTATTATATTTTTTCCAGAAGGCATTTCATAAACTTCTTATACTTAAGAATGCTAGACAGCACTTTAGTACTACACATACTGGTCATATTCAGCAATAAAATCACTCCTAAGAAAAGGGGGGGGGTGCTACTGTGAAAAACATGGCAGTAAATAGGCTCAGAAGAGGATTCCTGTTTACACAATGAGAACGAACACTGAGAATTTGAAATAAGGAGCAGAATCCAACTTCAGCTGAGAAACTTGTGTTTTGGGGTGACTCAAGCTTTTTACTAACCTGCACTTGTCTGCAAATTATTGTTGGTTTTTTTGTTTGGAAGGTATTCATTTTTGTGTGTGTTTTTGTTTTGTTTTGTTTTGTTGTTTTTTTGGTGGTACTGAGGTTCCTGGAAGCCCTTCTACCTCCGGGCTACACTCCCAGACCTATTTTTTATATTTTTATTTGGAAACAGGGTCTCTTAAGCCAGGGAGGCTGGCTTCGAACCTGCGCGATCCTCCTGTCTCTGCCGCCTCCTGTCTCTGCCTCCCAAGTGCGGGGATTACTAGCATGCACCACCACGCCCTGCAAAAGGCATTCATTTTGAGCTTGCAAATAACTGTTGACAGTAAACAGATTTACAGATATGTTAACTGTGAATACTGAGGATTGGCTGTCAATTTTTTTTTCATTTCTAATAATAAAACTACTGCCAAGCTACTACAATTTTTTGCTTAGATTTCTACAGTGGTCTTGATTCAGTGTGGCTAAATGAAGGTTGGCTCTTCATAAAGTGTTGACCACACTGGTAGTGATGATTCTGAGAAAGGCAAATCTGATCATTCCACTTACCATCTGCATCACATATGCCTTTTGGTTGCTTCACATCACATTTACCTGGTACAAATCCTTCTCCTCAATAACTTTGCCTACTCTTCAAATTTACCCTGACATACAATTTCCAGTCCATTCTAGATTGAGTTACTTCTTGTTATACTGTTGTTTTTGTTTGTTTTGGTAACACACTCTTTTCTTTAGACATTTATCTCAGTTCATAAATACACAGGTACATGCTAGTATATGCAGTTTAAAGGAAGTAATATGCTGATTACTAGCCTATAAAGTAAGCTTCACATGCCGGAATTGTGTTTGCTTTGGCTACCCTTGTATTCACAGCAGCTTGTATGGTACCTCATATGTAGTGCATTTTAATATCATTACATAGTAAATTAATACATAGAGCCATTCCCAGCCTGACCACAGCCTACCTTTTCATCATTTTTCTATTAGGTGCACTGCTGCTCCTTGCCATCACTACCACCAAAATAAATAAGTAAATAAATAAATTGCCAAACCAGCATTCTCCATGAGATCTAAATGAACAGGCAATTTGATGTAATAATTTCCGTGTGAACTTGAGTATTTTAAAAATTTATAAGAATAAGAATTGTCTTCTTACCTGTGTTTTCCAGTAATTGGAGAAGACAGGATTGAATCTGTGTGTATCATCTCCTAGTACAAAAATAGTAATGTCTGCTGAAGAGTCATTTCCAATTGAGCTTTTGAATCTGCTATGGACAACCTTCAAACTGGTCAAACAACTTTCTTATAAGGAGATTTATTATGTGAATTTTATATCACATTTTTTGACTTTGGGTCACCGTTCAGAAGTACCTCAATAATACTGATCTCAGTATGGTTTTTTCTGATGTTTAAAATTCTTTCTGTTGCTAACTTTGCTGGTGCTCATTTCTACTTTAAAAAAATAGCTATTAATACATTTGTGAGAACTAGTAGACTTCTTTACTATAATATAAGCTTCCTGAGGTCTGGGGCCAAAGGTTAAACACCTTTTATCTGTCCTTACCTCCAAGTGTAGGCTGTCTAGTATTTATAAAGGAATCTTTGTGATTTAGAACCCATTCCAAGCCATAAAACAACTTTTTGTTTATAATTGTTTGCTTTTTTACCTAAGTTGAGATCAGTATGTTTCTCATGAAGCAAGTAACTGATGTTTCAGAGTTTGTCTTTAGTGGTTATAACTAATAGGGTTATTTAAGTAAAATAGTTTAAAAAAACTTTCAATGCTTTGTGTATAGAAGTGACTACATTAATGTGCTATACTGTGTTTTCCAGTTCAGAATGTTAATGAAAATAAATTACGTGGGGTTTTTTTTGTCTTCATATTGTATAATGGGAGAAGCTTCCAATTAGAACTGCCATTTTTTTTAAGTGCATGCCTAATTTATCTTATCGGCCCAATGTGAATATAAACTTTTCGCTGTTAGCAGTTTTATAGAACTTGATAAGAATTTAACTGCATGCTTGCATGTAGTTTAAAACTTTTAAAACTCAACTGGTGAACATCCTAGTAATAGTGGAATTATCTTCAACATTACTTTGTAAATTTAGTGGATTAAACTGTTTTGCCAACCCTTACTGTGTATTTTGCTGTTATATTGCCAGATTATCTTCCTGTTTGTTTATCAGGACAGGTTCAGTAGTTGTCAGTAATTGTATATTTTGATTAAACATGGATTTTTGACGTTTCTGTGTAAACATAAAATGCTAGATTTTTAATTAAACTATCTAGTTCAAATAAAAGTTATTAAGTAGTTGCTTGAGTTGGATTATTTTCATAGATGGAGGGGAGTCAAGAATTCTGAGAAAAGTTCATTTGACTAAACAGATCTTAAGAGATTTTTGGACTGCAATTACCTCGTATTTTGAGGAATTAACTTAAATTCTGTGGTGGTATATATGGGGGAGTATCTGATCATTCAGCCCTTTCATTTAAAGTTGTGGTTAGTTAGATGATCAGTCATTCTGAATTTTTTGTCAGGCAGTTCATTAATTTAACCTTCTTTTAGTTGGGGATTGAATCTAGATGTGTTCTTCCTCTGAGCTACACCCCCAGGATCCCTCCCCCTTTTTTGTGGTACTGGAGATTAAAAGTGGGGGTATTCTAATTCTGAGCTGTACCCCCAGCCCTATTTTATTTTTCTTTTAAGCAAGATCTAACTGATTTGTGGAGCACCTCACTAAGTTGGTGAGGCTAGTCTTAAAACTGATCCTTCTGTCACAGCATTCCTCATACTGGGATTACAAGCATGTACCAACATGCACACCTTTTTTTTTTTTTTTAACAGCATCTCTTTAAGTTACCACTCTCTGACCTTAAGCCTGTGATCTTCCCATTTTAGTTTCCTAAATTTGGGAGTTACAGTCATGTGGCACTGTGTCTGGCTAGTGAGTCTTTATTTTATTTGTTTATTTTTCTGGGTACTGGAGATTGAATCCAGGGGTTTCCTACCACTGAGCTACATTCCCAACCCATTTTATTATGTATTTATTTATGTATTTATTTCTTGTGGTGCTGGGGATTGGACCCAGGGGCATTCTACCTCTGAGCTAACAACCAAACCTATTTATTTTCTTTTAATTTGAAACAGGTTCTCACAAAATTGCTAAGCTGACCTTGAACCTGTGATCCTCCTGTCTCAGCCTCCAAACACTAGGATTACAGATTCTTAGGGGGGAGAGGGATGGATGTCAGGTGGAACAATTTTCTAGAATCACCTCTTCACCGTTTTGAAAGTACATTTGATACCTAGTGACAAGAGTTGTAGTAGAGAAGAGAATTTATATTGAAAATTCATTAATTTGTAATATGTGATTTCCAGTGCAACATACACAATATCATACAGAAAAGGTGTTCTTAATGTTTATGGTTAAGAGCTTCCAAGATAAAAGTAAAATCCCATGCAGAGTAAAAGAGGTTTTTTCCTCCTAAAATCAGTGATAAAATTAATTATGATGAAAGATACTCACTGTAGGTTCTTTTAGTAAATTTGACATCTAGCCATCCTGGGGGATATAATTTAGGATAGATAATGTTAGTTACATGATATAAGAGCATTTTAGGACTTTAAAGATAGGTATCTAAAAACAGTGATTTTTAAAAAGTATATTTTGTTATCCTTTTTTTGGGTAGCATTTAGTTTGAAGTTTATGATTACTTAAAAGTAGATGAGTTTTTGTACTGTGTTGTTTCTGTGGAGTGAATGATATATAGCATTGAGTTTGAAAAGTCAGGTTTTTTATGAATGCTTTAAATATTTTGAATTAACAAATTAAATTTTTAATAGGTTTATGGCTACAAACGACTTGATGACGGAACTACAGAAAGATTCCATTAAGTTGGATGATGATAGTGAGAGGAAAGTTGTGAAAATGATTTTGAAGTTACTAGAAGATAAAAATGGTGAGGTACAGAATTTAGCTGTCAAATGGTAAGTTGTATTTTACTTGTACTCCCACCTTTCCTTAAAAAATTCTGATAATTGTTAATTATTTTAGGTTTTGTACTGTTTTTCTAGTTTTTTAAAGAATTTCTGGGTAACAAGTGTATGCTTAGTGTTTGTATATAGTATATTTCCTTACATAATACAAATCACTTAATGGGTGCTTTTGTTTTAAACATATATGGGGAAATCCACAAACAATTGTTCTCACTTATTTGATCATAGTCTTATTGGTTCAGCTCTGTTAAAAGACCTACTTGACTCTTCCTTTATATTCCAATAGGGATGAAATTTAAAAACCAAATTTTGAAGAAAAATAAAAACAAATGAGTCTCATAATAAAGAATGGCAGCAAGCGGGGTGTGGTGGTACATGCTTGTAATCCTAGTACTTGGGAGGGTGAGACAGGAGGATCACAGGTTCAAGGCCAGCCTTAGCTACTTAGGCCCTTCACAACTTAGTGAGACCCTGTTTCAAAATAAAGAATATAAAATAGGGCTGGGGGTATGGCTCCCAGTTATAATGCCCTTGGTTCAATCCAGAGAAAAAATGGCAGCAGTTAAAACCATAGTTAACTTAAAACAACACAGGTGACACAGTGGTTACAAAGAATCTGTTTTTAAAATATGAGCATTCATATTGTCTTTTTATATATAGTGCTGTTGGAGATTCTTGGGCATGGTGTTCGCAGCTGGGTTTTTTATTCTTAGTAGGGTACAGAATTTGAGTTTTTCAGTAAATTCTATTAATATATTTAATTGACAAATGTCAAATTTTAGAAACCCTAAATTTACATTTTAAGTTATTTGTAAGTATAATCTTATTTCTTACACAATAATTCAGCAATAAAATTGTCACTTTGTGTGTAGTATTATTTTGGAATTTATTTCTTTTGAACCCAGGGTTATTCTACCTCTGAGCTACATTCCTAGTCCTATTTTATTTTTTATTTAGAAAGAAGGGCTCACTAAATTGTTGAGGGACTAAGTTGCTGAGATTGGCCTCAGACCTGCCATCCTCCTTTCTCAGTCTTCTCAGTACTGGCATTACAGGTGTGTGCCACCACACCTGGCTTTTCAAATCAACTTAAAGAAACATCTCATTATTCTTTAGAATTTTTATAAAAATTTAAAATTTGTTTTAGACCAAGTTTTTACATTACCTGCTATAAAAGAAAGCAAAAAAAATCATTAGTCAGCTTAGAATTTCTAGACTTGCAGTACAGATTTCTAAATTTGGACTATTTGAAAGTTCAGAATAAAATAAGTCTTCAAAAAATGATGAAGTTCAACAACCAAATGCTGTATGCATGTATGTCAGTATCACTATGAACTACATTATGTGAGGCAACAATGCACCAAAAGAAGTATTAATAATAGATTATATAATGATGGAAATGAGTCAGTAATCTTACTTTAACTCCTTCATCTTAGAATTGTTTGTCATGCCTAATCAACAAAATTAAGTCTTGTTCAAAATGTGTACCAACCTCTAAATGCAAAAATAAAAAGTAGTCTTTGCTCTAAATTGAGTTATGAAGTCCCTAGGTCTTATTCACTTGAATTTGATTCTGACTCATTGGGAATTCTAGGTCCCCCCCTTTTATTATGATCTATTTTATTTTTATATTATAGCTAATTAAAGAGGTTGGGGAAGAGACTATATATATTATATACAAGAAAGTAAAGGAATTAAGAAGTAAACACATAAGCAGATAAAGTCATAGTAATGGCTAAGTAATCTAGATTCTTAGAGGAAGGAAAAAATTCTAGATATTTTACCAATCAGCCTTATCAAGAAATTGGAAAAGTTATCAAAGAAGTGTGCCACTCAAAAGAAAAGTCCAGAAGCTTTTCACATGTGGCTTTGAAATTTCAAAGAACAGGTGAGTCCAGTATAGATAATTCAGCTACTGTTCTAGAATGTAGAGTAAGTCTGAAAGCCTTTCACTTTTATTTAAACCAATTACTGACAAAACCTAGCTGGAGAACAATGAAGAAAAGGGGGAGAGGACTATAGAGCAGCTTTATTTAAATGCTCAAAATAAAGGATAGCAGTGTATTAAGAATAACATACCAATGATCAAGTTGAGTATAACCCACAAATTACCATCATAGGTAATTACTGAGTATTTTATTAATATAATTATTTCATCATGTTTCCTATTAGTCAAAGGAAGAAAATACTTTATTATCTGTGAAGACACCGATAAGATTCAACACTGATTCTTGGCTTATATAAAAACAACAAAAAACTTTCTTTACTTAGTGTAATTAAAACATTTCCTTAAAAAAACAAAAAAAATAAAAATAAAAACAGCCAGCATCATTCTTAGCATGTCCATATAGTGAAAAACAGGTCAAGGATCCTTTATCCTACTTGACAGTTCATCACTTGTTTCAGGTAAATCATTTAATTACATAGAAATTGATAAGTCCTTTAAAATTAAAAGCTAAATTTCTCCAGAAGCTAATATAATGCCAGATATATTTTATACTAAGGTCAAAGATAAAGGAGTCATGTATGCCTTTTATTTTGTTTCTTTTGAATCGGATGTTAGCCACAAGAAGACAAAGGAGAAAACCAATTAGAAGTATAAGAATTGAAAAAGTATATAACCTAGAAAACAAGTCAGTCAAGAAGACATGTGCATAATAAGAATTCAGGGAGATAGCAGCATGTAAAATTTAGAAAATTATTAGATTTTCATTTGTTTATATGAAATCAGTAGCTTTTCATCTAAGCAATTATAACCAGTTAGAGGATATAATGGGAGTAAATACCCATTAATTATATCATCATACAGATGAAACACAAGGAAATGTAATAAGAAATACTACAGTGGTGACTTTAAGTGGAGGTATTGTATAAGGTAAGGTTACAATTCTAACTTTATCAAAACTTAAGGGAGGATCTGGACACAGTGGTTCATGTCTGGAATCCCAGCTACTTAGAATGCTGAAGTAGGAGAATCAAAATTTGGATGGCCAGCCTTGGTGACTTAGTGAGACAGTGAGATCTGGTCTCAGAATTTAAAAAATTAATAAAAAGGGCTCGAGATGTAGCTCAGTGGTATCATTGGATTTCATACCCTCTACTGTGAAGAAACAAACAAAAATGTGGGAGGAAAACTTTGAAATACTTCCATACAAAGTGTACTTGAAAACTGGAAAGACATCCTGTGTTCTTGGATAGGATAACTCAGCATCATAGACTTATCAGCTCTCTCTAAGTTAGTTTAGTATTAACCTAATTGAAGATTAGACAAATTCATTCTAAAGTTTATTGGTGTGGGGGTGGCCACCTGTGCAAAATAGTTGAGAAGATTCTGAAGAAGTTCAGTTGCCGGACGTGAAGGGATATTATTTAGCCCCATGAAATAGAAAAGAAAATACTATTATGTCTATATAATTGAAGCAGTTAGGTAGTGGGCATCGATAGACCAATGAAGTAGAATATGAAAAATGTTAAAAAGATGGCATCGCTGAAATAAAGAGAACTTTTTTAAAAGACTGGTTATAATTTGAAAAGGTAAAATGTATCCTTACACATCTCCAATTAAGGTCATCATTGTTGATGTTTTGTTCAAAAAAAATTAGTTTTGCCTGTTATAAAACTCTAATCATTTATATAGTATGTGCTGTTTTGTGTCTGGTATTCTTTGCTCTCATGTTGAAATTTATTCATCTTTATATGTATTAGTACATGCCTTTTTATTCATGGTTGTGTAGTCCATTGATAACTAGGTTTCTTTTGAAGGTTTGGCTATTGTGAATGAATAAACATTCTTGAACCTGTTTCTTTAGGGACATGTGTCTTTTTTTTTAACTGATAGATGCTTATAAGTGAAATTGCTATTGTCTGTTTAACTTGTTAAACTATCAAGCTGTTTCTGAAAGTATAAGGTACCATTTTCCTGAAAGAACCAAGTGCTCCATCCACATTCTCATCAGCACTTAGTTGTATCTGCTTGATTTTTATTCTTTTATTTTGAAACAGGGTCTCACTAAGTTGTGGAGGGCCTCACTAAGTAGCTGAGGCTGGTCTTGAACCTGCAATCCTCCTGTTTCAGCCTCTCAAGTACTGGGATTACAAGCTTGTACCACCACTCTCGGCTCTTTTTCAGTTTTTAAAGTTTTTTTTTTATTATCAAGTTGAAGAATTTCTTAATATATTCTGGGTATAGGTCTTTTGACATACATTTTATTATTATCTCCCAATTTGATAAGCTTAAATTTTAATTTTTTTTCTATTTTTTATAGTAGGGATTAAACAAAGAGTGTGAATGCTAGAAAAGTTCTCTACCACTGAGCTACATCCCCAGGCCTTAATTTTGATTTAAAGTTGTTTAGTTTGATTTAATTTATAAACTAATTAAATCTTTTCTGTGTCTTAGGAAACTTCTTTACTTTGGGTCACAAAGATTTCCTCCTATGAATCCTTAAAATTTTAGCTTTTACTTTTACTTCTGTGATATATCTTGAATTAATTTTTGTATGAGGTGGGAATTGGATTTTCCCCCCATGTGGATACTCAGTTGTTATAGAACTAATTATTGAGAAGACCTTCTTTTCCTTACTGAATTACCTTGGTTGGCATTTTTGCGAACAAATCAATTGACTATAAAAGTATGTGTCTATTTCTAGACTCTGTTTTGTTCCACTGATCTATTTATCTATTCTTAAACCAATACTATACTGTTTTATGAGTGTATCTCAGGATTTTTTAACCTTGGCACTGCTAACTTTTTGGAACAAATAATTCTTTGCTATAAGGAACTATCTGAGGTGTTCTGTGTATCATAGGATATTTATCTGTGTCCTTGGCCATTGCTCACTTTTTCACTATCATTCCCTGCCCCCTAGTTGTGACAAACAAACTTTTGCAGACATTGCTAAATGTCTCTTGGAGAATAAAACTGCCACTAGTTGAGATACAGATTTATAGTAAGTCTGATGTAAGGTAGTTTGAATTCCCTAGCTTAATTTTCTTTACCCAGGAATTGGTTTTTTTTTGGGGGGTGGGGGTAAGGTCCTTTATATAAGGATTCTAAAAATACTAAATTTTAGAATCAATTTGGCAATTTGTTTTTAATAATTTTTATTGGAATCATGTTGAATCTATAGAAATATTGAAGAGGCAGGCCCAGTGGCACATACGTATAATCTTAGTACTTAGGAGCCTAAGACAGGAGGATTATAGATTCAAGGCCCACTTCAGTAGTTATCAAGGTCTTCAACAAATAAATGAGAACCTATTTTTTTAAAAAAGGTCTGGGGTTCAATATCCAGTAAAAGAAAGAAAAAGGAGAACAAAAGGAAGGGAGAGAAATCCACATCTTAAAAATACTGGCTGAGTTTTTTTAGCTGTGAACCGTAGTAACTCACACTTAATAACAGTAAGTTTTGTTATTAATATTTTTTGTTCTTCCCAGCCTACTTTTGGGTGAAATACATAATACCAGTATTACTTGAAGTTTGATCCAGGGAGGCCTGGACAATCAGTGACTCTGAAAGGTCAAACTATCATAACACTAAGGCCTTATTTTCCCTTTTGGTTCTCATATTTTCATAAATGCACAATGTAATTTTCTAGAGGTTTGTAGCATTCATAGCACAGCAGATAAAATGCAAGAACAGATATGAAATTTCAAATTTCTTTTAATCTCTAATTTTTAATATTTGAGAGAATTTTTTTTCTTTAAAATGTTACTTATTGAGCCAGGCGTGGTGTAATCCCAGTACTGTAATCCCAGTACTTGGGAGGCTGAGACAGGAGGATCACATAGGTTCAAAGCCAGCCTCAGCTACATAGTGAGGTTCTCAGCAACCTAGTGAGACCCTGTTTCCAAGTGAAATATAAAATAGGTCTGGAGGATAGCCTGGAGGTAGAAAGCTCCTGGATTCTCACTAAAAAAAAAAAAAAGTTACTTCTAACATGTAATGGGTTTTATTAGTCTTAATTTTAATAAGGTCAGCATTGATAGATACACTTCTTAAAGAAAACTCAGGGATTTCCAGTGATTTTTAAAGTATTAAAAGTGTGTCCTAGACGAAAAAAGTTGGGAATCACTTTTATAATAACAGCATTATTTATTGTTTTGGAGGGAAATACAGTTACTTAAGTGTAGCCTTTTATGTACATATACCATTTTGGGTATATCTTTCTTTTTTCTTTTTTTTTTTTTTTGGTGGTACTGGGGTTCCTGGAAGCCCTTCTATCTCTGGGCTACACTCCCAGACCTATTTTATACTTTTTAAAATTTCATTTGGAAACAGGGTCTCTTAAACCAGTGCGGCTGGCTTCGAACCTGCGTGATTTCAACGTGTGCCACCACGCCCTGCGGTATATCTTTCTTTTAATCCAAGCAACCATCTGGGTTATTTTTGCTTTAGCCTAAAGGATTTCCTTTGACAATTCTTTTAGTACAGGTCTGGTGGTGATTCATTCTCAGCTTGTGTTTATCTTAAATTGCCTTTTATTTTCATTTTTGAAGGCTATTTTACGTGGATATGAAAATCTAGGTAAATTTTTTCCCTATCTTTTTTGATCCAGTGTTTTCTGCTATTCAGATTACTAATTGTTTTCTAATAGATAGCTTTGGAAATTTTATAACTATTATCTACAGGAAGATTAGTTCAACATATCTGTTCTGCCATTTTTGAAATTTGGAACTCTTTAAATTCAGCTTTGTGTGTATGTGTGTGTGCATGCACTTTTATTGGTGCATTATCGTCTTATATCATAATGTACATCATGATGGCAATGATATACATGTACACACTCTTGGTGCCTCCCTCCCCATTTCCCTTCTTCCCAATACAGAGTACCCAGATTGATGTTGGTATATATTCACATGTATACACAAGTTTATGGTAGTATTTCTATTAATGAACCTAATTCTTCCTCCACCCCTACCCTTTATATCTCCTCCCTGACTCCTCTGAGGTTTTTCCTCATCTGGAGTCTCTTGTATCTCAATTACTCCCTATCCTACACATATTAAAGAAAACATGACCCTTCATTCTTTGTGATTGGCTAATCTCACTTAATATGATGTTCTTCAGGTCCTTCCATTTTCTTGCAAATTTTATATTTCTTTATTTTTTAGTAGAATTCCATTGTATGTATAAATTCAATTTTTTAGATTAGGCTATTCTTGGATTTCTTCAAACACCCTCAGTTTTTCTTCCCCAAATTGCATTGCCTTAAACTTCTGTAGTCTAGCAGTCAGCAGTTATTTATTGAGCATCTCTGTGTGAGACATTGATCTGAGCATTTATCAAATTAAACTATTTTCATCCTGTCGCATACGCTTGAGAAAATGCATTGACTCCCAGTTTTACCACATCACATTTAAATTTATTGGCCTGACTTAAAGGTTCTTCAGAGTATTTTAGGAGCCTCTCTTTTCTATTGTGTTTTCCCTCTGCCTTTTGTATCAAGCAGTTCTTTTCACTCATTTCTTTAAATATGCATTCCATTCATTTTAGTCTTTTGTCATTATTAAGAATGTATACCCACCCCCCTTTTAAATGCTTTTTTTTCTAACCATCCCTTAGAGCCCAATACCTAATAATGTACCCTTAATGTGTTAAATCTGCTTATAAAGGGTAACATTGAATTTAATTTTTTTTGTGTGTGTGTGTGGTATTGGGGTTCCTGGAAGCCCTTCTACTTCAGGGCTACACTCCCAGACCTATTTTATATTTTTATTTGGAAACAGGGTCTCTTAAGCCAGCATGGCTGGCTTCGAATCTGCGTGATCCTCCTGTCTCTGTGCAGTGCTGAGGATTGAACCCAGGGTTTCACACATGCAAGTCAAGCACAGTACCTCTGAACTATATTCCTTTTTTATTTTGAGTCAGGATCTTGGTAAGTTAGCCAGACTGGCCTCAAACTTAGCTCCTACCTCAGCCTCCTGATTTGCTGGGATTACGGGTGTGCATTACCACATCTGGCTTACTTTATTTCATAGTTAAATGAGTTCTGTACCTCACCAGTGGGAATAGAGCATTTTAAAGATAGGGACCATACCTTGTTATTCAATAATTTTGAGTACAGTACTTTTTTTTAATGTTTGTATACTAAACTTACCTACTATCTGTTAAAGTCTATGGGAAGCTCACAAAAGAACTTTTCTCCATCCTCAAGGAGTGATTCAACCAGCGAGAAAAATGTAAACCTATAATAATATAAAATACTAACAGCCCAGTGTGGTGGTGCACGCTTGTAATCCCCGTGCTTGCCAGCCGCGCTGGCTTAAGAGACCCTGTTTCCAAATTTTTAAAAGGTATAAAATAGGTCTGGGAATGTAGCCCGGAGGTAGAAGGGTTTCCAGGAACACCAGTAAAACAACAACAACAACAACAGAATACTAACAGGTATTTTATACAACCTACTTTGGGAGCACAGAGGAGCCCTACTTGTTTTGATTGTTACAACCATTTCATGCTTTTAAATTGAAACAAAAAAATAAAAGGAACTTTGTTATATAATTTAAGAAGACTCAAGAACTTTAGAAATACTTTAGGTTCCTGAGGGGGAACTTGGTGATAGCTGAAAAAAAACTATAAAGGAGACAACCAGTGATCTATTTTATTCAGTGCCCTTTAGGATGGGTCCACAGGCCTTGGAAAGGGATCAGTCACAGCCCGGCCTTTGGAGTCATCTGGGTTCCAGGGAGGAAGTAGTTCTGTTAAGCCAGTACTTTAGGGGTGGGACTAAGCATGGGAACTCTGCTCCTCTCGCAAGATACTGCTTGTGGGGCACACTCACTCCTCTGCTTCCTGCCCTTGCAGAGGTCACATGGGGAAGGGGGAGGAACCCTGACTTACCATCCTGGCCTTTTGGAGATAATGGGTGAAGATTTGAATCTTAAACTACTTCCGGCTGCCAGGGGACTTCATAAAGGAGCCTCTTGGCTGGGAAAAGTCGGGTCCTCCAGAAGCGGGCAGGTGGGAGTGTGGCTGCAGTGAGAGTCAGAGGTTACCCCGAACAGCTTGGTGATGTGCGTTTGAGGAGACTTTAACAGGCGAGGGGCTATTAAAAGAAAAGGCAAATCGTGAGAGCGGGTCCCAGGTTGGGCAGGAGCCCTTTAGATACGAGGTAGATTGTCACTAGGTTTATTAATACGATAGCAGCATTTTCCCTGAGGAAGACATACACCGCCCTTTTAGAAATTTTTTCATTAGACCAGAGTCATTAATAGCAGCATTTTCCTGAGAGAGACACACACCACTCTTTTCAGCAGTGAGTGGATTTGGGTCTGTCTGGTCAAATGAAAACATGCTGTTGGGTCAGGAGCATCAGTAACGGATTTCACAGGTTTAATACTTATTGGCATCCAAAGAGGGAGAGCACCATAGTATGTAAACAAGTGGACCTGCTAAAATAAAAACATTAAAGAGAATTATGCCGAGAAAAACGAAGCTTAGTAGGCCCCAATACTGTGCAAGAGAATTTGTCATGGGACTGTTGTAATGGAGCCCTTTTTAGCCGGGTAAGATGATGCGGGGGGGAGGGGGTGGTTTCCCCAGCAGTTTGGCTGCGGTAGGTGTGGTGAGGATCACTCTGAAGGGCCTAGTCCACTGTGGTTGGAGATGTTTGGGTTGAAGTGACTTGAGGAGGACTTGATCCCCTGGTTTATGGGCCTTGACTGCATGGTGTGGAGCTGCTTCTTCAGTCCTGGGTTGGGGAAGATACCGGTCAGCATGTTCCCTAAGGTGCCTGAGAAAAGACAAGTAAGGAAGATAGGAAGACGAAGGAGGGGAGTCCGAAGGAGAGTGTGATTAAGCAGGAAAGGGCAACCATACAGCAATTCAAAGGGGCTCATAAAGGTGGGGCTTCAAGGGGTGGCCCTCACACAGGCCAGAGCTAGTGGCAGGAGTTCAGGTCATGATACTTGCAGCTCTAGAGAGAGTTTCGTTAGGTGGTTCTTAAGGATCCTATTCATTTTTCTACCTTTCCTGATGACTCTGGTCGATATGGGATGTGGAGCTTCCATGAAATGCCAAGAGCTTATGCCACCTGTTGAGTAACCTTAGAAATAAAAGCTGGGCCATTATCAGACTGTAAGGAATTAGGGAGTCCAAACTGAGGGATGATGTTCGAGCATAGAACATCGGCCGCCATGCTGGCTGTCTTTTCCTTTGAGGGAAAAGCCTCTATCCAACCTTTTAGGGTATCGACCATGGTAAGAAGATATTTAAGTTTTTTGTGAGGTGGCATATGGGTGAAGTCGATTTGCCAGTCCTGTCCTGGCAAGTGTCCTCTAATTTGGTGGGTAGGAAAGGAGGGGCGAAGGCCTCCTTGGGGAGACACAGCAGTGCAAGTAGGACAGAAGGCACTGACTTTACTAATCAGCTGCTGCAGGAGAGGAGAATAAAACAACGGGTTTAGGAAATGCTTCAGCACCATGTAATCCCTTGGAAGTACAAGTGTTCTTGGGAGGCTGAAATAGGAGGATCACTGGTTCGAGGACAGCCTCAGCAACAGGGCAACACTCTAGGCATCCTAGAGAAACAAAACAAAAAAACAACTTTTTAAATTATATTAAAATAAAATAAAAATAATCATTCCTGGGTTTTGGCACCAGATGGAAAAAAAAAACTACGAAGGAGATAAACAGCCAGTGATCTGTTTTATTCAGCACCCTTCGGGATGGTTCCACCGGCCTTGGAAAGGGATCAGTCCCAGCCCGGCCTTTGGAGTCATCTGGGTTCCAGGAGGAAGTAGTCCTATTAAGCCAGTACTATGGGGGGTGGGGGGTGGGACTAACCATAGGAACTTCCCTCCTCTTGAGAGATACTGCTTGCGGGGGCAGACTCTCTCCGCCTCCAGGGTCTGCTTCCTGCCCTCACAGAAGTCACATGGGGAAGGGGGAGTGACCCTGACTTATCAATAGCATAAGAGAGCCAAAGTTGGCAAAGTGATACATATAATGGAACTTCCATAGTAGGTAAGCCTTATTAGAAACAGACACCTAACTGCCTTTTTGTAATTGCCAAGTTTTCTTTAGATTTGACTAGGGGATGGAAATCATCTTCAGTCTCATGATACTCTGATGGAAATCAACAAGAAAAAATAGAAAACTAAGGAGTTTATCAGTGAATTTTTTTCATCCTTATTTGTGTACTATTTATGATATAGGCTTTATATGTACTTGGTTAATTGGCAGTTGCTAGGCAGACAAATTAATATTTCTATTTATGTATTTTTCTGTTGTGTTTATCTAGATATTAAAAGAAATTTTTTTTTCTTGTATTGCAGTCTTGGCCCTTTAGTGAGTAAAGTGAAAGAATACCAAGTAGAGACAATTGTAGATACCCTCTGCACTAATATGCTTTCTGATAAAGAACAACTTCGAGATATTTCAAGTATTGGCCTTAAAACAGTAATTGGAGAACTTCCTCCAGCTTCCAGTGGTAAGCAAGAGCATTTTTTATTATTACATGGAGGTCTTTCTCCATTGTCTTCATCATTGTTGACATCTGTTTTTCCTGGTCAGGGAGAAAGAGATGACTGTCCTAAAATCTTTATAGGCATCGCTTTAAATAATTGAGAAAAATTAAAGTGTGAAGCCATGTTTTTGTTAAAAATGAATATAGCACGAAATAAATATTTTGGTGGAATTTAAATATCTCATGTGAATATCAGTTCTGAAGCATTTTTGTATGTTAGAGCAAGACTATTGACTTAGTTTGGGTGAAGATTCAAATCTATAATCAATCCCAAATTGATACCTTTTCCACTGTATCACACTAATGTTACTTTACCTTTAATTAAGTAGTTACTTATTTCAGTTAAATATTCCACATCTGAAGTACATTATTTAATATTGGCTCTATTGGTATTTTCTGCTCATATTTTTACGTATGTCCCTTTATAGGCTAGACATCAAAAATTGTGCCTTGCCGGGCATGGTGGTGCAGGCTTGTAATCCTCTTGCTTGGGAGGCGGAGACGGGGATCACACAGGTTCGAAGCCAGCCGCACTGGCTTAAGAGACCCTGTTTCCAAATAAAAAGTATAAAATAGGTCTGGGAGTGTAGCCCAGAGGTAGAAGGGTTTCCAGGAACCCCAGTACCACCAAAAAGAAAGAAAAATAAATTGTGCCTTCAATTTAGGGATTATGGATTGTGCCTTAAATTTATTATAAGCTATTTAGAGTTAATATTTTACCACTTGATATAAATTCTATAACCCCTTCCATAAAATAGTTCAATTTACCTTCTTCATGTCATTTGTGATACTGCTGTTTTTATGTTAGAGATTGATATATTCCATAATAGCATTATTTATTGTTTTTTTGGGGAAATACAGTTATTTTCCTCATTGGAGCATTGTTACACTTAGCTGACTTCTGATTTTTACAAAAATTCTTTTTAACTATTTTCTTTCATAGTTTTAACTTCTCATTTGTCAATAACAACATAGCCTACTTTAAATAGTAATAGAGCCAGAGAGATGATCTAAGGAAGGGGAGGGGGAAAAGTGAGGTTCATTGATGGAATTACTACCATTGATGATGTGTACATAAATGAAAATACCAGTGTCAGTCTCAGGACTTTGTATTGGGAAGTGGGGGGCAGGGAAGTGACAGGGGGCTACCAAGTGCTGTGTGCATGTATGTCACTGTCAACATGATCTACACTATTATGTGAGACTATAATGCACCAATAAAAGCACATTAAAAATAAATTCCTTGATGTATGGATCCTGGAATAACATTTCTGTTTTATAATGAGACTGTGGAATCTGTTTTGGAAAAGATCTTATTAGACATTACATAACTAAGTTTTTAAAAGAAACTGTTAAGCATTGGAGTTCATAACATTTTTTAATTAATGCACTGAAATTTTTTTTTTTTTTTTTTTTTTTTTTTTTTTTTGGTGGTACTGGGGTTCCTGGAAGCCCTTCTACCTCCGGGCTACACTCCCAGACCTATTTTTACATTTTTATTTGGAAACAGGGTCTCCTAAGCCAGCGCGCGTGGCTGGCTTCGAACCTGCGCGATCCTCCTGTCTCTGCCTCTCAAGCGCGGGGATTACAAGCGTGCGCCACCACGCCCGGCAATTCACTGAAATTTAAAAGGCTGAGTTACTAGAAAAAAAGATTCAGGTAGAAAAGATTCAGAGGGTTGCTTTTCAGTCTAAAGAATGTAAGCATTGCAAATACTCATGGCCTTGTAGCCAGCATTCAGTATTTATCCAGTAAGATCTGCTAACGTTATGTTGTTTGCCCTATTTTTCATATTCTTCTGTGATTATTATCTCTTATTATTAGGCCTAATCTATTTTATTTAGCATCCTGTTCTGAAATGCATTATTTTTCTGGGATGGGTCTTTTAAGTATCTTGAGCAAGTATAGAGTTGCTAATACCTTGGAAATAAGATGGCATTCAACATGCTTGCTTTGCAGTTATTATTGTTTTATTATTTGTGTAGGCTCTGCATTAGCTGCTAATGTATGTAAAAAAATTACTGGACGTCTTACTAGTGCAATAGCAAAGCAGGAAGATGTTTCTGTTCAGCTGGAAGCCTTGGATATTATGGCTGATATGTTAAGCAGGTAAATGTGTCCATTACTCACATTACTTATAATACATGTTTTATGTTCACTTATTAAAAATCTGTGTTGTTAAACATAATAAATGTTGGTCTAAAATTTATTGATTTAAATTGTCTTATTAATGTTGAGGATAAGAACATAAGCTAATTATATTTAAGTAATGATGTATAGTAGTTCTGAAAAGGAATAAAATTTGTGTTTGGAAATTTTTCAGTACAGTTTGTTTTGTTTACTGTTACATTCCTATGTTCAGCAATTTTAAAGGGATGTATCAGTGGGACATACACATATTTTAGTATAAAAATATACTGATAAGCCGGGCGTGGTGGCGCACGCTTGTAATCCTCACGCTTGGGAGGTAGAGACAGGAGGATCGTGAAGGTTTGAAGCCAGCCGCACTTAAGAGACCCTGTTTTCAAATAAAAACGTATAAAATAGGTCTGAGAGTGTAGCTCGGAAGTAGAAGGGTTTCCAGGAACCCCAGTACCACCAAAAAAAAAAAAAAAAAAAAAAAATACTGATAATCTTTAGCAATCATGCTTATAGTGCATGTCTTATGGGGAAGAACGAACTTGGCTTTTATTTATTTGTTACTTTTCTACTATCCCTTTTATCCCTTAGAAGTAGAACTTTGAAAAGTAGACAGATGTGTGCGACTTAAAAGTTCTGCCAATTTTAATTATTCTTGATTTTTACAGTTTTTCATTTTTTAGTGTGAATTTGTCATTTATTGCTAATTAAGTTCAATTTAAAAATAATCATGTGCCTTCATGTGGAGGGGGTGTGTGTGTGTGTGTGTGTGTGTGTGTGTGTGTGTGTAAACATATAGAAAAGAGCTATGATTCTGGCATACAAAGCATTTATACTTTACTCTAAGAGACATATTACAAATGGCTAAAAGGCTGAGTGGAACTAAAGACTAAACAGGAGCATCTTCGAGGATGTTACTTGTGGCATGGGTGGCATTTGAAGTGTTTTAAAGGAAGTGAGTAGCACTTCTTCTATCAGTGCATATACCCTAGTAGAGAATATGTCCACATAAGTATTGGAGTAGGAAATGTTGCATTCATGGTTATGAATGGAAAAGTATTAGAAGCAGTGCTTGATGGGTTGGGGCGGGTGAAAATTTTATATTTAATTTGATAAGTAGTGACGGATAGGCTTTTTGTCCTGTGTATGATTTGATCATGTACTGCTGTGGCACATTGTAGGTGTTTGAGTAACTTTGAGTGAACTCTACATGTGAAATGATTTGGAAGAATGGCTTGGATCAAAAAAGCAAATGAAACTTAGTTTGTAGATGTATAGAGAAAAAGCGTCAAAAGAAAAGGAGTGACAAGAAGGGTAGATTCTTGGAGGTTTAAAGTGTTGTAAATCCCCTCCAAAAGCTCTAATAGAGAAAATTATTTAGAAATCTTATAAGGAGAAAAGCGATAAGATTATCTGGTTTCGTTTGGTTTGGTGCTTTGTCTTGCCAGTTGGTTAGGAGGTATCCTATTACTAGATGATATAAGTCTAAATTTCAGGAGTTAGGGGAAATAAATTTCAAAGCTGCATTCATTTAGGTTAGGTTTTCAAGTTGCAATAGCACAGATAATGAGAATTCAGTCTTTTCTTTCATTCTGAATTTGGATTCATCTCAACTAAATTTATACCCGAAATATTTACATTGAGTCCAGAGGCCAGACATTATTTGTAGTACTCAGTCATGGCTTGAATTCATTTGTTGTTTTTTTCTTTTTGTTTTAAGGCAAGGAGGACTTCTTGTTAATTTCCACCCATCAATTCTGACCTGTCTGCTCCCCCAGTTGACCAGCCCTAGACTTGCAGTGAGGAAAAGAACCATTATCGCTCTTGGCCATCTGGTTATGAGCTGTGGAAATATAGTTTTTGTAGATCTTATTGAACATCTTTTATCAGAGTTGTCCAAAAATGATTCCATGTCAACAACAAGGACCTACATACAGTGTATTGCTGCTATTAGTAGGCAAGCTGGTCATAGAATAGGTAAGAAATTTTAAAATGTTTTAAAAGTTGTCTTTGATTTTAAGAAAATTAGTTTATGTTTTGATGGAATAATATGCTTTTCTTAGGTGAATACCTTGAGAAGATAATTCCTTTAGTGGTAAAATTTTGTAATGTAGATGATGATGAATTAAGAGAATACTGCATTCAAGCTTTTGAATCATTTGTCAGAAGGTAAGTTTTTAAGATCTCTACTTTTCAAAAAGGGGGTTTTCCTTCAGAATAAATAATTAGGATGTAGAGTAGGTAAATAAGGACAAACAGCTTATAGGATGACACATGCATTTTAGTGGGTTCTTCATTAAAAAATAACTGATAATATGTGAAGCTAATAATCATCTCACTATTACAAAATGTGGGTGTCACATTTATTTTGAAACTATTTCCTTCTCACTATTAAGAATTCATTTAAAGAATCTGGGAAAGGCAGTTAAAATTATTTTTGGATTATTTTTGCCTCTATAGAAGGGAAGAGACGCCACTATGATAATGTAATCTGTCTTGAGATAGCAGCAGGATAATTTCTGTGATCAGAAATGTATGGCGATGCTGGGTGTGGTGGCACACGCTTATAATCCCAGCATTTGGGAGGCTGAGACGGGAGGTTCACTGTTCATAGCCAGCCTCAGCTACTACTTAGTGAGGCTGTTTTCAACTCAGTGAGATCCTGTTTCAAAAAAAGAATAAAAAATAGGGCTGGGGTGTAGCTTGGAGGTAGAATGCCCCTGGATTCCATCCCCAGTACTGCAAAAAAAAAGAAAAAGAAAAAGAAATGTGTGATGACTTTCATATCTTCCGGCAGATCTGTCACATCCACTTTGTTGGGACACTGATTTTGAATTTGGAAATATTGATTCTAAATGGATTTTTTAAGCTTAATAAACATTGTGCATTTACATATGAAGGCAGTACTAGCTGAGTAACAGATGTTTTGCCTTTGGCTAATATACTAACACAGTGTTTTGAGATCTCCTGGGTTTTGTTTTTTGGGTTTTTTTGGGGGGGGTTTTTTGCAGTTATTCTTTGCCACTCAATGTTTTTAGAAGTTACTTATATAATCATTCGATTTTTATAATTGGAATTTTTAGGATTTAGTTATTTCCCCGTAACTAAAAGAAAAAGAAAATACATTTTATTCATTGGCCCTATGGGCATTATTTTCTGTCCTCTCAACAAACACCTGTAAGACCAATGTAGATTAATGTACTCTAATATTTTCACTACTAGTCCTAGTTGCTAAAGAGCACACATTTATCTGGGTTTGGTCTTCACATTGAGAATATAGAGCATATACCAATCTCTATCCCACATTAACCAGAACATAGTTAAAATATGTGTGAAAAGGGGAGTTCATCTTAAAATTGACTAGATGTAAGTTGAAAGGTAAATCTTTCAAACATGAAGTCCATGAAAGGAAAAGATCGAGTCATTGCTGTTAATAGTGACTATTTTATTCTGTTATTGCTGGTAATAAAACAAGATGTGGTAGAGCCAGGCTTGGTGGTGCATGCTTGCAATCCCAGCATTTGGGAGCTGAGACAGGAGGACATGGTTTGTGGCCAGCCTCAGCTACTTAGGCACTTTGCAACTCAGTTTCAAAATGAAGAATAAAAAATAGGGCTGGGGGTGTAGTTTGGAGGTAAAATGCCTCAGTACCGCAAAAAAAAAAAAAAAAAAAAAAAGTGTAGAGTCATGGAGAAAAGTACAGCTATTTAAAGCAGCGTTTACTTTTTGTCTTCAGATGTCCTAAGGAAGTATATCCTCATGTTTCTACTATTATAAACATCTGTCTTAAATATCTTACCTATGATCCAAATTACAATTATGATGATGAAGATGAAGATGAAAATGCCATGGATGCTGATGGTGGTGATGATGATGATCAAGGTACTTCAAATTGAGTAGAGGGAATCTTAAGTTTCTTGAAAGACCCAGTGTAATAGATGAAATGATTACTACAAAAATATAACACCATTTTGTTCTTTAGTATTCAGATTTTCTATAAAGTGTAAGAGCTAGGGAAGTAGCTTAGTGGCAGAGTGCTTGCTAATAATTGGTAAGACCCTAGATCAGTACCTAGTTCTGCAAAAAATTTCAGTCTGAGAATACATATTTAGCATTTAATGTTGATTTTTTTTTTTGCTTATCCATAGTTGCATACATGAAAAATATCTGAATGTTTTAGACTTATGTACTTTCATAAATAACCTAAACATATTTGAGATTCCTAAGATTGGTGCTACATTATGATGTATGTTATTTACTTTGGAAAGGAGCAGCACTTGAAGGACAGGGATTGCTCATGTTTTTCTTCCAATTATGATATTGGTAAATAGTCACGTATATGGGTTGATAGATTTCCTGTTTTTTTAGTTGTAGTTGTTAACTTTGACATTGAGAATTGAACCCAGGAGTGTTTTTATCTCCCATATTATATCCCCGGGTGTGGTAGTGCACACCTGTAATCCTAGTATTTGGTAGGCTGAGACAGAAGAATCTAGGGTTGAGGCCAACCTCAGTAAGTTGGTGAGATTCTCAGCTTAGTAGGATGTTTAAAAAAAAAAAAAAGAAAAAAGAAATAGGCCTGGGAGTATAGCATAGAGGAATAATGCCTCTTGGTTCAATCCCCCCACCACCCTCCAAAAAAATCAACTATAAAACTCCTTCTGAAGTTCATATACTCCTCTCACAGGAACTTCTCATTTTCTCTCCTGTACAGTAGAATTTTTTAAATGAATGCTGTTCCTTTCTTCCTCTCCCATCTAGAACCCAGTCATTCAGGATGGACAAGACTGTAAATTCCTGCCAATGTTCACTTCTGCCTGTTAGTCTCAGGAACATTTATTTAGCTTCCAAGATACCAAGTTTGCTTGCTTTTAGTCCTGTTGTTGTGATTATTTCTTTTCAGTCTTCCATGTTGTTTCTTCTTCATCTGTCTGAACATTAGAGTATCTGAGGGCTCAGTCCTTGTAGTTACCTGTTAGATTATTAATACTTTTATTGATCTCATTATCTATTCTCCTAGGCTTAATGTCAGTATGCTGGCAGCCCAGTTCTTATTCTTTGTTCCAGATCTTTCTTGTGGATCCTGCTTCATATATGACTGCCTAATAGATATTGCTGTTTGAATATCTAAAATATCTTCTCTCTCCTCTTTCCTCTTCTCTCTCCAGACTTGTTCGTTCTTTAGTCTTTTCCATCTCAGACTAACATCTCTATTCTCTTAGTTTTTCAGGCCAAAACCCTTGAGGTTACATCTTTCTCTCAATCCTTCCTATCCCTTCACTTCACATATCCTTGTTTTCCCTTTTCATTATCTTATTTTATCATATTTAATCAGTTTCTGGCTATGTCCTTGATTATCTTATACTTTCTAGAACATTATTCATGAATACTGGAAAATGTAGTCTCTTGAGGGACTGAGTTATTTCAGTGTCCAGGACAGTGCTTAATGCAGTGTTAAGCATTGTCCAGAGCACTGAAATAATGTATTAGTGAAAGAAAACCTTAGCTTCTATGAATATCCTTTGAAGGAAGCAGTAGCAGTGTACATTCCAGGTTTTGAATGTTAGTGTTCAGCATGCCAAATAACAAACCACATCTTTTAGCTGCTTTATAAATTACATGGATTTTAAATGATAAACGTCTTGCTATTGTGGTTGGTTTTATGAATCACAAAATAAACATGGTTTCACTAATAAGGGTATTTGTTCATTTTTCATAAACTTATTTTTAATAAAGCTTGTAATTTCTGGGATGGCAATTCTCAGGAAAAACTTCATTTATTTCAAGTGAATGGTCTATTTGAGCAGTACCTTCACTGCCTTTTAACTTTCATTTAGATAGGTATTGGTGAATGAATCAAATGCCATATGTTTAGCAGTATTTGGTTGAATTTTCTTAAAATGTATTAAGATAAATGAAATTAAGTAAACCATTTGGAGGTTAGAAAATTCTATTATGTATGCTAGAATGTTCTAAGGTCTGGCTGGCCACAGCTGGCTCTCACTAAGGTAATTGGAAAATATATAATAGTAGAGAGGTACTACTACCTACCCCCACACACTGAGGAATCATTTCAGGGCTATAGTCTTATTTAAAAATAACAAAAAAGCCGGGCGTGGTGGCACATGCTTGTAATCCCCGCGCTTGGGAGGTGGAGACAGGAGGATCGCGCAGGTTCAAAGCCAGCCGCGCTGGCTTAAGAGACCCTGTTTCCAAAAAATAAAAATAGGTCTGGGAGTGTAGCCCGGAGGTAGAAGGGCTTTCAGGAACCCCAGTACCACCAAAACAAAAAAACAACAATAAAAAAAAACAATTGTTAGATGATTTCAGACTGTCATGAGAACTGCTATATTTGTGTATATATAGTGATGAAAATTCAAACCAGGGTCTCACACATGTTAGGCAAATGCTTTATCATGGATCTACACCTCTAGCCCTTATCAGTTGAATTTTTCTTTCTTTCTAGTTTTAGTTTGTTTTTTTTTTTTTTTTGTAGAATCCAGGAGCTCGTGAGTACTAGGCAATCACTCTACCACTTAGCTACATTCTAGCCTGGAACTGCTGATGTTTTTTCTGCCCTCCTGACTTCCTTACTCAAGTGATTTAGTCTGATAGCATTAGAAATAATTTTTCAATCTTTTTTTTCTATCTTTCACACAAAGTCATCTGTCAACTATACATAAGTAAGATGTAATTCTTTTTTTATGTGTGCTTTTATCGATGCCTTATAGTCTCACATCATAATGTAAATCATGTTAACAGTGACATACATGCACATGCTCTTGATGTCTCTCCATTCCCCTCCCTCCCAAGAGTACTTAGCTTGATGGTATATGTTCACATGTAAAAATATAATGCTTGGAATGTTTAAGGCTTAAACATTAGAAATTTGGAGAAGATTGTGCCCTATGAAATGGTTTTTTTCAGCCTTTTGTTATTATAATGAAGGAGGAGGTATACTTTCCTTAGACAAAATTGTGAAAGGTTGAGAATATGCATATTTGTCCTAATAGCATATAAGCAAGTTTAATAAAAAGCCTGTTACAAAGATGTCAGGATTCTTTTCCACCCTCAGAAAATTAGTAACCATCCTTTTATTCATGTAATGTATAGCCACACATCTGATTAGTGATTTGTCTTATCTACTCTACCATTGTTTGATTTTCCTGTAGTGTTGATCTCTTTGAATTTTGTTTCAAAAGCTGAGAAGTTTATGATTTTATAATTATTTATAGTCTAAGGAAGTTTAGAGCTGGGCATAGTGATGCACATTTGTAATCCCAGCATTTGGGAGGCTAAGACAGGAGGATCGCAGGTTTGAGGCCAGCCTCAACTACTTAGTGAGGCCTCCACAAGTTAGTGAGACCCTGTTTCAACATAAAGAATTAAAAATAGGGCTGAGGGTATAGCTCGGAAGTAAAATGCCCCTGGGTTCAACCCCCAATACCACAAGAAATAACAAAAGAAGTTTAATGTGGTAATTATCTTTTAAAGGATTATAGGTAAACAGCAGTTCTGGAATAAATGAGAAAATGTTTAGGAAATGAAAAAGTCATTTTTCTTTAGAAGTTAATTTATGTCCAAATTTATGTAAGTAACAGTCTTGCATCTTTTTTAAGTTGTAGTTTAAGCCTACTTGTTGCTGTATATATTCATGAAACGTTAGATTAACTGTCTTGATTAAGAATACCAGTTCACGTTCTGTATACATTGATGTGCTGTTCTTATCATTAATAGCATGTTCACATTAAAACTTCCCTTTAGGGAGTGATGATGAATACAGTGATGATGATGACATGAGTTGGAAAGTGAGGCGCGCAGCTGCTAAGTGCCTGGATGCCGTAGTTAGCACAAGGCATGAGATGCTTCCAGAATTCTACAAGACCGTCTCTCCTGCCCTGATATCCAGATTTAAAGAGCGCGAAGAGAATGTAAAGGCAGATGTTTTTCATGCATACCTTTCTCTTTTGAAGCAAACTCGTCCTGTGCAAAGTTGGCTGTGTGACCCTGATGCAATGGAACAGGGAGAAACACCTTTAACAATGCTTCAGAGTCAGGTTGGTTTAAAAGTATGTTTTAGAAACTCATGATAGTAAAATGGTTTTTGTGTGTGTGAAAATGTGAGTCTAGACTTATCTTTAGAAAAGGAGAAAGTTTTAGGATGTGTTTGTATAGCATTAATGCATGTTCATATTTACTTGTAAACTCTAAAGTATTCTTGACTTTACCTGGTAAGAAGTATTAAAGTAATTTTAAGATTGAGTGAAGTAATCTTCGATAATAATGGACAGGTCTTAGAGCTGTCAGTTGATATAGCCGACTTCACTTCTAGCTTAGTTTCATGATCTTGGTTATTCATCCTACTAACTTCTCATTTTTAATAAGGGTGTACTCGGAAATATCCACTTAGGAGAGTATGATTTGAAATGATGTATGTAAGTTTCAGTGTGGTGTATGCTACATATTAAGTACTTGACATGCACCTGTTTTTAGTATAATAACATACACATTTTCACTTGCAGTCATTTTTTTCTAAACATTAGATATGTGTAGCTCTCCCTTATTTAATATTTAGTGCATATCAGGTAATTTTCTGTCTTATATATAATCCCTATAGCAACTCTTTGTAGGGTATGTAAATACTATGTATATTTTTTTAGATTATAAATAGATGTTGAAAGAAATTAAACCAGATATTGAGGATGGAGATAACAAATACTGTGCTTGTTTTGTTTTAAAGTTGTGCAAGTAAATTTGTGAACTTAATCATAAAGGGCAACATCAAAGATTGTTTGGGATAGGGTATATATATGGAAGCTATAAGCATCAAGAGTATAGAAGTCAGGTATTGTTTAGTACCGTCACGGGGAATTCTAGTAATGCTATGCAGAATTAGGTAATTTCTTTTGTCCCTGGTTCTCAGATTGTATTTCTGTTAGGACTTGAGTCTGTGTAGTCTCATTAGTAAAATTGTTTTTGTTTTTAATTTCTTCTTGTTTTTTTATTGAGATTTTAGAAATTGTCTCTATATAGCCTGGCATCTGTAATAATTTTTGGTACAGACCACATTTAAGTTTTACTGACAAAACTAGAAAGTTTAGGTAAGATATCTCCAAATTGTACCCTTATTACACATAGCCAATTTCGAGAATTGCTTTCATGGTAACAGCAGACTGAAAGCCAAAAAAAAACCCAATCCAAAAAGTGATGGGCCACCTTTTCATAATTTGTCTTCTTTCCTTTGATGCATATTTGCTAGTCCATTTATAAATTGCATTTCTTCAATTTTGGTTGAAATTTATTTTCTAGTTTGGTTAATTTTTACTAGTCATTTGTGTTTTATAAATAAAAATTCAGGGAAGCCCGATGTGGTGGCACATGCTTATAATTCCAGTACTTAGGAGGCTGACACAGAAGGATCACAGGTTCATGGCCTCAGCAAGTTAGACCCTGTTTCTAAATAAAAGAATAAAATAGGTCTTCGGTGTGTGTGTGGGGGTAACTTAGCTGTAGAATGCTTCTGGGTTTTATTCCCCAGTACCACCCCAAAAAAAAAAAAAAAAAAAGATTAAGGAAGACTGTTGTTGCTCTCTAGGATGCTAAATCATAGCTTTTTCTTAATATTTTCTTATTAGTGTCAGAATTAAAAGACAACACCTGTTATACATGCAGTAAGCTTGGTCTGTATCTTAGAGTTTCTGTGCTAGCATTATTAGTAGAGAGCTAAAATAAGAATGTGATTCCTCTCCACCCCCAAAAGGTAAATTTTCCCCTTTCTCCACATTACCCACAATTCAAGTTAAGTGTCCTTAGGAAATGCCACTGGGTGAATCGCTAATAAGTATATGATAATTACAGGTTCCCAACATTGTTAAAGCTCTGCACAAACAGATGAAAGAAAAAAGTGTGAAGACCCGACAATGTTGTTTTAACATGTTAACTGAACTGGTAAATGTATTACCTGGAGCCCTAACACAACACATCCCTGTACTTGTACCAGGTATGAAAGAAATAGTGTCTTTTGGAACTTATTGGCTTTTTTATTTTAAGACTTAGATAAATTTTAAATAATTATTTCCCTTAAAAGGGAAATTTGTGGCAATTTAATTTGCACATAGAGCTTTTTCGTCTAACCATCTTGAACATGTGAAGTTAAAATGTGGAAACAAAATGTTTAAATTTTTACTCTGAAACCTTTAATTTTATTATAGCCTGTGAAATTTCTACTTTAGAAATAATATAAAGATGGTAGCTTTAACAAATTTTTCAGATTGATGTAGTATTTTCTTGAAACTGCACAGAAATGATGAGTTTTTTGTTGGCTTTTTAGGAATCATTTTCTCGCTGAACGATAAATCAAGCTCATCAAATTTGAAGATTGATGCTCTGTCATGCCTATATGTAATCCTCTGTAATCACTCTCCTCAAGTCTTCCATCCTCATGTTCAGGCATTGGTCCCTCCAGTGGTGGCTTGTGTTGGAGACCCATTTTACAAGATCACATCCGAAGCACTTCTTGTTACTCAACAGCTTGTTAAAGTAATCCGTCCTTTAGATCAGCCTTCCTCGTTTGATGCAGCTCCTTACATCAAAGATCTGTTTACCTGTACCATTAAGAGGTTAAAAGCAGCTGACATTGACCAGGAAGTCAAGGAAAGGGCTATTTCCTGTATGGGACAAATTATTTGCAACCTTGGAGACAATTTGGGTTCTGATTTGCCTAATACACTTCAGATTTTCTTGGAGAGACTAAAGAATGAAATTACCCGGTTAACTACAGTGAAGGCATTGACACTGATTGCTGGGTCACCTTTGAAGATAGATTTGAGACCTGTCCTTGGAGAAGGGGTTCCTATTCTTGCTTCATTTCTTAGAAAAAACCAGAGAGCTTTGAAACTTGGTACCCTTTCTGCCCTCGATATTCTAATTAAAAACTATAGTGACAGCTTGACAGCTGCCATGATTGATGCAGTTCTAGATGAGCTCCCACCTCTTATCAGTGAAAGTGATATGCATGTTTCACAGATGGCTATCAGTTTTCTTACTACTCTGGCAAAAGTGTATCCTTCCTCCCTTTCAAAGATAAGCGGATCCATTCTCAATGAACTTATTGGACTTGTCAGATCACCCTTATTGCAAGGGGGAGCTCTTAGTGCCATGCTAGACTTTTTCCAAGCTCTAGTTGTGACTGGAACAAATAATTTAGGATACATGGATTTGTTGCGCATGCTGACTGGTCCAGTTTACTCTCAGAGCACGGCTCTTACTCATAAGCAGTCTTACTATTCCATTGCCAAATGTGTAGCTGCCCTTACTCGAGCATGCCCTAAAGAGGGACCAGCTGTAGTAGGTCAGTTTATTCAAGATGTCAAGAACTCAAGATCAACAGATTCCATTCGTCTCTTAGCTCTCCTTTCTCTTGGAGAAGTTGGGCATCATATTGACTTAAGTGGGCAGTTGGAACTAAAATCTGTAATATTAGAAGCTTTCTCATCTCCTAGTGAAGAAGTGAAATCGGCTGCATCATATGCATTAGGCAGCATTAGTGTGGGCAACCTTCCTGAATATCTGCCATTTGTCTTGCAAGAAATAACCAGTCAACCCAAAAGGCAGTATCTTCTGCTTCATTCCTTGAAGGAAATTATTAGCTCTGCATCAGTGGTGGGCCTTAAACCATATGTTGAAAACATCTGGGCCTTATTACTAAAGCACTGTGAGTGTGCAGAGGAAGGTACCAGAAATGTTGTTGCTGAATGTCTAGGAAAACTCACTCTGATTGATCCAGAAACTCTCCTTCCACGGCTCAAGGGGTATTTGATATCAGGTGAGTGTTTAGATTTCCTTATCTAAAAAAAAATTGACATTTGGTTTCTTTGAAAGGTGCCTAATGAGGAATTTGAACCTTACTTATATTTTCTTATATATAAAAGTTGCACAAATGGTAAATCTGATTTAGTTCCTTGTCCTGACTATATTTTAATGTTACTGTCTTATCTTAAAATGTGGGAGGTTCTGTTGTTAAAATTAATAATAACCTAAGGAGCTTGATATTAAAAGTTGATGAAAGTATTTCATTCAAATGAAAGATCTTATAAGAGATTTCAAGACTTACCTGTGTCATCTCCAGTAGAATAAGTAGAAGATAGAAGTGGTTATGTTAAAATAGTTTTCTTTTTTAATGAAAAATTTATATACTTTTTGGATTTAACCAATTCCCTTTTGTGAGGGCTAGACTATCATTGCTTTTTCCCCTTTCTTCAAAGAAGAAATTGTTTCTTTGAAAAATTTTTTTAATTTTTAAAAATTAAATTTATTTTGGTGGTACTGGGATTCCTGGAAACCCCTCTACCTCTGGGCTACATTCCCAGATCTATTTTATATATTTTCTAAATTTGGAAACAGGGTCTTTAAGCCAGCAAGGCTGGCCTCGAACCAGCGCAATCCTCCTGTTTCCGCCTCCCAAGCACAGGGATTACAAACCTGTGCCACCACACCCAGCTGTTTCTTTGAAAGTTTAATGGGATTATATTTTATAGGGTGAGCAAGCTTTGCTCCTTTAGTAGCATAAGAGCAATAAGAATATCCTTTTCAGTCTAAAGAATTTTAAAGGATGAAACAATCAGCATTGTTGTAAAGTACTTGGACTTCAGTAGACTACATACTTATAGACTTGCAATTTTTTTTTTAATTAGGTTCATCATATGCCCGAAGTTCAGTGGTTACAGCTGTGAAGTTTACCATATCAGATCATCCTCAGCCTATTGATCCACTATTAAAGAACTGCATAGGTAAGTTGAAACAAAGATAAACATTAATTAACTGTTTGGAGAAAGAGTCAGCAAGTCAAGCAACTCTTAATTTCAAAGCAGAAAGCATTACTGAGGAGCTGGACATGGTGCTACACATATTTAATCCCAGTACTTGGGAGAATGAGACAGGAGGATCACAGGTTTGAAACAAGCCTCAGCAATTTAGTGAGACTTAACAACCTAGGAAGACACTGTTTCCCAAAAAAAAAAAAAAAAAAAAAACAAGGCTGAGGTATATAGCTCAGAAACAGAACACAGCCACTAGGTTCAATCCCCATTAACACACACACACACACACACACACACACACACACACACACACACACACACTACTGAAATTTTTTATTACTGAAGAATTAAAATGCTCATAAGGTGATTTTTATTAAAAAGATTATTGATGATGTATGCTTTTTTTAGCTTTAGCAAATAACTGATAATAGGGAATACACCATCATGTCTTTAGAATCAGCTACATAGATAAACATTTTGGGATGATTTAAGATAACTTTAATAAATAAAAAGATACTGGCATATGTAACTAGTCAAAAGTTTCCTCTAGGATATAAATGAACCTCACTTCAGCCCCTAGGGCCCCAAATTTTAATTATTATTTATAACCTTCTAGTTACATAAATAAAAGATAAATTGGATAGAGGAGTTTCTTTTTTTTTTTCTTTTGGTGGTGGTACTGGAGGTGGAACCCAGAGGGTTTCTACCTCCGGGCTATCCTCCCAGACCTATTTTATATTTTATTTAGAAACAGGGTCTCACTAAGTTGCTGAGAGCCTCACTAAGTAGCTGAGGCTGGCTTTGAACCTGTGCGATCCTCCTGTCTCAGCCTCCCAAGTGTGGGGATTACAAGCGTGCGCCACCACACCCAGCTGAGCTGTTTCTGAGAAGAACTAAGAAGTATCCAATAACAATAATTCCTGCAAAGACAGGAATTGGCTTCCAGAATTACTCATAAATTTGTAACTTTCCTATATTATAACAATGGTGCTTTTCCTAGGGGTTGTACTAGCTAAAACCCCTCATAACTTAGTTTGGTACTTTCCTAAGAAGAGGAGAATAGAAGTATACACAGAGAGACTAAAGGGATGTGGCAAAAAAAGCTTTGTAGCTTCATGCCATTCTTCACTGTACCAGAAAAGGAAAAAACACCTTGTATTTTGTATAAAGGGATTGCTTGTGGAGAATAAAAGAAACACAGGTACAAATGGGTGCTATTGCTAGGACCTAGAAATAATATAGCCTATATGAAAAGATGCTTACCATCTATTTTTTTTTTTTTGTTTACTCTTTATTCATATTTTGGTATAGTGCCAGATAGGACAAAGGAAGAAACCTATGCCGTATTCCTAGGACGTCATTCCGAGTTGATAGCAGTGAGCATGCCATGTTGATAGGATTCTTTAATCATGTGGTTACCATTCTAATTTAATTATAATCTAGCTCAGTATTTACTTGAACACCAGAACCACCTAGGAAACTTAAAAAATTGAAATTTCTAGAGCAGGGATTGGAGACCACTGATCTAGTCTGCAACATCATTTCGTCCATGATCATAAGCAATGTATTAGATTCTTTACTGAAAACAAATGCATGCTCTCTTCTAATCACTCTACTACCAGTTTAGTAGCTATACAAATAAAGGGGTGGAGAGATTTAGTCTTCTAATAAATTTAAACTACTATTATTATTTGGCAGTACTGGGGATGGAACCCAGGGGCATTCTACCTCCAAGCTGGACCTCAAGCCCTTTTTATTTTTTGAAACAGTGTCTCACTGAGTTGCAAAGGGCCTCACTAAGTAGCTGGGGCTGGCTACAAACCCTGATCTTCCTGTCTCAACCTCCCAAATGCTGGCATTATAAGCATGCACCACCATGCTTGTTCGTTCGTTCGTTCCTTCCTTCCTTCCTTCCTTTCTTCCTTCCTTCCTTCATTTATTTTTGCAGTACTAGGGATGAAACCCAGGGGCATTCTACCTCCAAGCTATAGACCCTAAACCTACTTTTTATTCTTTATTTTGAAACAGGGTCTCACTTGAGTTGTGGAGGTCCTCATTAAGTAGCGAGTCTGTCCACAAACTGCAATCCTCTAATCTCAGCCTCCTAAGAGGCTGGGATTACAAGTATCCACCACCACGCCTGGCCCATTTAAATTCTTTTTTAAGCCATGCTATCTCCTAAACTTTTTATTTTTTCTGGGTATCAGCATTAAGTTGACCAATGTACAGTGTCTTGAGATTTCTTTGTCAAATTAATGTTTCAAATTGACATATTTTCTGTCATATCTCCTTTATTTCCCTGTAAAATATTGCTGATAACAAGTTGGGATCATATAATGAGTAATTGTTATCTCTACATACACCTAGTATGTAACAGTCTTGTGCATATGTACCTATTATGTATAGCAGTTCAATAGTATACATACTATTTATTCTAATTGTTAGCTTTAATAGTATAGTCCTCATTTTATTGACTGGGAATTCGAGGCTTTTATTGGAGTTATTTGAATCACTGCTGTGTAACTTCAAAGGTTTTCACATTATAATTTTTTCTCGCATTTGAAAAAACAAGCAAACCTATTTTTAAAGTACCTTTTTGCTGTATTTAGTATTTCTTTATAGTTTTATTCTCATGAATTCACATATTTCTCAGTAAAAATTTTAAAAATTGAGCTTTTAAAGGCACATTTCTGTTTGTCATTAGGTGACTTGTATGCCTGTTAATCGACCTTTATTAAGTAGTCCTCCCCTTGTTGATCTTTGAACTTAGGTAAATAATATTTTTGTTGTTGCTTTTATTGAATGAACAATGAGAATAATCTTGTTACTTAGTTTTCTAGGCTACTGGCTCCATCACTTTTCTCTTTAGCTCACCTCTTTATAAAGTCTACAGTGATGAAATTGGGGAACTTGATGGATTTATACCACTATACGTATTGAGAGTGAGTTGCCACTTGAAAATATGCTTGGCCTCAGAAATAACTGTTTTCACCAGGTGTGGTGGCGCACACTTGTAATCCAAGCATTCAGGAGGCTGAGACCAGAGGATAGCAGTTCACAGAGAGCCTCAGCTAGTTAATGAGGCCTTATTTCAAAAGACTAAAAAATAGTGCTAAGGGGCTAAGGGTGTAGCTTAGAAGTAGAATGCCCCTGGGTTCCATCCCAGAACTGCAAAAAAAGGAAAAAAAAAAAAAGTTTCCCTGCTGCTGAAATGAACTTTATGGTTTATTTAGTATTTCCATCATTTTTTGCCATGACCTTCATTGAAAAAAATGTGACACCAATGTTACAAATTAATTCAATTTAGAGAAAAATACTTACTTTAAGCTTGCCATAACTGTATGTTACTTTTATAATTTTTTCAGGTGATTTCCTAAAAACTTTGGAAGACCCAGATTTGAATGTAAGAAGAGTAGCCTTGGTCACATTTAATTCAGCAGCACATAACAAGCCATCTTTAATAAGAGATCTTTTGGATACTGTTCTTCCACATCTTTACAATGAAACAAAAGTTAGAAAGGAGCTTATAAGAGAGGTGAGTTATTTAGATTACATTGTTTAAGCTTGTGTTTTATTCCTAAAGTGTTTTATTTGTGTTTTATTTCTAAGTGTCAGATAATATATACATGGTTTTGTTTTAATAGGTAGAAATGGGTCCATTTAAACACACAGTTGATGATGGTCTGGATATAAGAAAGGCAGCTTTTGAGTGTATGTATACACTTCTGGACAGTTGTCTTGATAGACTAGATATCTTTGAATTTCTGAATCATGTTGAAGATGGTTTGAAGGACCATTATGATATTAAGGTAAGATTTTTGACTGTAGAATGTTTTAGAAGATAACTTTGCTACAGCAACTGGTACCTTTGTAATTTACTGAAGCCATTAAGTGAGAAAAACTGGATTGTCTATCAAGATCTTAATAAGCATCTTATAAACTATAATATGCAGAGATAGTAGTGAGGTAGTGTAACATCAGTTGGTAAATAAGAAAAACTCAAAACCTTTTTCATTAAAGAAGGAAATGGAGCCAGGTGTGGTGGCGCATGCTTGTAATCCCAGCATTCGGGAGGCTGAAACCGGAGGGGTTCGCGGACAGCCTCAGCCACTTAGGCCCTCCGCAACATAGTGAGACCCTGTTTCAAAATAAAGAATAAAAATAGGGCAGGGTTTGTGGCTCGGAGGTCAAATGCTTCTGGGTTCCATCCCAAGACCCACCAAAAAAAAAAAAAAAAAAAAAAGGAAATGAAAGTACACACAAAAATTTTAAGAAATTCTATTCAGTTTGCTTAAATAGTTTCTACCTAGATACTTTTTCTAAAAGAGTCCAGACAGGATTCATATTATAAATCTGTGGTCTTTTGGGCCTGTCTTGATGTTGGACAGTAATTGCTACTCTTTGGGGAGGGGCTTCCTAGTTTCCCTGTATTGTCTTGATTAATTTTCTTGAGCTGTCTTTTGGGCCAGTCTGAATAACGATTGTTAATTACCCAAATGAAGGATTTTGTTTTTCAATATTATATACTGTGTTTAAAATAAAAAAATCTTACTTGAGAATAACATGAAAGAAACTTTTCAGCTATACAAAGTCTTTAGAGAGGAATCAAACTGCTTATTGGTGTTAGAGCATAAATTTTGCTTATAGCTTTATTTTCCTGTTTGATTACCTCTGTTATAAATATGAGCAGAAAAAGAATGATTTTGAAAAATAAAAAAGTAAATCTATTATGTCTTTTTTCTCTGCTCTTCCCAGTAGGGCCTTGGCAGGCAGAACAAGTATAGTAGCTGAACAGTAATTGAGCCATTCTACCTGAACTCCAACTTTGATGTTTCTATATATAATAGTGACCTGATCCTCCAGAATCCAATGACAAGAGCTCCCACATCCAGCAACAGGACATGATTAATTCTATAAACTTAATAGTATGAGAAAAAAGATGGATTTTTAGGTTTTGTATAGATTGATCTGAATAATGGTTGGATTTTACCATTATTGCACTTAAACCCAAAGAAAATCTACTTAGATAATAGAACTTATTGTAAAGCTTTTTTCAATTCAGTAATTTTATAGTTCAATAAATCTCAGTTCTCTGTATGTGAGCTATTTTAAAACTAATGAACCCAAGCCAGGCATTGGTGGTGCACGCCCTGAGACTAGAGGATTGCAGGTTCACTGCTAACCTCAGCAACTTAGTGAGACCCTGTTTCAAAATAAAGAATAAAAAATTTGGCACAGTGTGTAGCTCGGAGGTAGAATGCCCCTGGGTTCAATTCCTAGCACCCAAAACAAACAAACAAAAAAATCCACTGAGGAATATTTCAAAAACCTTCCCAGTTGATTACAGTATGCAGGTAAGATTGAAAACATATTTTCTAGCTTTATATTTTAGGACCACATGATAGCTGATAGCACTTATCCCTGATAAAGTTTGAACTAAATATTTTGTGATGCTGAATGGCAGATTACATTAAAATAAAGCTTTATTTTGCATGCTAGTCATTTTCCTTTTAAGAGATTTGTTGGAATTTGGGTTTTTTTTTTTTCTTTCGGAGAATGCCAGCTCTAAAACTTGTTACTATTTATTTCTATTAGATGCTAACATTTTTAATGTTGGTGAGACTTTCTACACTTTGTCCAAGTGCAGTACTACAGAGATTGGACCGTCTCGTTGAGCCATTACGTGCCACGTGTACAACTAAGGTAATCATTGATAGGCATTAAGTACACCAAGACTGCTTGGTGTAGGATTTGTGGAATATAGAGATAGGGTCTAGTATCTGCTTACCTTTGTAATGTTTTCAGGTTAAAGCATCAAAATTTTATGACCATAAATATTTTGTTCTATATGTTTTCGCATTTAAAGGTAAAAGTTTTATTTACTTTTTTTCCTTGTATACTTTTTTGAATTCTAGATTCTTAGCTTATTTTATTCTCCAGCTTTCCAAATTTAATTATCCTAGCACAATTTGTAACAGTTGATTTTTAAAGTTAACTTATTGTACTTCATTGTCTTATAAAACTTAGCATTGTTGAATGCAATTCTTCAAAACGTTTGTTTATTCTTTGGTACTGGAGTCACAAGAATGGAAATGCTCAATTCTGGTTAGAGGTGAGGCATAGAACTCTTTATATGAGGGTGATAACGTTTGGTATGAACCTTGGAAAGCCAAGCCTTTTTGCCCAAACGGGGAAAATAAGGCTTTCTTTTATCAAGTAATTACATGAATAAAGACGTGCAGATATTATGTGGTGTTGAAGAATAGTAAATAATAAGAGCAGGTAGAGATGTAGTTCTTCAGTGGGCACCACGTAGGATTTACCCTGATGTGTAAGACTCCGTGTCTCACTCTGTTTCAACCATGTGGATTTGAATATTCTCTTGTTGTAAAAGGGCTTTTATAAAATATTCCTGTCAAAGAAAAGGAGGTTAGTTATTGCTTTAAAAAGATGCTTAAAAACCTACTGTGCATAAAATATACTATACACTTTGGACTTGTGAGAGTAGCCTTGCTTATTTACTAGGAATTCCTGTGTGCTTAAGTTTTGATCATATGAGCTGTCTTTTATAGCATATAATATAAATTTACTCTATGTTCCAGGTAAAGGCAAACTCAGTAAAGCAAGAATTTGAAAAGCAAGATGAATTAAAACGATCTGCCATGAGAGCAGTAGCAGCATTGCTAACCATTCCAGAAGCGGAGAAGAGTCCACTAATGAGTGAATTCCAGTCACAGATCAGTTCTAACCCTGAGCTGGCAGCCATCTTTGAAAGTATCCAAAAAGATTCATCATCCACTAATTTGGAATCAATGGACACTAGTTAGATGTTTGTTCAATCTGGGGACCATTATATTTGACCACACAATGCACTGAATTGACAAGTTAATCATAAGACATGGAAAGAGAGATGTCTAAAAGCTTCAAAATGTTCCACTTTTTTTTCCTTCATGGAGACTGTTTGTTCAGCTTTCTTCCATTGTTGTTTTTGTAGCATTTATTTCAGAAATATGTATTTCCATAACCCAAAGGTTGTAAAACCGCTAATGTTTCAGTGGTTAGGGCAACATTAAAATGGAAACTAAAAGGTAGGATTTATGGAGTGTGGAGATAGGGTCCACTATCTATTTACCCTGTAATGTTTAGGATTAAAGTGTTAAAATTTTGTGACCATGAATTTCTTTGTTTTATAAATTTTCTCATTTAAAAATCAAAAATTCTGCAAGACAAAAACCACGTTTTTTTTTTTTTTTCTTGTATAAGTTTTTGTTTCAGCAACGTAAATTGATTTTTAGCTGACAGACAAGAATATCCATATAAGATTCATTATAATTCAGGGGGTTTGGCAGTTTAAAAAAGATAAAAGGTATCATTTTAAGTATAAAGGTTAACATCTCTTGCGCCCACTAATTTTGCATGAGCAAGTTTACAAATATGTATTGTCTGTAAAGAAGCATGTGCAGATTATTCATAATACAAAGTTATAATAAGTATTATTAGTGTAATTTTCAGATATTTATTTTTGCACCAAAAACACATATCTGGAGAAAGGGGTAATTTTTTGAAACTTTGATTTTCTTAATGTCAGTGTGAATTTACAGATGTTTTCATCAAATCAAGTCACAGGAACAATTTGCCACTTTTTTTCTATTATAAATTTTCTTACGCACTTAAAATTTGAATATTTAAATACTCAGTTTTCTTCAGTTACCCATTCATATGTGTGTTTCCACCTAGAAATTCTTAAAGCCAGAATTTTTTTTCCCATTCCTAGTAGATGTATGCATTTCTTACTGAAAAATATAAATACTGTGTATGCTTTCTAATTTTTGAAAATTCTGAAGCCGGCTATTGCAGATTAATTAGCTAATAGTATTTTTTTTTTTTTTTAGTTGAGTTACATTTTTTTCCTCATCATTTAGAGAGCTAATTTATATATTGTATTTGGTAAGTGTTAACTACTTTTTCTGATTACGGGATCTATGTTGAGAGAACAAAGATTTTGCAGTACCTTCTATGGTAGTTGAAATTTTATTTAACATATCCTATCCTTCAGTTAGCTTATTTTACACTGTAGTCACTTCCTTCAAATTTGTGGTGCTCCTGTAACAGTAAGAACTGACTTCTGAAATAAATGACATCTAATGCTGTGCAAACATAGTTTACATGTATTAAAGGAGGCAGTTGTTAAGTGACCAAGATCAAGCAATCAGATATTTGAAAACTGCACCCTTTATTTTTGAAACTGTGAATTAGAAATACTTTTCTTGCTCTATTACTTACCTGCTTTAACATCCAGATGCAGTGGTTTTAATTGGTAAGTCTTTGGCTTATTAGGTTAACATCTTGATTTTGAATGCTCATATGATAATGTAAAAGACATTGCTTTTAGCAAAGATTTTGATTAATACACTGACATGAAGTTGGTGCCATTTTAAAATGTGGCAGGTGATAATCTTATACCAGAATTTACATAAAGCTGTAATAGAAATTTATTTTGAGACGTTAGTATATTATGTAGTGTGCATTACTGTGGTGTAGGTGTTGTGGATATTTTTACGTTTTATGTTACATGGTTTCACAATAAATCACGATACTGCAGGTTCTAGGACTGAATAGGAGACTGATATGCATATGTCGTATAAATGTCTTAGTTAATTTATTGTCTAAAGTTAAATACTTGTGCTGGATATTTTTCCTTTGTTTTTAACTTCCAAGATAGATGTATGTTTTTTGGGGTTTTTTTTTTTTGGTGGGGGGGGTTTGGTTTGGTTTCATCTTGCAAGCCAGCTCATTTTTCTAACATAGCTAAAATTCTCATAGTACTGAAGAAATAGTACTGCCTTTATTAGGTTTTCTTGTTAATCTACCTATATGAATACAGAGATTACAAAATTAGTAACAGGAATGCTCAGCATTTAAATTCTGAGTCATACTGATTAACTTCATACTTGTAGTGTTGATGCAATACAAATGGTGTGGAGACTATACATATTCTGCCACTCATGTCCTGGAAATGGCAAGAGGTTCTCTCCACATGTGGGTTCCTTAGGAGATTAAAATTTAGTAGTATGAAAACAAGCTATTTGTTTATTACATGCGGACATATAAATTAGTTTAGATCTGGTACTTTTTGAAGAAAACTCAGTATGAGATTGAGCTTTGAGTTCAGGTTATTTTATAAAACTAAGGCAGAAAGGAAATTTGGTGTGGTAGGAAGTAACCTAAAAGTTATTTTAAAAATCAGTAGTACTGAATGATAATTCTTAAGATAATGGTGATGTGTTTTATTATTGATATCTGATAGCTGCTTAACTGTTAAAATTAGAATGCTTTTTAAAAAGGGAGAGGTGGAGTATAATACCTTCATCAAAGTTTTCAGTATTTATACAATTTTCATGTAATCATAACTAAACAACCAAATTTTTTTCTCTTATACTTCCATTGGATAAATAGTGCAGAGATTCTAGGGGCCTATGTAATTTTCTAGGGACTGTTCTGATATCTATAATTCAGTCTTAGACATACGAATGTGATTGCATAGTCATGATCAAAATGATGAAGTATACAAAATCCTTAGCTATTGAAGGATTCAGTTGACTTGTTAATTAAGCTGTATTTAAAGTCAGATGGCAAAATATATTTGTAATTGAAATAACTTTCTGCCTATATTAAATTTTACTGAACAATCTAAATTGTTAGAATTAATTGCCAATTTCCAGGTATTTAGATATTAAAGAGCTCAAAAATCTCAGCAAGTAAAGTAAATTTTGAATTCTAGCTCCATTTTTAAACTGCATCCTGATTTTCAAACCACAGCTACCCTAGAATAATACATATTATGTATATATGGAATGAAAAGTTGACAGTGTAACAGGGTAGTTTTAGTGTGGAGAAATATCACCATGTTTTTAACTGACTTTTCCAGTTAAATAAATTTTCCTTATTCTTTTGTTTGTAAAAATGGACCATAATGGAAGTATTTGGCCATAAATAAGATACCAAAAGTTTACCACATAAAACTGTTTCCTTAAGGAAAAAGCAAATTGAAATCACATTTTTTTTCTTTATAATACATTAAGTCACTTGTTTTCCTATTAATACTAGAAAGAATTTTGTAAAGACGTGTGCTATGATCTAGGGCAAGATCTTTCAGCAACTTTTTTTTTCCCCTGTTTGTAACTTTTAGGAAGTTAGCTCTGAATACAAATTAGAATTTGCTTTTTTCGTAAGACATTTAGCCAACTTTAAAACTACCAAAGGGGTAAAGCATATAATTGTACTTTGTTTAATCCTTTAATATCGGTTTGTCAGATTTAGTAGCTGAAGTTCTGTTCTTGAATTCTTATTCTGGCCTTCACATCTTTAAGTTATGATCACAGATGATTGTCTATGGCAACTTTGGCAAGTTTTAATTGCTTTGCCGATGTGTCCCAAAGAGAGAAAACTTGGTGTTATTTAAAATACAGTTCCTTACTAATTAGGGAGCATTTGAATTATTGTATTTAACCAGTTAGTAGCAGTTGATGCACACTGCTTTTACTCAAGAATGCTCACTTACACACACAACTACAAAGGATTGTATTTCTAAGTTGGTTATTTGGACAATGTGATAGCCCCGTTTTTGTTTTGGGGTTTTTTTTTTTTATGTTTTCTTATTTTTGTGATACTGGAGATTGGACCCAGGAGCACTCTACCTCAGATCTTCACCCTAAGCCCTATTTTACTTTTTTTTTTTTTTTTTTTTTTGAAACAAGGTCTCACTAAGTTGCTGAGGCTGGGTATGAACCTGCAGTTTTCCTATCTTAGCCTTCCATGTACTGGGATTACAGGTGTGCACCACCACTCCTGCTTAATAGCCCCATATGTTTTAAGAATCTAATAGTCTTATTTCTCTGAAAAGCTGTTTTACTTGTTTCCCAGATATTTCACTTTCAAGCATAATAAAACCCCAGCTGCTTTCTTAGGTAAGGACAGCCAAATGTGTGTAATGCTAGTTTACCTGTAATCCTAGAATAGAATTTTAAGACACGTGTATTTGCTCATAATCATTATCATACGTGAACTAGAGTTTCCTAAAAGGTCTGGAAATAAACTGGTTTCCTATTCTAGAAATAAAATCTGTGTTTTCCTCCAGAATTTATGTTAGTAGAAAAATTCATGTTCATTATTTTCAATCAGGATTTTAGACCTTGACACTTATATTTTGTACTGGGTATATTTTTGTGATGGGGGTGTGCTGTCATGACTTGTAGGTTATTGACATCCCTGGTCTCTGTCCTCTTGATGCTAGTAGAACTAGTTCCCCCCTTCCTGATTGTAACAACCAACATCTCCAGATGTTGGCACTGTCCCCAGGTGAGAGGGGAGGTGTACATTGCCACTAGTGAGAACCATTATTTTCCAGAAAAAAAGTCCTCGTTCCTAGCAGTAATAGGTGTTTCTTTGAAGATGAACAGAAATGTCACGCTTACATAGGCATGAAGTTCTTAGACGTTCTTAGATGCCACTTTCTCATTCTATGTACTGCTTCTAATCTATTCTATCAATTAAAACTATCATGGTGTAATGAGAACTATTCAATATGCTGTCATCCATTGATTTCAATCGATGGTATTTTCTTTGGCTGCAAAGTGGCTTTCTCCATACCTAATAAAAATATAATAAAGGGACCACTACTATAAGGGGAGTGTGAGACAATTTTAAGTGCTTTTAAGTCAATGCATTGCATATAAGTTTAGGAGCAGTAGCCATGGGCAACCAATGCACTTCAATTCTTTTAATAGCTTGAATGGGCTTTACATTCTTTTCATGAGAATAGTTTTAACTTTGTTGAACTAAAATATTTACATTCTCTTCATGAGGATAATTTTAACTTTATTGAACAATAACACTTTGACTTTATTGTTTTCCAGTATAGAGAATATCTTTTGTAGCTTTGTGCCAAATAGTGTATATTTAAGCCGGGTGTGGTGGTGCACGCTTGTAATCTCAGCACTTGGGAGGTTGAGACAGGAGAATCATGGTTCACGGCCAGCCTCAGGTACTTAGGCCTTCTGCAACTTAGTAAGATCCTGTTTCAAAATCAAGAATAAAAAATAGGGCAGGAAGTGTAGCTTGAAGGTCAAATTCCCCTGGGCTCCATACTCAGACGCGTGCGCGCGCGCGCGCACACACACACACACACACAAACACACACACACACACACACACACACACAGATTGTGATATATTTATAATTCCAAAGCATGTAAGAGGGCCAGGTGTGGTGGCATAAGTTTGTAATCTCAACATTTGGGAACCTGGGACAGGAGGATTGTGGTCTGAGGACAGCTTCAGCTACTTAGGTGCTTTGCAATTCAGTGAGACCTTGTTTCAAAATAAAGAGTAAAAAGTAGGGCTAGAGGGGTAGCTTGGAAGTAGAATGCCCCTGGGTTCCATCCTTAGTGCCGCCAAAGTAAATAAATAAAAATAAAAAACCAACAACAAAAACATAAGAACTTGTAAAGCCACTGGATTTTGCTATTTTTCTAGGATTAGTTCCTGATTGGAAACAGTCAAATTCTGTATGAATCTTGATCCCCTTCTGTGGATCAAGATTTAAAGACTAATGTGATAGTCAAATGGCACAAAGTGCCTATTCTTTATACAAGATTATTATTATTATTAATTATTCAGAATGAGATTCTGAACCATGTCAGGTCTACTTGGGAGGGCACAACCAAAGATAATTGCATGTTATATAATAATGAAATACTAATACAGCTAATTGGTCAGGAATTTGGAAGTGTTCAGAATGCTGAGTTTAGAAACAAACATCACTGCATATTTAGATGTCTTCTGTGACTAAGATTCTGTATTCATAGTCTTTGAAATCTGTGTTCAAAAGATCTAAATTTAGAAATTTGTTCTAATCAATTTTCCTGTAAATACATCCCAGCAGTCAAATGACTATATGTAGCCTCCCAGATGAAAGCACCACTGCTAATATGTGCACTGCCATAGCCCTTCCAGTTCTACACAGGTAAAGATAAAAATCTGACAGAACCTGTGCCCTAGATATTTTTAGTATCATGCTTCCATTCCTTGTACTGGCTCATCAAACTAAAAACAAAGCAAATTGTATTTTTCTCCTTGGTACCTCCTAGTTGTAAGTATGTGCTTGCGTTTTGCCTGGGAAAAGTGTTGAGCAGTTACTATTAAGTAGCATTATAGTAGGGGAAATGCAGGGTTCTGTGTGATTTATGGTAGAGGTTTCGGGTCTGGGGATGAGAACTTGACTAAAGCAGGGAAGTAGATTCCGTGTAGTGGGAACAATATTAGCAAGAGCAGAGAGGCAAGACTACACCGTGTGTTCAGGAGCTCAATGTGGCTGTAGTTTAGAGTATAAAAGGGAGATGAGTTAGAGGCTGAGAAGGTCACAGGATGGGGACCATGTAAACAGTTTGATTATAGTGACAATAACAAGCAATAAAAAGGATTAAAAGCCAGTGATGTGATAAGATATTTTGAGAAGATGAGCTGCAGTGTAGAGAATGGATTGGAAGGATGCAAAGCATTGCTGATGTGTTAGGACACTGGGGTAATACGAGGGAGCAGTAAGCTGAACCATTGTGGTTCAGGAGTGGAAGTCAGGACATTTGAAATAAACTTTCAGGATTTAGCAGGTGATTGGATATTGGAATTATATACACTTAGATACTACAGTCTCCCAAGAAGCTGATTTAGAACAAGACAGTCCGCATGTCCATTCTTGGTAGCATGGGAGGAGGATCTATTTTCCATCTCATCTGGGACCCAGGATGCCGTTGGGAACACTGCTGGTTCTGGCAGGGCAGCGGGTCACATCTGGCTCTGAGTGTTTTCACTGCGATGACATGTACCACTTCAGTTCACATGTTGGTGAGCAACAAGTCATGATTCTCAAGACAGTGGTAAGAATAGTTAGCTAGTTCAGCTGGGAGTGATTCTTTTTCAGGGAGACACAAGGGAGAGAGGCTTAAGTCAACTGCACACTCCACAAAATGCTATGTTCCTATCCTCACTAATACCCACCCCCAGCACTTATAAATACCTCATCCACATTTTTCCATTAGTTATGTTTAATAACAATTTTTGTGCTTTTATTGTTATACAAACATGCACACAGGTGTGTGTGTGTGTGTGTGTGTGTGTGTGTGTGTGTGTGTGTGTTTCAAGCTCTTACTTCACTACCCACTCCTCGCCCATCAATAGAGTGGTAGTAGCTGGGCTTGGTGGTACATGCTTGTAATCCCAGTATTCGGGATGCTGAGACCAGAGGATCGCGGTTCGCGGACAGCCTCAGCTACTTAGGCCCTCTGCAACTTAGTGAGATCCTGTTTCAAAAAGTCAAAAATAGGGTTGAGAGTGTAGCTCTGAGGTCGAATGCCCCTGAATTTCCATCCCCAGACCTGCAAAAATAATAATGTAGAGTGGTAGTAATAACATTTATACATGGCTGATCTCACTTGTATTTAGCAGCAAATTCACAGTAGCCAAATTATAGAACCATCCTAGATGTCAGTCAACAGATAAAATGTGGCATATAAGTGAAATTTTACTGAGCTGTAAAGAACAAAGGTATCATTTGTAGGAAAGTGGATGGAGCCAAAGATTATGCTAAGTGAACTCAGATTCTTTCCAAATATTCTGTCACTGAGTTTCTCTTAAGCTCAGACTCACCCTCCCATGGTAACAATATTTGCTCCCTTTTTTGTGTGTGGTCCTGGGGACTGAACCCAGTGGCATTCTACCTCACATTACCAGCCCCCCCCCCTTTTTTTCTTCTTTATTTTGAAACAGAGTCTCACTAAATTGCAGAGGGCATCAGTAAGTAGCCGAGGCTGCCTGCAAACCTGTGATCCTCCTGTCTCAGCTTCCCAAGTCCTGGGATTACAAGTGTGTGCCACTACACTCAGCTCATTTGCACCCTTTTTAATCAGCAGCACCAAACCAGTAGTCTTCCCAAGAGTGCTGGCAATTTAGATGTTTCCTGGCACAGACTCAGGTAGATTACCCCATTTAATAGTCCAACCCTACGATTCTTGCTTTCATCTTTATCTCTGCTGTTTTTAATCTTGCTTTTATTCTGATTTTGTCTTTATTATAAATTGGCAAGTTATAATTGTGGGTACTTATGGGGCACAAATGGCATGTATATGATGAGAAATTACTAAAAGTAATTACCATACCTATCACATCAAATAGTTATTTTATGGAGAGAACATTTGAAATTCAGCCATTTGGGAATACACAATGCATTATTAACTATATTCACCATACTATTCAGTAAATCTCAATATGTCTCCTATTTATCTAGAGTTATTTGAATTTAAACTCCAGTATTCTCCCCTAACTACAACCTACCCACTCTAAAACTAATTATTCACCTCATGTCAATCTATTTCCCCATACTTTCTCTGAGTCCTAGCTAACTTGCTGATTTCATAAAATTACCTATCCCTTTATTGGGTTAAGAACACCTCATTTTTCATTTCCTATCCATTTAACCCTTCTCTATTCAGCAAGCAAGCCATTAGCCTTGTTTCATCAATACAATTAAGGCCTTTGTCCCTATTCTGCTCCAAAACTTTATTGTATTCATTCCCATTTTCATGTCTCAACCCAGAAGTTGAGTTTTCACCCTTAACTCAAAATTAACCTCTTTTTCAGAGCCGAGTTTCTTCTAGCCTCTTCCAGGTTTGAGTACTTTGATCCCCATTTCCCTCATACTACTTTCACTGATTTTATCTGCTGGACTTTCAAAGTTAGGCTAAAGTCTCATCTAGGACTTAATTACACACACACACACACACACACACACTTTCCTCAAGATACTATAGATTCTTAGAGCCTCTATAGAGCCTTAACTTTGCTTTCCCAGTTACAATGCTGTATTGTAGTAGGCAGTTGCCTGTACTTTGAATATCCAGTCACTTTCTGTGGAGCATCAGATTTGCTTTCTCAATTCTGGCCTTTTCCCTTTTCAACCTGTTCTAATTTGGTATTCATCCCTCTATTAGAAATAATAACCAGACAAGTTTAGTGAACTCTTAGATGCTAAAACATGATGTTTAGTTATTTTCATATTTACTCTTTTTTTTCCCTTGAACTCATTAATTCTTCCCCCTTGGACAAAGTTGTTCACTTCCCCCTTAGATCTACCTTTGCTTCTAGAACACTTGTTATAGGGATTTCTTTATATCTGTGAGGCCACTGCATCTCAATTTCCCTTAAATACAGTTCACTGGGTCCATACACACATCTTCTCATATGTAGTGCTTTTGGGTCATCTCATTCATTCTTAAGGTTTACATATTGTTGGTTTCTTAATTTGTGTATCTAATCTAGTCCATGCCCCAGTGTTTCAGACTCTTAAGTCTAACAACCTGCTAGACACTTCTTAAAGGTACTTCAAACACTGTATACCAAAAGCCAAACTCATGCTCTTCCCCTATTTTTTTTTTTTTTTTTTTTTTTTTTTTTTTTTTTTTGGTGGTACTGGGGTTCCTGGAAGCCCTTCTACCTCCGGGCTACAATCCCAGACCTATTTTTACATTTTTATTTTGGAAACGGTCTCCTAAGCCAGCACGCGCGGCTGGCTCCAAACCTGCACGATCCTCCTGTCTCTGCCTCCCAAGCGCGAGGATTACAAGCGTGCGCCACCACGCCCGGCTCCCCTATTTCTTTTCTGGGTTTGATTCTTGGCTGACTTGAATGAATCACTTAACTTTAATTTCCTAGTGTACAACATAAGGAAAAATCATAGCTATCTCATAGTATTCTGCCCATTTTCTTTTTCACAAGCAGGTATCACACCCATTCCCACTATTGATATAAAATCTCATTTCCTTATGTGTCGATTGGACAGCTGATAAGGTCTTTTGTTGTTTTTATCCAGGAAGCTGATTTACTTATTTATATTTTTATGGTACTGGGGATGGAATCCAGGGCCTTTTCTACCTCTGGGCTATACTCCCAGACCTATTTTATATTTTATTTAGAAACAGGGTCTCACTAAGTTGCTGAGAGCCTCACTAAGTAGCTGAGGCTTGCTTCGAACCTGTGTGATCCTTCTGTCTCAGCCTCCCAAGCACTGGAAATACAAATCTGCACCACCATGCCAGCTCTGAAAACTGATTTATTATATATTTATCTATGCACTGCCATGGCACAAAAAACAGGTAAGAGACAATACATGATATCAAGAGACTTGCTTACTACTCTCGAGAAGACAGCATAAGGAGGCACCATAAAATTCTATACAAGAAATGCAATTCATAAAGGAAATGAGTTATTACTTAAAAGAGTGGTTTTTAAATGAACGTGTATCACACTCACCTAGAGGGCTGGTTAAAATAGATTGCTGGGCCCTATCTCCAGAGGTTCTGTTCCAGTATGTTGTAATGGGACCTCCAAATTAATATTTCTAATAAGTTCTTGGTCCTAATACTTCCTCACAGGACCATACTTGGAAAAACACTCTATGTATCATGGTAATCAGAAAGCTTTTATTCCTAAGTACTGGATAACTGTGGAAGCAATAGTCCTACCCATTTTGCATCTTCGTTCTACATCCTTCAAAGACTTCCTTTTGCTCATAGGATAAGTACATGCTCTAGATAGTGTTACTTTCTGCCCTTCCAGCCTCAGCATCTGCAACACCCAGTATTAACCTTTTGTTTCTGTCAACTATATTTCCCTCAGCCACCAAGATGTTCTTTGCCTTCTTACCTTTGCTCAAGTTCAAGGTCTTTTTCCTAGAATGCCTAGCCTTCTTTTCCCTTTGCTTGTCTGGCTGCTATTTATTTTGTAAACTTAGCAAGGACTCCAGGAAGACCTCTGCTGCCAAATGATGAGGGAATAATTTGAGAGCCAACTCCCATGTTTGAAGTCCTAACCTATTCCCAAGAATGTTAACACTGTTAAATTTCTTTTAAAAGTAATTCTCTGTGTCATTGCACATACTGTTGTTTCCCTTTTCCCATGCTGTTAATAATTACTGGGTGCGGGAGGGTGCTGGGAAAACCAGCTGTTCATAGACATCCTTTTACATAAAATGGAATGTTGCACACAACTCAGTCCCACTTGCTCACAGACACAGCTTGAGTTCTTTCTGGGCCTTGGACAGACATCCTTTAAGTCTGATGCTCTCTGCATTTTCTTCTAGAAATTTGTCAGAGTTTTTTGAAATCCTGAGCCTTCCTCCCTGCTTTATATATTGCTTTGGATTTACCCCTTTTTACAAATGTTTACTGATAATAGAATTTTGAAATGGAACAAATATAAGCACATCACATTTATTTGCCATCCATCTTCATATTCTTGGTCCTATGATTTAATGAGAAACACAATATAGTTGTTAAAATATTTGGATCTAAACCTGGTTCCAGATCTGGTTTTGATCTAGATAAATTTTTTTTCTGTATTGGAGATTGAACCTAAAGCCTTGTACATATTAGACCAGCACCCTCCCTGAGCATACATCCAGCCCTAATGTAATGACATTAATTCACATCTGGGACACCAAGATGATCTAGTAAGAAACAAAGTTTAAAATTGGCAAGAAAAATTGAGAAGGTGGGTTCTTTAGGGAAGAATCCCTCTCCAGAAGAATCTCTAGAGAATGGCAAAAAGTAGAGCCGGTACCTGGGACTCTCCATTTTAGTTTTCATGTCTTTTGGTTCCCCTCAACTCACTAGACAGGATATAAACAAAAGCCTGACATTGGCTCTTTACCCAACACCCATCTCCAGAGAAGATGGCTGATCCTCCCACAGGAACACAAACCTATAGTCCAGAATACCCCAGAAACTCAGTGGTTAGAACTGTTGGCTCCTTCATTCTCCAGTTAGCCAAGTCTTTGTGCTCTGAATCAGTTTTCTTACCATGGTGATGTAAAAATTTACATGACATGGCTGAAAACAGGCACTGTCATAGACCCTGAAGACAAATGACACCCAATTTTTATTTGGAAAGAATATTTGGCAAATGAGAGGTAAGAAGAACTGGACAGAAGAGTCACAGTAGGGGATTAGGAAAGGGACAGAATTTTCTGTGACAGGAAAATGGAAATAGAGCACGTATTCACAATTGATGGGGCAAGAGCCTGTTCCTACACAGTGCCTACAATTATGAGTGGGGTCTTCTCTATGAGTTCTATGGCTTTATAAGTCTTAGATTCTTTAGCTCTTCAGGAGAATGGACAACATAGGCATGGACTACAAGCATCTCAGTGGTAGAGAACAGAAGGTCCTTATCCCAGTTCTTGGTCTCAGGACTTTTGCCTGTCTCACTTCCATTAATAAAATAGAATTTCATGCCACTTTATTATTATTATTATTATTATTATTATTATTATTATTATTATTAGTGGTACTGGGGTTCCTGGAAACCCTTCTACCTCCTGGTTACACTCCCAGACCTATTTTTATACCTTTTTTTTCTTTTTTTTTCCCGGAAACAGGGTCTCAAGCCTGCGTGGCTGGCTTCAAACCTGCGCGATCTCCTGTCTCTGCCTCCCAAGGGCGGGGATTACAAGCGTGCGCCACCACGCCCGGCTTCATGCCACTTTAAATAGTGGAGTTCTGAGATAGACTTTATTAAAATAAATTGCAATGCCACTTAACTTCCTGATCATGCTTTTGGGAGAAGATTCAGTACTGAAGAGAAGGAAACTGCGGCCTTTTCAAAATTTGCTGATGAGATTAATTTCTTTATAATTCCAGGGAGAAATAGCAAGAAGGGAATTAGGAAGGAGAAGCTAAAATTTATTGGACTAGGAAAGGGGACCTACAAATTATTGGTGAATAACACTTATAGCTAAAAATCATAAGTGTATGGTTTAATTAATTATCAAAGAGTGAATATACCCATGTGGCCATTACCCTAGTCAATGAAAAAATGGCTGGGGATGGTGGCACAAACCTATAGTCCCAGTATTTAGGAGGTTGAGATAGGAGGATTACTAAAGCCAGCCTTTGCAATTTAGTGAGGCATGTGGCAATTTAGCGAAATCCTGTTTCAAAATAGAGAATAAAACAAGGCCAGGCTGTAGCTTAGAAGTAGAATGACCCTGTGTTCAGTCCCCAGGACACAAACATACACAGCCATGGACACACGCATACATGCACACATTTACACATGCACATTATCAGCACCCTTTTTGGTTCCCTGCCTGTTGCTTCTCTGCTCTTTGCCTGGTAACACAGGAATGCCCAGGAGTAAGACTTTTGATCTATCTACTTTCACTCCTTTAGTGGGCCTATTAACTTCTAAGGACTTAAATGTTGTCTCTTAACTGATAACTCCCACATTAATATTTCCAGTCAGAACTTCTCTGGATTTGAGTCCAGTGTCTCCACCTGCCTACTTGACCTCTCTGTGGACATCTTCTCACCCTTGACATATCCAGACCTGAACCCCTGGCTCTCTACCTCATAAGTTCACCTGCAGTGCCCTTCAACAGAAATAATAGGCTTGTCCTCCCAGTGACTTAAGCCCAGAGACATCTAGCTGTTCTGGATTCCTTCTTTTCTCTCACATGGCATTTGCAGCTTGTGAGGAAATCCTGTGTGCTCTACTCTAAGGATCATCCATAGTTCTGGTCACACCTCAGTAACGCCATTGCTACCAATCTAGTGCAGTTTGTGATCATGTCTGGCTTGCCCCTGTTGTCTAACAGCCTCCCAACTACCCCTGCTGCTTCCTCCATTGTTCTCCTACAATCTAGTCTCAGCAGAGCCATCTGAGCTCTCCCACTGGAAAGTGAATCTGATTATACCAGTCTATAACCGAAGCTCTCCACTGGCTTCCTATTTTACTCCAAAAGCTCCTTCAGTTCAGCCTGTAAGTCCCTCCATGATCTGCCCTCTCTTGTCTCTGGACACCAGCTCCTCTCCCCTTGATCATACCACATACACTCCTGCTCTGGGCCATTCACAGTGACTCTTCCTTCTGCCTACAACACTGTCCTCTACGTGCTTTGTCTCTGCTAGATATTCACATGGCTTCCTCTGTTTTTTTGAATGTTTGCTCAACTGCTTCTAGTTCTGTCTCTCTTAATCCACCTTTATCACCTTCAACTGTACAATATAACCATGTATTATATGCTCCTTAACTGCCTCTTCCCCATAGAACATAAGCTTCCAGTGGGCAGGGATTTTTATCTGTTGATTTGTAATTAAATTATAAGTATTTATTGAGTGGATGAATGAATGAATAAATAACTTCCATACTTCTATATATTCTAGATGGTGGTGCCAGCTCTGTGATCTTTGGACATAGTCTTTTGTTTTTTCTGTGGTACTGAGGATGGAACCCAGTGGCACACTACCTCTGAGCCATACCTATAGTCTTATTTTGTTTTTTATTTTAAAAAAGGGTCTCACTAAATCATGAAAGGCCTCATTCATTGAGTTGCTGAGGCTATCCTTAAACCTGTGATACTCCTGTTTCATTCCTCCCAGGGAATGCACCACCATTCATGGTTTAACCATAGTCTTTTTTTTCAATTTTTAATTATTTTTTATTTATTTATTTTATTTTTTATTTTATTTTTTATTTTATTTTTTATTTTTATTTTTATTTTTTTAATTTTATTTTTTTTATTGGTGCACTGTATTCATACATCATAGTGGGATACAAACTTTTGTAGACATACATGCACACATCGCCCAGTCAGCCCGCACCCGATCCCCACCCCATTCCCTCCCCATCCCTCCTTCCCATGCTTGGCTTAGTGGTTGACATCTAGTATTATAGCAATTTATTCAAAATTAAAAATGATAATCTCATATAACAGTTTCATTTGTCTGATACCAAGCTTTTGATGACTTAAAGATAACATTTCAATATTTCTTTTTGCTTTCTTTCTTACCAGAGAATATTTTTTTTCTATTTTTTTTAGGTGAAACTCTTATATTTATATATTTATTTTTCAGAAAAAAAATCTATCCTAATATGGAATATGGATTTTAGATACCCAAAACGATCTTGAAAAAGAACAAAGCTAGAAGATATATATTTTCTGATTTCAAACCATATAAAGCTACAATAATTGAAACAGTGTAGTACTGTTCTAAAGGCAGATATATAAACCATTGGAGTTAAATACAAGCCTAGAGCTAAATTCTTCCATATATTATCAAGTTATTTTTGAAAAGGTTTCCACGAACATTTGGTGGTGGAAATAATAATCTTTTAACTAAATATTGTTGAAAAATAATAATTACATGGAAAAGAATAAAATTGGACCCTTACCTAATCCCATATACAAGTATTAACTCAAAATAGATAAAAGACCTAAATATAAATCTTAAGACTATAAACTTTTAGGAGAAAATCTGGGTCATAAAACCTCACAACATTGAAATTGGCAGTGATTTCTTGGTTATGATTTCAATGGCACAGGCAACAGAAGAGTATACAAACTCCCTAAAAAATAAAAAAATATTGTATATCCAAAGACAATGTAAACAGAGTTAAAAGTTACTGATAGAATGGGATAAAATATTTCCAAATGCTATATCTGAAGGTATATTAATATCCCAACTAGAAATCCTAAAAATTAACAACAATAAAGGCAAACAATACAATTTAGAGATAGGTAAAAGACTAACATAAATAATGAATCTCCACAGATAACCAATCTTAGTTGTCTGTTGGATGGAAAATCTTGTTTCTCTGGTTCTGGTGCGTGTTACCTATTTCTTCTTTGTAGTTAATCTCTCTGAGTATTTTCTCTAATGCTGGTTTTGAAGACATAAATTCCTTCAGTTTCTGTTTGTCATGGAAGCTTCTTATTTCTCCATCTAATTTGATAGGAAGTTTTGCTGGGTAGAAAATTTTTGGCTAGAAGTTGTTTTCTTTCAAAGTTTGGAATATGTTACTCCAAGCCCTTCTGGCTCTCAAGACTTGGTTTGGGAAGTCTGGAGTGATTCTAATTGGTTTGCCTCTGAATGTCACTTGGCCCTTTGTTTTTGTTGCCTTTAAGATTTTCTGCTTGGCTTCCACATTGGTCATTTTGACAATTATGTGGCGTGGGGATCCTCTTCTCCGATCCTGTCTAAAGGGAGTTCTATAAGTTTCCTGGACCTGTGTATCAACCTCTTGCTCTATGTTTGGAAAATTTTCTGCTATTACTTCCTTGAAAAGATTGTTGATCCCTTTGGTTTCACTTTCTTTTCCCTCCTCTATTCCAATTATTCTTAGGTTAGCTCTCTTAAAATGGGCCCATATTTCTTCAATGTCAGATTCCTGCTGTTGGATATTTTTTCCTAGATTAGAAACTATGCGTTCATTTTTGGAATGATCATCTTCTAAGAGCAAGATTCTGTTCTCCATGTGGTCTAATCGGTTGTTTGTGCTTTGAATTGAGGCCTTTACTTCATTAATTGCATCCTTTATCTCTTTTTGGCTCTCTCTGAGTTCTTTTCGAAGCACCTCTATTATTTCTACAGTTATTTTCCTGATTTGATTTTCTAGAAATCTCTGATTTTCTGTTTTATTGGGTTCGGATGTTGTGGGGTTGTGGGCATTCATTGCTCCAGTGTTATTCCTCTTTCCCATGATTTCGGAGGTTTGTGCCTTCTCTGGGTTCTTCCCTTGGGTCACTATGACTTCACTTAAGGTGCTCTGGATCTCGAGTCAGTAGTATCTCAGACCCCACTACTCCTTTACTGGGTTGTATCACAGAGTCTCCAACCCAGGGAGTCGATAGAGGCTGCTTTAAACTATGGGGGGTGCCAGGTTGCACGTTCTACTATGGTGTGATATCTCTGCCACCACCACTCCCCCACTGGGTCAAGTCCAGGAAGTACAGTACTGGGATTTCTCCTCTGTGGCCCGCAATTTGACTCACTGTTCTTGAGTTTGCAGATGTAGCTGTACTGGACTCATTGAATTCGCTGCTGCTGCCGCCAGTGGCAATATGGTACCGTTGCTACGCCCTCGGCCGTGAGGCTGGCTTTTTTCTTCTTGGTTTTGAATTCCACTCTGAGTCCTCTTAGCGTGTGCTGAGCTCAGCCACTGGGAGCTTTAGATGCTCCCTGCGCCGAAATATCCCACCTGGCTGTTCTGCAGCGGCTCACCTCGGCTTGCTGTAGCCGTCCGGTGTATTTGCCGCTGCTGCCGGCAGTATGGCGCTGCTGCCGCGTCCTCGGGTGTGAGGCCGGTGTATCTCCTCTGTGGCTCTGAGCTCTGTTCTCAGTCCGCTTTCTCTCTGGAGCCTGGTGATTTTTTTTGTTTCTCTGGTGATGGTGTTTTCTGGCTATGAAAGGTGCTGATTTTGTGGTAATTGAGATTGGTTGTTAGCAGAGCTCTTAAGCCCCGCTTTTCTCGGTCGCCATCTTCCCGGAAGTCAACCATAGTCATTTTGATAGAGTTGTGTTAGTGCCAGAAATATTGTGACAGCTCCATTTGAGGCTGCTGTTTTTATATGGGAAAATTTTATTTAAGGATTATTCTTTTGAATAATATATGCATGATAGAAATTTCAAGGTATTTAAGAAAGGTCATTATGATAAAAAGTGAATCTTCTGACCTTATCTCTTAGTTTCTCCTCTTCTTCCTAAGGCATTGCTCTTAACATCGTTGAGTATCATTCCACAAATTGTTTAAACACAAACATTTGTAGACCTCCTTTTTAACCAAATGATCACATAATTTCCCTTACTTTTTAAAAAGTTTAACAGTGCATTTTGAAGAATCTTGCACTTTAGTAAAAATATAAATACTTCATTCTTTTAAGGTACTCTATTATTCTATAGGTCTTTTCATTATTTTCAGAGCCATCTCTACATTGAGGTTGTTTCCAATGTATTATTTCAAGCAATGCTGCAGTCAATAAGCTTGTACTGTTGACATGAAGACATACTGGTAGGGAAAAACAAACCAAAAAGAAAGAAAAGATACTTAACTTCTAGATTAAAGCTTTTTAAAAAAATTATTAAGTTATCTGTAAATGAACTGTTCCTTTTCATTCCTTTTTGGTTTGTTTTGGCCACATTGAGTTATTCTCATTGGAAGTACAAGATATTGAACTTGACCTCATCATCAACTACCATCTCTGGGATGTGAAACCAGATCAATGTGGATCAGATGATCTCTGTGTTACCCTGTTACTAAACTCCTTACTGTACCCTGTTCTGACTCCTACTGTCCCCACTGTCTGACCTGCCTCAGCAGAGATGTGAGAACCACCCTGCAAAGAGGCCATGTGGTGTATTGTTTTAAGCAAAGTATCTGTACATTTTCTTTATAATTTTTTGCATCTAGAATAGTTTGAAATATATGCATATGTGTATGTATATGTGTGTATATGCATGTGTGTATATGCATCTTTCTTTCTTTCTTTCTTTCTTTCTTTCTTTCTTTCTTTCTTTCTTTCTTTCTTTCTTTTTTTGGTGGTACTGGGGTTCCTGGAAGCCCTTTTACCTTCGGGCTACACTCCCAGACCTATTTTATACTTTTTTATTTTTGGAAACAGGGTCTCTTAAGCCAGCGGGGCTGGCTTCGAACCAGCGTGATCCTCCTGTCTCTGCCTCCCAAGCACGGGGATTACAAGCATGCGCCACCACGCCTGGCTGTGCATATGTGTTTCTATATATGTGTACACATATACAAGCTTATTTCTCTTTTAAGATATTAATGCACCTTTTATTAATAAATTGCTCCATCATTCTGTTATTAGTTGGAAGATTGTGAAGATGGATTGGAGATCTTAAGAGTCAAGGTTATGCCACTGTTGACTTTCCTACTTCCTGAGGGTGAGAAGATGTGGTGGGGTGAGGAGCATTAGGCTGCAAGATGATCCTTTATTCTCAGTCTGGATAATACTGATAATCCTCAGTTAAATTTCTAACAGACAATAATGTTTTTCAGAGCTGTAAACATTTTATATTTAAGATTCGAATCTTAAAATGCTTTGGGAAACATAATTTGGTCATTCTTAGAGGCTTACACAGTTTTATCAGACTTAAAATATATTTAACAACAGTAATAACACATTGTGAAAAAATACAAATAAAATAGAATTTAAAAAATATAGGTCTCCTGTAGTCCAGCCTAGGTTAGTGAATGCAGTAAAGGACAGTAAGTCTTTTTCTTTTCCACATTATTATTTGATGATAAAAAATGAAAACCTAGATGTCTACACATTTTTATAAAGCCACTTTGATTCAGATGTGTCAAAATGCCCTGAATTATGGTGTCACTCTTAATCTCTTCTTCCCTGACACTATAAACTAGGTCTGTGTCTTCCTGTCATATTTCTTTTTCTCTTTTTCTCCCGGCTCCTCCCTCCTCACCTGGTCCTTGACCTCCACCACAACTCCTGGGGACTTTCTTTAATTTCCATTTGCCTAATCCCTCTGTACTCCACAGTTAAAATATTACAATAGGATAGTAGACTATATTTTAGATTAAATTTCTCAATTTTCAGGTTAATTTAAGTGTCATTACATATCTTTGGTGGTGGAGAATTGTGATAGAAATTAATTTTTATTCCTTTTTAACTCTGATTTTCCTCTTGATATTTTTGCCTCTGTGGATCTGATGCCTTTGAGAGAAAAGAACTATGAGCATTTGATATTCACTGAGTAATATTGGTTATAAACTATCTAAACTCCTCAGTGGACACCAAGAATAAATTATAAAAATGAACTTGTCAGCATTTTATATTGGTAATAATAGTCTTAGGTGCAGGAATATAAGAATAAATAACTAAACAGTTCTAATTAACTGTGGAGGAACTGAGGCGATTAATGGGAACGGGAAGGAGTTTTCTCTGGAAATAAACATCTGAATAGTTTATGCCACCCTATGTGATATTAAACTCAAGGAACTGATTTGACTTTTATAGTAATGACAATGGAAGAATAATATTATTTAATGTGATACAGATAATATTTAAACGTTTATATGAAACAATATTTTCTTTTTTTTTTTTTTTTGCGGGCCTGGGGATGGAACCCAGGGGCATTCTACCTCCGAGCTACACCCCCTGCCCTATTTTATATTATTTGTTTTGAAACCGGGTCTCACTGAGTTGCAAAGAGCCTCACTAAGTAGCTGAAGCTGTCTGTGAACCGCGATCCTCCGGTCTCAGCCTCCCAAATGCTGGGATTACAAGCGTGAGCCACCATGCCCGGCTTGAAAGAATATTTTCTAAATACATAAATTCTAGGACATCATAATTATATGATATATATGATATTATATATTATGCTGTTTGATAGCATAGTATCCTCCAGGCTCACCCATGTTATTGCAAATGACAGAATCTCCTCCTTTTGTCAAGTAATGTTTCAGAGGCTAGAAAACTAAATACTGTTTAAGAATGCCTATAGACTTTCTCTCCCCCTCTATTTACTAAGGTATAATTGATGAATAAAATTGTATGTATTTGCTAGGCATGGTGGTGCATGCCTGTAATCACAGATCTTGGGAAGCTGTGACAGGAGTATTGCAAGTTCCAAGCCAGACTCAGCAAACTTAGCAAGACACTTAGCAACTTAGTGAGACTGTTTAAAAAAGAAAACCTCAAGCTGGGTGTGGTGGTGCACACTTGTTACCCCAGCACTTGGGAGGCTGAGATTGGAGGATCGTGGTTTGTGGCCAGCCTCAGCTACTTAATGAGGCCCTCTGCAACTTAGTGAGACCATGTTTCAAAATAAAGAATAAGAAATAGTGCTGAGGATGTAGCTTGAAGGTATAATGCCTCTGGGTTCCATACCCAGTAATGGGAAAAAGAAAAAATCTCAGAGTAGAAGTCCTTGGGTTCAATCCCCAGTACCTATCCCCCAATTTTTTTTTATATCTATTTGTGGTATACAACTTAAGTATTATTGTTTTCTCTCTCTCTCTCTCTCTCTCTATATATATATATATATATATATATATATATATATCCCCCATATATATATATATTACTTTATGTATTCCTATATATAGTTGTATACAATAAATAGATACCCAAATTGATTTTATATATAAATTGATTTTTATATGTTGATTATATATATATATATATATATATATATATATATATATATTGCAGTACTAGAGATTAAACCCAGGTGCGTTCTACCTCTGAGCTACACCCCCTAGCCCTTTTTATTTTCTGTTTTTAAAATAAGGTATCACTATATTGCAGAAGATGATCTCTCAAACCTGCTATCCTCCTATCTCAGCCCCCCCGCCCAAGCCCTGAGATCACAGGTGTATACTACCATCCCAGGCTCAACTTGATGTTTTGATATATAGATACATTGTGAAATGGGCTAAGTCTAATTATAGTCAGTTAACACACTCATGCCCTACAACCTTACTATTTTTAAGACCTACTGTCAACAATTTTGAAGTACACAACACATTCTTATTAACTCCAGTTACCAAGCTGTACCAGCTCATTTATCCTAATGGAGACTTTATACTATTTGATCAGCATTGGTATCTCTTCATTCTCCCCAAATCCAATTTCCCTAGTCTCTGTTAACCATTCTACTCCCTTGTTCGATAAGCTCAAGTTTTTTAGATGCTACAGGTGGATAATATAATGAAGCATTTGTCCTTCTGTGTCTGGCTATTTACATAGTACAGTATCCTCCAGGCTCACCCATGTCATTGCAAATGACAGGATCTCCTCCTTTTGTCAAGTACGAGTAGTATTCCATAGGGTATACATAAACAACATTGCCTTTACCCATTCATTTTGTCAGTAGACACTGGTTGGTTCCATATTTTGGGTACTGTGAATAATACTGCAGTAAACGTGATAGTGCAGGTATCTCTCCAACATACCAAATTCTTTTTTTTTTTTAATATAAACTACAAGTGGAATTGCTCTTTTATTTAATTTTTATTTTTTATTTACTTATTTTGCAGTACTGGGGATAGAACCCAGGGACATTCTACCTCCGAGCTACACCCCCAGGCCTATTTTTAATTCCTTATTTTGAAACAGGGTTTCACTGAGTTGCAAAGGGCCTCGCTAAGTGGCTGCGGCTGCCTGCAACCTGAGATCCTCCGCTCTCAGCCTGCCAAGTACTGGGATTACAGTTGTGCGCCACCAAGCCCAGCTAAGAATTGCTCTTTCATAAGGTAGTTGTACTGTTAAGTTTTTGAGGAATCTCTGTGCTGTTTTCCACAGTGGCTGTACCAAGTCACATTCTCACCAACAGTGATGAGGGGTCCCTTGTCTCTGTATCCTTGCAACACTTATTTTCTCTCGTTTTGATAATAGCCATTCTAGTAGGTATCAGATGATAGGTCATAGTAGTTATAACTGGCAATTCACTGATGATTAGTGGATGATTGAGCTTTTCTTCATATACCTATTAGCCATTTATATATTCTCCTTTTAGAAATGCTTGCTCAGATCCTCTGCCCACTTTTTAAATTGGCTTGTTCCTTGTCATTAAGTTGTTTGAGTTCCATGTATATTCTGAATATGAACCCCTTTTCATATATATGGTTTGTGAATATTTCCTCTCAATAGGTAGGTTGCTTTGCTTTTTCATTCTGTTGATTGTTTCCTTCACTGTGAAGAAGCTTCCTAATTTGATGTGACTTCATTTGTCCAATTTTTCTTGCCTATGCTTTTGGGATTCTATCCAAAGTAAAATTGCTTCGACCAATTGTCAAAAAATATTTTTCCTGTTTTCTTCTAATTGTTCTACATTTTCAGGTCTTATGTACAAGTCTTTTAAGTTGATCTTTGTATACAGTATGAGGTAAGACTCTTATTTCATTTTTTTTATACTTAGATTTCCATTTTTTTCAACTCCATTTGTTCAAGAGTGTTTCCTGGTGGGGCGTGGTGTTGCATGCTTATAATCCCAGCATTTGAGAGGCTGAGACTGGAAGATAGTGGTTCATCAACAGCCTCAGCTACTTAGCGAGGCCCTTCACAACTCAGTGAGACCCTGTTTCAAAAATAAAAAAAAAATACTAAAGAATAGGGCTGGTGGTGTAGCTTGGAGGTACAATGCTCCTGGGTTCCATTCCTAGCATCAAAAAATAAATAAAAAGTGTTTCCTGTTGTGTGTTCTTTGTACCTCTGAATATCCATGGACTGTAGATGTATCAGTTTACTGCTGGGCCTGCTTTGGTCCATTACTATATATGCTTTTATGCTAGTCCCTTGCTGACTTGATTACTATAATGTTTATAGCATATTTTGAATCAAGTTGTGGGATGCCTCCAGCTTTATTCTTTTGATCAAGATCGCTTTGGCTATTCAAAGTCTTGCCATGGCCACTATTTCCAATACTAGATTAATCAGAAGTTGCAACAGTGGGCTTCCTTGTCTTATTCCTGGTCTTGGAGGAAAACACCGTATCAAGGAGGCTGCTTAAAGCCACATACGCTGAATGGAGAATTCTAAGTTCTACCCCAGGCTGCCTAGCTCTTCAGCCTGTGCATTTAACAACTATGTAATGCATTCACAGATGTTGAAATGACTGAAAAGTTGACCCTTAGCATTCTTGTATTTCACATGTACAGTTGTTTTTCTTTCTTATTTATTTTCGAGAGCTGGGGCTTGAACTAAGGGGCCTTGTGCATACTAGGCAGGTGCTCTACTATAGTTTTGACTTGTTGCAAGAACCGTATAGACCTATGTGATTTGTGATTTTGATGGAATGCCATGTCACTTAAGTTTGTGAGGGTGGGGCAACCAACGAGACACTTCAGCTGATGGCCAGATAGTTCTCAGCCAATAGCCGTGTATGCCGTGATGCTCATTAAGAAACTCAAGCGATCATTTTGGAGTTTAAGTGTTTTCCTTTGCACTGTTGTAGAAATTATATGGTATAAGCTGGGCATGGTGGTGCACGCTTGTAATCCCAGAATTTGGAAGGCTGAGACAGGGGGATCACGGTTCACGGACAGCCTCAGCTACTTAGTGAGGCCCTTTGCAACTCAGGGAAACCCTGTTTCAAAATAAAGAATAAAAATTAGCACTGGGGGTGTATCTCGGAGGTAGAATGCCCCTGAATCCCATCCCTAGTACTGCAAAAAAAAAAAAAAAAGAAAAAAGAAAAAAGAAAAAGAAAAGAAAAGAAAGAAAGAAAAAAGAGAAAGAAAGAAAGAGAAATTATATAGTATAGTAAAGGGCAGAGTTTTAATAACATTTGGAAGAGGGACCCAGGAAAGCCTAGGAAAGCTAGACATAAGGACCAATAGTAAGAAAAAACTAAAGGAAAACAAGGGGCCACTTCATCATTAGTTAGCTAAGTCCAGTGTTCCACTGATATAAATGGAGGGAGCGCTTGGCTCAGGTTGGAGGCACATGGAGCCTGTTAGCTCTCTCCAGTCTACACACAGTCTGGAATTTGTTACCACCTCCACTTGGCATCCTGGCAGAGGAGCTTTCATCAGTGACCAGCAGGTTCAGGCTTGTGTTTGAAGAGAGATTGCTGAGCCCCAGAGGAAGACCTGCTTCAGTGAGTGTTCCTGCCATAGAACACAGGGAAGATGGCTGTGTACAGCACAAGTGATAAACAGGACCAATCCATTTCCTTGGATGCCAAGTGATCAGATTAACTCTTCTTTCTCCTTTGTGGATACCTGGGGGGGAGGTGCTCAGGCATTCTTCCTTTTTAAATGTTAATTTCAGATTTGGGGGTGTGAGGAGTCTGAAAGCAACTTCCAATATATAAAGTGAATTTATTTTTACTATTTATTTTATTTTATTTTTTGTGGTACTAAGGATAGAACCCAGGGGCATTCTACCTCATCACTACACCTCTAGCCTTGTTTTATACTTTTATTTTGAAACAAGATCTCACTAAGTTGCAGATGGCTTCAATAAGTTATTGAGGATGGCCAGGAACTTGTGATCCTCCTGTCTCAGTCTCCCCAGTACTGGGTTTAAAAGTGTGCACCACAACATCTGGCTTATTTTTACTATTTATTAGAGGAATGTGTGTCCAAGCAGTAGCTGAAGACATGTTATTGAAGCTGGTTCAGAATGGACACCCATGTTTTCTTTTGCTTATGTTTGACTTTGTAAATCCTGAACAGGGACATACAAATAAATACTAGATAATGATTTTATGGTTCAAACCAAACCAAAACTCAGACACCTAATATCCTCAGCTATACTCAGAGGTGAAAAATGACCTGATTTTCAAATTGAAGGGGAAAAAATTATAACACAGCATGGCATTAAAAAGCAGTCTCCTTCCAGGGGCCTCTCTAGCCCATCTAGCCACATTATAATTCTATTGTGAGGCTGCCTATGTTGCCCTCTATGGTCATATCTATTACTTAAATTTTAAGTGAGAAGTAGGAGAGCTATTGAAAACTATGATTAATTCTGAATATCTTATAAATAGCCAAAGTCTTCCCCCTTTTATTACTTCTAAGTGAGAGTATATTAAAATATGTTAATATCTAGTTCCAGACTCAGGCTTAATTGCCCAGCCAGCCCTTTGAGATTAATTATAAGTCCCGAGCTGTCATTATGTTCTGACCGGTCTCTCTGGTTGGGAGGCAGCCTGCCTCTGAACTAGTGCGTGCTGTGTTCTTGACTCTCTGCTTTGGAAAGGTTTGAGGTTTTCCAGGCACGCTGCAGCTCTTCCCTTGATGAACTTATCTTTTTCCAATTTATTTTGATGGGGGTCTGTTGGATTAAGAGCCAGTTGGCCTTGTTGTTAGTTAAGTTCAAAAACAGAAACGCTGAAAATAAGCAGAAAGAATTTTAGAGGCCTAATATGGCAACAGCATGGAATAATTCATACAAATGACCAAGAGGCATTGAATCTTTCCTATGTGCCTTTTCAGAAAATGGGGACCAAAGGACAGCCTACATTCAAGAAGCTTGCATTCTTAACGGGGACAAGGGGACATGATGATCCTGATTAACCGAGGTGTATCAAGAGGGGACCAACCCTGAGATGAGCAAATCAGGGAAAGAGATAGTGTGCTCTTTAGTGCAGAATGTGGAGGGAAGGCCTCTTGGATAGTGGCTGAAGGAAGCGGGGGCATGTGAGGAGTGAGAGCATTGCAGTCAGCGGAAGCAGCAAGTGCAAAGTCCCTGGAGTGAGAATGGAGGCTTCGTTCACAACATGGCACCGACACACAGTGGAATTCCACTCAGTCACATAGAAGAACAAAGTTATAGCATTTGCAGGAAAATGGATGGGACTAGAGAATATTATGCTCAATCAGATCAGCCCGTCTCAGAAAGTCAAGGGTCATATGTTTTCTCTCAATATGTGGAAGGTAGAAAAAAAAAATAGAAGCAAAACAGACTTTGGATAAAAAGAAGAGAGAGACCAGTGGAAGAGCAGAGAGGACTAAGGGAGGGAAATGGGGAGGGGAAAAAGGAGGACTGAGAAAGGAAACAGTTTAGTTAATATTATGTCCATATGTATGAAGGTATTACTGCCAATCTCAACATGTTCAACAGAGGGGAGTGTGTTGGAACATGGGGGGAAACACACCAAGTGCTGTGTGTGTGTGCATATGTTTGTATCACGTTGAGCCTCACTTATGATGTATAATTACAGTGTACCAATGAAAGCATATTTTTTACACACCAATAAACGTGTACAAAAATGTGCAGCCCCATGAGGCCAGTGGGGCTGAACAGAGGAATGAGAAGGGTAGTGGGAGCTCAAGTCAGAGAAGAATCAGGTCAGAGAGGAGCTCAGATTTTAGGACTTGATGGTTGGTCTTTCAAGAGGGTCTTGGTTTATTACTGCCGCAGTAACTAAGTTCTACAAGAGTGTGGCTTAGGAAAGTACAACTTAATTATTTTATAGTTCTGAGTCTCAGAAATTAAAAATGTTTCTTGCAGGGTGTTATTAGTTTGCTAGAGCTTCCATAGCAGTAACCACATTGGGTGACTTAGCCTACCCTGGGTGACTTAGTTCTGGAGGCTAAAGCCTGAGACCAAGGAATCAGCACTGGTGGTTCCTTTCAGTTCACCTTCATCTTCACATAATGTTATTCTTGTGTGTGTCCAAATTTTCCTATTTTATAAAGATACCAGTCTTATTAAATTAGAGCCTACTTCCAATGACCTTATTTTAAGTCTGTGATCTTTGTATAGACCTTATCTCCAAGGAAGATCACACCTTAAGGCACTAGGACTTGAGACTCCAATGTATTTTATTTTATTTTTTTAGTCCTAGGTATTGAACCCAGGGGCATTCTATCACTGCACTACACCTCAGCTCCCTTTCAAGAAGTCTTTGAGTTTGAAACAGGGTTTTCTTTTGTTTTTTGGGGGGTTTTTTTGGTTTTTGTTTTTGTTTTGTGGTACTGGGGATGGAACCCAGGGGCCTTATACCTCCGGACTACACTCCCAGACCTATTTTTTAAATATATATTTGGAAACAGGGTCTCTTAAGCCAGCTGAGGCTGGCTTTGAACCTGCGCAATCATCCTGTCTCAGCCTCTCAAGCACGGGATTACAAGCATGCGCCACCACGCCCGGCTTGAAACAGGGTTTTGCTGTTGTTGAGGGTTTTGCTGAAGCTGGCTCTGTAATCCTCTTGCCTCAGCCTCCAAGTACTGGAATTAAAGGTGTGCACCACCTCACGCAGATGAAGGTATCTTTGTTTAGAGGACTGAATTGACTGCGTAACACACTGGATTAAAACCAGGGTGAATCCAAGGCAACACTCCTTCAGGAGACTCTTAGGGAGGTCTGTTCTTCAACTTTTCACCTTCTGGAAGCCACCCATATCCCTGGGCTTGCCACCACTATGCTGCAGTGGTGCCACTCCACACCCTCCCTCCACTGGAACATCTTCCTCTCTGATTCTGACTCTCCTGCCTCCATTTTATAAGGACCCTTATTACAGAAATCAAAGATAATCTTCCCCATCTCAAGAACCTTAATTACATTTGCTCTTTTCCCACATAAGATAACATATTCACAGGTCAAGGGGATTAAAAGTTAGGGATGAGTATATTTCTGAGAGGTCATTATTTTCCCTAAGTCAGGATTTTGAGCAGAGAAGTAGTATGATCTGCATTGTATTTTACAATCTCACTGACATGTACAGGGAGGGAAAAGTGGGGAGCAGGGTGGGATGGGGAAGGCAATACCACAATACCCAGTGCTGTGTGCAAGTGTGTTGGCATTACTTTAAACCTCACTATGATGCAAAATTACAATGTACCAATAAGAGTATACAAAAAATCACAGCTGGGCATGGTAGTACACATTTGTAATCCCGGTACTTGTGAGGGTGAGTGAGACAGGAGGACCACAGTTTCAAGAACAGCCTCAACAATGTGATGAGACCCTCAGCAACTTAGTGAGACCCTGTTTAAAAAAAAAAAGGTTGATATGTAGCTCAGAGATAGACTGCTCCTGGGTTTAATCTCTAGTACAAAAAAAAAAAAAAGGAAAAAAAAGAAAGAAAAGAAAATCACTCTACCTGCTCACTGTGTTGAAGAGTTTGAAGGCAGAGACCCATTAGGAGACAGTGGCAACCTTCCCGGTGAGATGGCAGTGCCCTGGCCGGGCTCCTTGAAATGCTGAAAAATGGTCGAATTCTGGACATGTTGTGAAGATTGGCTTGTCCGTGGGTTTCATCAAAAGTATGAGATGGTAACAAATCCTTACTGTCTCTTTTTCTTAACAACAGCAACTTACATTCCTTTCATACCTTACAAAATTTTAGTAATACTCTACATTCGTTTTTTTCCCCCATTGGAACGCCCTACAACCCTGTCATGTATCATTATTTTCATATGCCTTTTACATAAAAGAAAGTAGAAGATCAGAGAAGTGACTTTTAGAGGTTTTATGTTTAGTTTATTGAAGTTAGGATTTTTTTGAAATTGTCTATTTCAATGTTTGATGACATTTTCGCACAAAAAGTTTTAGTTAACTTAATATTGGTGATAAAGGAAAATAGATGTTCTCTGATATCACTTAGATTTTATACATAAAATCACTAGTCCCAAAGCCAGAGATTTCTATATTTAGTCTGAATTGGATTAAAGTAATTTTTTGAGGTGTTCAGAATATTGTCTGATAAATTGTTAAAACATATAAATCCTATATAAGGTTAAAAATTATGATAATTATTATTTGTGATTTATATTTAGTACTTTCAAATGAAGACCGAAATGGCAACTTAAAAATGCACAACAAGCCGGGCATAATGGTACACGCTTGTAATCCCCGCGCTTGGGAGGCGGAGACAGGAGGATCACGCAGGTTCAAAGCCAGCCTCACTGGCTTAAGAGACCCTGTTTCCAAATAATATAGGATAAATAAATAGGTCTGGATAGGATTTAGAAATATAGGATAAATAAATAGGACAAATAAAATAGGTCTGGGAGTGTAGCCTGGAGGTAGAAGGGTTCCATTCCCAGTACCACCAAAAAACAAAGCAAAACCAAACCAAACAAAATTAAAACTAAGAGAATACTTGTATTGTGAGTGCCTAGGATAATCTGTTACTAGAGTCAAACATTTAACTTAATTCTGAGCATCTAGGAGTCATGTCAAAAATGGAAATACCATTACATAAGATCATGCAGAAATTGCAGAAAGAAAGAGCACATAGGGCCTGCTCATCACATCAAGGAGGCTGAAAGCGGAGAGAGGGAGAGAGAAAGGCTGTGTTCTCACATTATGGAGGACAAAAGCAAGAAAATGAGCAGAGGAAGGAAAGGCCCTTATAGAATCCCTAAGGCCACACCAGGGACTCCTACTTAGCCAACAAGCCCTGCTTCAAAAGTTGTTAACCTTGTTTCTGTTGCTGCTAGAAGGACATTCTAAATTCAAACCATGGCACTCTGCCCCTGGTCTCCTAGAACTCATGGTCACCTCACAATGCAAAATGCATTTAATCCATCTTCAAGAGTTCCCACAGTCTTAACAGTTCAAGTATCACTCAAAAGTCCCACACTCCTAAGACTCCCGTGAGACTCAAAGTGAACGCTTGGCTGTCAGCTCCTGTAAAATGAAATAAAATATTGAAATAAAAAGCAAGTTATCTGCATCCAGTGTGCAATGGCAAAGAGTAAACATTTGCATTTCGAAAGTGGGGGATAGAGCCATAGAAAGAAAGAATGAACCCAAAAGAGTATTGAAATTCAGCAGAGCAAGCATTTGATCCTGCAGCTTCACTTCTCATATCTGGGGCAAATGGTGGTGAGATGCAACCTCCCAGGGGCCTTGGCAGCCCCACCCCTGTGGCCTGGTTGATTGCAACAGGCAGCGTACTCACTCTTCCAGGCTGGCTCTACGGATCACAGATTGTAGCCTTTCCTCACGGTTATTCCATGTTTCCGGCACTTTTAAATCTTTGGTGTTTTCCTTCCAACGTTGGCTTCACCCTCATTGCATTACTAATTGCCCCATTTGGGTTCACTTGCAGGGTTTTAACCCTGCCATATATTGCCTGGCTTCCCAGGCCTTGCTTTGAAATCTGTGGGTAAGACTCTATGTCCCCCCACTTTTATTTTTAAAGAGAAACCAGCATTACCTGAGTGCTGAGATCTACTGCCAGAGGAAAGACAGTCATACTCTTTTTAATCATTGCTGCTGGGCCTACCTCTATCTTGACCATGGCTAAGCCTCCATCAAGGCCACAGGCAAAGAATCACTACTTTGTTTCCATGATTACAAACTGCCCTGAACTCTCTTTTTTAAATTCAAATATTCAATTGATCTGACTGCATCCCTTACTTTATTTCTAGTCAAAGCTTTGGACCTCCCTCAGCCATCTTACTTTTATTCACAGCATTACCTCTCTGGGCTGCAAGTTTACACATGCATCTCTGGCCAACCTGCTCATCTATAAAGTTTCTGTTTTGCTTTCTACTCCTGAAATTTGCTGTACAATTTGCTAAGTGCACACATAAATACCCATAATGCAGTTTGGATACTTTGCCATTTTGAGATTTCCTCTGTGGTACTGGGGATTGAGCCCAGGGGATTTCTACCTCTGATTGACACCCCCAGCGTATTTTTTTTTTTTTAAACAAGGTCTTATTAACTTTCAGAGGGCCTCACTAAGTTGGTGAGGCTGGCTGTGAACCTACAATTCTCCTGTCCCAGCCTTCCAAGTACTGGGATTACAAACCTGTACCACCATGCCTAGTTCAGTTTATCACCTTTAAATTTGGCCTCATTCAAAGTTTCAGGACACAGACAAAATACTGATAAGTTATTTGCCAGAATGTAACATGTGTAGCTGCTACTCCCTTTTCCTATAAAGTCCTCTTTGTCCTTCAAAATCTGAGCACAGTCTCTATCATCTGCCTTTCTAGCTACATTCTGGTCCTTCAAACTTCCTCTTACAAACCAGTTCCAAAAACTTAGCAAAACATATGCTCAGATATAGATGTAGTGGTGACCCCACTTTTCTGGTGTCAATTTCTGTCTCAGTCAACATGGTCACTGAAGACCTGACCATACAATTTAGAGGGAGAATGATTTATTTGTTCAATTTCTTGAAGGTTCCAGATTCAGTTCATGTGAGGCCTGAGTCTAGAGCTCAGAGTGTGGCAGTTGTAAGTGGAGAGAGGGAAAGCACATAGGATCTGCTCATTACATCATGGAGGCTAGAAATAGAGAGAGTGAGAGCAAGGCTGTACTCTCACCCTATGAAGACAGAATCAAAAGAGAGGGTGAGCAAGGCTCTGCTCTTACATTGTGGAGAGCAGAAGCAAGAGAGTAAGCAGGCAGAGGAGAAGACCTTATGTGATCCCCAAGGTCACACCCCAGGGATTTTTCCTTAGCAACCAAGCCCTACTTCCAACATTGCTACTTTGTCTCCATGAGGGCTAAGGGGTCATTCTAAATCCAAAACATTATACCCAGATATTTTGCTTATTCACTTAAAATAGTAGCTCTATCAAAAGACTTTCCCCAAGTCAATGTATTTCAAATATAAATTTCCAAAATTAAATCCTATATGCGATTTAAGTTTTGTTTTATTTCTTCACTTCCTTGATTTTGTGGAGACAAATTTCATTGGTACTCAGTTTATAGGTTTTGTTTTCAAAAACTTGAATTTTCTAAAATGATTTTCAAGCCCCAAATTTTGGACATCCCTTTGTTGAATGCCTTGATGAAAGATTTCAATACTTGCTAATAAAATGCAGTCAAAATTTAGAGAATTTTTTGCAGAAAATGTCAAATACTATCATAGGCTTGACTTGAAAAGTAATTTATTTGAAAAGTCAGATATCAAAATTTCAATTGACAATAGGGCCGTGTTGAAATTCTTTCTATTCAAAATCAGCTCCATAAAAAGAATTTTATGAATAACTTATTTTAACTATGTAGAGATATAGGAATATATCTATAATAGTTGTATAGATATATAACTATTTTATTAATTTATTTTTTGTGGTACTGGGGATGTGACTCAGGGACTTGCAACCTCAAGGCTATACTTCCAGACCTATTTTATATTTTATTTGGAAACAGGGTCTCACTAAGTTGCTGAGAGTCTCACTAATTAGCTGAGGGTGGTTTGAACCTGCATGATCCTCCTGTCTCAGCCTCCCAAGTACTGGGATTACAAGCATGTGCTACCATTCCTGGCTGTATAACTACGCTAATTGGCAAGTTTTGAAAGTTTATTTTAGAAAGATTTACACATTATGTGTTATAACATATTAGCGTTCCATTGGTTTCTTTATTTAGTAAATAGTTTTTCTATTATATGCTTCACCAAAATTTTATATTTGCATATGATTATTTATAGTTGTGTGATTACTATACAAAATAAAAAAGTTTCCATTGAACTCGTAAGCTGAATTAGTAATAGCATTCATGATAATGAAAATGATGTTTTATCTTTTACTGAATGAACTTCCAAATGATTTACTTTTATTCCCTGAATTAGATAAAAAAGCAATATTGAAATTAATCAATTTTCTATTTGAGTCCACTAATGATGTGATTTAAAACTGAGATTATTTAAGTGTGAATTTCTTTTGCTTTAGGGAACACAGAAGTTATTGCTTAAGGACTTGAATTGAAAAGGAACAAAATTTACATTAGAATAACAATTCTTTTTATCTAAACAAAAGTTAATGTTTTATAAAGTGCTATGTCAAAGCCTTTTTATGCAAATTGTCTTTGTCTGGCTAAAATAGTCACTTTAAAAGGGCGTGCTGATGGTTCCTCAATGGAAGTGTATATTCTGATGGTCCTCATAATGAATGGTAAGTGTTAAAAAATATCTTGTGCAGGTTACATGCTCATCATCAGCTTTTTGAGAAATAAAAATTCAATACTTAATTTCACTTTATACACAACTTCATTCACCTACCCCCTTTTAAATTCACTGTTGCTGAAACAATGTATTGCAAAAGAACAAAGCACCATCCAACAGTAAAGTAAAAGAGCTGTAAATCTATAATATACAATAAATAGCAGCACCATCCCAGCAAAGCTTCTTGGGAAAGACTGCTCAGCCTTGGTTTCTTATATTTCTTGTCTCTCTAACCCAAAATTTAGTATATTATTTATTTACTCTTCTAGCTATTGGCCTGCAGCTACATGTGTCTGGAAGGGTGTGCCAGGAGCCAGGGGATAATTGGCTGCCACATCACATGATGGGCAGGGACATCGATGCCTGACATTTCTCCTAGTATCACTCACCATCAGGAAGCACCTCCCTGTGTGTCAAATTAAAAAATGATCTGGTGGATCCATTACCAGTTTTCTAAGGAATCTCTACACTATCTTCATAATGGTTGAACTAGTTTGCACTCCCACCAACAGTGTAAAAGAGTTCCTCTTTCTCCACATCCTAACCAGCATTTGTTGTTATTTGACTTCTTTATGTTTGCCACTCTGATTGGGGTTTAGATGGAATCTCAGTGTAGTTTTGATTTGCATCTCCCTGATGGCTAATAATATTGAACATTTTTTTCATGTATCTATTGGCCATTTGTGTCTCATTTTTTGTGAAGTATATATTCAGTTCAGTTGCCCATTTCTTAATTGGGTTATTTGTTTTGCGAGTGTAGAGTTTTTTGGGCTTTTTGTATATTTTGGATATTAGCCCTCTATCAGAGTGGTAGCTGGTAAAGATCTTCTCCCATTCTGCAGGTTTTCCCTTTTGATTCTTTTGATCTGGCTATACCACCCTTGGGTATATTTCCAAAAGGGCTGAAATCAGAGAACTACAGTAACATATGCATATCCATGTTCATAGCAGCAAAATTTGCAATAGCCACAATATGGAACCAACCTAGATCTCCATTAACAGATGAATGGATTGCAAAACTATGGGAAATACATACAATGGAATTCTGCTAATCAGTAAAGAAGAACAAAATTATCTCATTGGCAAGAAGTTGGAAAGACCTGAACATTATGTTAAGTGAGATCAGCCAAACACAGAAAGAGAAGGGACATATGTTTCTCTAATATGCTCAAGGGACACCAGAGGGACTCCAGATAATGGAGGGAAACCCCTCAGCAAAGCCAGAAAAGAGGGGTAGGGAAGGAAAAAGGCTGAGGTTAATTAATGGAAAAGCTACATTCTAATATGTGTATACATAAGAATATAACATTTTAACAATGTTATATTCTTATGGCCAGTCAGTATTGGGAGGAAGGGAATAGGGGGGAGCAGGGTGGGGGGGCACCAGTACTGTGTGACTATATGCCATTGTCAACATGATCCACATTATGATGTGAGACTACAGTGCACCAATAAAAAAATGATCTGCACAGTGTCTTTGAAGGGAAGATGATGCGTACTTAGCTACAAGAAAATGTCAGAAAATGAGAGCTGGGCTAAATTTAACCATGTGCTAAAGTGAGAAATCTGTTCACTGCACATGCCTCTCACATAGGTCTAAGACCACAGCAGAAACCAGATGTGCAAGCCTGTCAAACCAATCCCAGTCCTAAAGAATCCAGAACAAATGCGGAACCAGAGGGGTCTCAGAGATAAGAGATGCAAACTGGGCGAGATTCCGGAAGTCTTAGATGTAAGCTCACCTTACCGAAGTACCAATTATATCAGGATGTGCATTTTTCCATTTAGTCTTTTTTTTTTGGCAAATGCACTTCATGTGAATAAGATACCCTTCCTCTTACAAGACCCTACCTATCCCCCTTGGCCTAGCTCTTTGAAAACTGCCTCAATCCCTGGGCCTGTTCATATATAGTGCTGCATTATACTGCAGTGGGCTGAAAGCCCTTCCCCTGCCCCAAGGTATATCCACTTTCTAAGGCCTGGAACCTAAGGATATGCTCTCATTTGGTATGTAATAAGATAAGGACCTTGAGATGAGGTCATCTTGATGGGCCATATTTCCAGTGACAAGGGTCTTCATAAGAGAAAGAAAGACAGAGAAAGAAAGAGTTAAGACAGACATAGGAGGAGGAAGCAATGACCCTGGAAGCATTGACTGGAGGGCTAGCACCGCATGTGAAGGGATTTTTTACTCTTTCAGAAGTCAGAAGGAACAAGGAACCGAATCTCCCCCGGATTCTCCAGAGGGAGCGTAGCCCTGCTGACACCTTGATTTTAAACTTGTGGCTCCCCAGAACTGTGAGAGGATAGTCGTTATCTTAAATCAGCAAGTGGCAATTTGCTGCGGCCACTTCAGGAGACAAACACACATCCCTTTATTGTAGTACTGATCACATGCAAATTATCCTCTGCTGATTGTACATTTCTTAAAGAAATCTTATTTATCTTTGTGTTTACAGCTTTCAGACTAGTGCTTGGAATAGACATTCAATTTTTGGTGGAATGAATAAATGATGCTAACATATTAGGTTTAATTTTTTATCAAGTAAGGACTTGCAAAAATATAAATATATTTACAAATGTACACTTGAAATTATGTATTTCATTAGAGTTGAAATCAATGCAGCCTCTAAGCTGCCACTTCTACTTGGTCATGGGAAACTCAATTTTTCTTATTCAAAGTGAGGAAAGTCCCTTCTGATTTAAATCTCAGTCTCTTTTACATTTCTATTCCTTTTTCCACATAGGTAGCTCAGGTGGCTCACATTCCCAGAGCTTTTACATCCTTATGACACTAGAAGTCACAGGCCTGCCTTCTGTGTCCCAGGGCTTAGGTCCTTGCAGCCACTGTTTCCCCCTAGTTGATTTTCTGCCTGCTGAGTAATGTGGCTGTCGCTCTGATTCCACCAGAGGCTCCTGGAGGCTGTTCTCAGCCTCTCCCCACTCTGAGGAAGTTTGGGCATGTGGACAGTGGAAGCTGGGGGGATCCCCCTCAGGTCTAGCAGCCTACAAATCTTCCCTGTCCTGCCAGATTGGATGTGGGGTTTTGCCCTAAGAATCATGACCTTCTGGACAATACTTTACAAAATGTGGCATTCTGCCTGTGATCTGGGACCCTCTTCAGCTATTCAGAGGGTTGACTGCAGTTTCCATAGTCTTGCCACCTTCTTGAGGGGACTGGAATGCTGGGCTCTTATTCTCATTCCTTCTGATATATATATTTGGTACTGGGGATTGAACTCAGTGCCAGGGGGTATTCTACTTCTTAGCTACACTCCCAGCCTGATTTTAAATTTATTTTGAAACAGGGTCTTGCTAAGTTGCTCAGGCTGGTCTTAAATCTGCAGTCCTCCTATTTCAGCCTCCCAAGAACTGAGATTTATAGGCATGTGCCACCATACTCCGCTTAGTTTCTCTTTTCTATCCTCATTTTATTTGGAGAGTAAAAGCAATTATTTTTATGACTTACTGTGTTAAAACTTGGGTTCTAGGTTCACTAGAATTTGGCTTATGATATTTGAGCTCCAGTTTTTAGAACAAAAACTTTAAACCAACTTCCCTCCTTTAAAAAAAAATAAACAAAACCAAAAAGTCATTCTTTTCTTTCCTCTTCTAGTCACTTCTCCTTTCTTCCTTTGTTCATTCATACTGGGAATTAAACCCAGGGGTTTAATTCTACTTCTGAGTCACACTCCCAGCCCTGTAGAAAAGAAATAAAAATAAAAATATTTTGTATATAAAATAGAAATAAGAAATCAAATGCTCACCCTAATATGCAGAAGCTAGGGAGAAAATGGGTCATAGGAGGAACTCTAGACAAAGAAGGAGATAATATCGATGAGCAAATAAGGTGACCTAAAGACACCTCAGTGGTGTATTTCCTATCTGAAGAGCTTGTGATATGGGAAGGTGAAGTGATTGGATGAAAATGTTTCCTACTCTGAAGTTTTATGATTATACATATATATGCATAAATATATATATATATATACATATCTACTAGATAATTTGAAATGTTCAATTAATTGTTGTCAACCATAGTTATCCTCCTGTGATGTAGAACATATTCTTCCTGCCCAAGTGCTCCTCCATACTCACCAACCATCCAGAGCTGAAGTCAACAATATTCCCTGATACTACACTCTCTCTCTCTCTCTCTCTCTCCATATATATATATATATATATATATATATATATATATATATATATATATGGAGAGAGAATTAAATATATATTTAATTAAATATATATTTAATTAAATATATATTTAATTACTGCATAGGGATACTGATGTAAAATACATAATAAAATAAAGGTGTGTTTTAAAATATTTAACAGCATTGCCTGCATTTCTTTGCTGATACATAAACCAAATCTTGCTAAACAAAGACAGATAGGATCTGGTGTAGACAAAGACAGATGGGCTCCAGTATAGAGAGAGCCAAACTTTCCAATTCACTTAGTTTTGCCAAACATGTAAATAACTCCAACAAACTAGTCTGGAAAACAAGAGTTAATGGGATAACTGTCCTTCTTATTACTAATGTTTTAAAATCCTTAGAAGTCCTTTGTCAAATACTTAAAATGCAAAGATAAGGATGATTATTCTCAGAGTCAGAATGTGGAAATTATTCTTTGGGTATTTCTCTGAACTCCTGCGGCGCTATTGACTCTTGCAAGATGGGATCACATATCTCTTTACTAATGAGATCTCAGACCTTCTCTGGGGATTGGCAACATTAAAGGCTCATTACCCAGGTTTGATGTTATCATTTGCTCTCAAATAACTGACGCTGGAGTCCTGCACATTTGCCTTTTAGCTTTCTGGTTTGCTCCAAATTATAAGACAGAGTATGAAGCAAGTTATTGAATTTCAGGAGCAGTGGAATATCTTTACCTGTCTTGAAAATTGAGGAAAAATTTCTTTGCTTGAAACCTGAAATCCTGGCACCCCCCATTTTTGCATTCTTTATCTTTTCTTCCAGGAGGTGGCGATAGAACATCATAAATATCAGAGTACAAAAGGCAAGCGTTTTGCCCTTCAAGGGCTCCCTCTGTAGACCCTGTGACGGGGTGGGTTACTATCCTGGCTTGAGCCGGGGGCATGTCTAAAGGTGCAATATTTGACTTCCATGTCAGGTGCGATGAGAAGGAACTCCAGCCCAGCTGCTCTCTTGCTTTGCCATTTAGTGTCTCAGGCTGAGTCTGTGTTGTCGAGTGCAGGAAACGTTAAATAGGTTGACAACCAGTTTGAAGATTCTGGAACTTACTGGCTCTGCTGTAAATGTGGCATTTCAACCTGAAATCACTGCTTTTGCTGTAAACTATGGTGGCATATATGCTGTTTTCTAGATATATGAAGATATTACAGCCTCTGCTAAATAGTGATATTTATTTTTAATATATCTATTTTTAATTGACACATGCTTTTACATATTTATGAGTGGGCAGCATGACATCTTGATACATGCATACAGTCTGTAATCAATATGACATGTAATCAAAATAATCAGGGTAATTATAATATATATCACTTCAGATATTTATCATGGCTTTGTGTTGGAAAGATGCAAAATTCTTTCTATTAGATAATTTGGAATGTTCAATTAATTGTTGTCAATCATAGTTATCCTCCTGTGACGTAGAACATATTCTTCCTGCCCAAGTGCTCCTCCATACTCACCAACCATCCAGAGCCGAAGTCAACAATATTCCCTAATACTATTCACTCTTTATGTTTACTATTTTGTATATTATTCTTCAATTTGGTATTTGGCTGTTCTTCTCCTCTCCTTTAGGTTATGATCAAGTAAAAGAGACCAAAGGGTATTTGCTAAGTAAGCAACACAGTTTACAGGACCTTGGTGGGAAATGAAAACTTGGTATCTTGCTTGCTCACTTACCAATTGATTTTTTTTTAAATCAGGGGGAGAGGAATTTATTTCAAGATTCATCATCAATAAATTCCTATCTAGAATTAGCTGTCTTTCAGAAAGATATCATTCAAAAATATCTGGCCAGGATGGTGGCACATGCCTGTAATCCCAGTACTTGGGAGACCGAGACAGTAGGATAGAAGGTTTGAGGACAGCCTCAGCAATTTAGAAAGACTCTTAGAAACCACACAGGACCCTGTTTCAAAACAAACAGGAAAAGGGTTTGGGGGTATCTCTGGGTTCAATTCTTAGTACCACAAATAAACACCACACACACACACACACACACACACACACACACACACACTTTAAATAAAATCCCAAGGTAATTAAACAACGTGTGTGTGTGTGTGTGTGTGTGTGTGTGTGTGTGTGTGTATGGTACTTGAGATTAGAGTTAGAACATCCATGCATTCAACCTAGTACCATAAATAAATAAATAAATAAATAAATAAATTCTTGATTTAACAAAAAATTCAAGCAAAATTGGAATAGGCATGTGAAAGGAAATTCAGTGGAAAATTGAGCATGAGAAGATGAACAAGAATGAATATTTAGAAAAGGTTGTTTGGCATGAAAGAATGGGATTTTCCATTGGGTGGCACGAAATTATTTTTTAGTCACAAAATATAAATATGTTGTGATATTTTACAACTAAGTTTGCTTAATTTTAGGTCAGTGTTTTTGTTTTGTACATAGGAATTGAACCCAATGGCATTCTATCTCTGAGCTACACCCCAGCCTTATTTTATTTTTGGCTTTGAAATAGGGTCTCGCTAGGTTGCTAAGAGTCTTGCTAAATTACTGAGGCTGGTCTCAGACCTTTTTTCGTTTTTTTTGGTGGTAATGGGGTTCCTGGAAGCCCTTCTACCTCCGGGCTACACTCCAAGACCTATTTTTGCATTTCTATTTGGAAACAGGGTCTCCTAAACCAGTGCGTGCGGCTGGCTTTGAACCTGCGCGATCCTCCTGTCTCTGCCTCCCAAGCGCGGGGATTACAAGCGTGCACCACCACGCCCGGCAGGTCTCAAACCTTTGATGTTACTGTCTCCGCTTCCCAAGTACTGGAATTACAGGCAAGCACTACCATGCTCGGCTTGATATGAAATTTTTAACTTTAATTTCTTTTAAAGTGCATATAGTGGCCAACAAGTGCTCAATTCACTCATAGTATAAACATCAACGAGCTCCCACAATCTACCAACTTCCTGTTGTGCAGTAGGAATGCAAACGCTAGTGAGTTTGAGGTATGCAAGTGCAGAGGATCCAGGTCTGCTAGCTCAGGATGCTGGCCCTCTATCTGTGGCAACAGTAGTAGGCAAGTGCCTAGCATATGTGAGGCTTTGGGTTCAATCCCCAGCACTACAAACAAAACAAAACAAAAGCAGTTAGGTGTATTGGCATGTGCCTATTGTCCCAGCTACTTTGGAGGGTGAGGCTGGAGGATCTCTTGAGCCTTTGTGGACAAGACCAGGTTGGGCAAGGTAAAAAGGAAAGTAATCTTGTCTATGAAAATTACAAGATCATATAGAAACTGCCTGGCTTCCATTTTGCAATTGTAGCATAGGTATCCATTTTGTAACTCTGTACACAGGTCTCTGTGTTGCATTCATGGAAGTGCTGGTTGTGTATTTTCCTTTTGTAACATCTACCCAGTGAAAAGTACCTTGCTGGATTGGATTGTAAAGACGTACTCCAGCCAGCGGGGAATGGTGTAGTGGCCTTTGTGTTAGGGAATAAAAGGCTGAGTGGACTGCCTGTCCCCTCTGCTTGTACCCTTCTGTACAGAAGTTAATTGTCTTGCCGAATTATTTTGATTTCATGATATTTTTTCTTTATTAGGGAGATGCCATCTCAAGAAGAAGCGGGCTTTAGGAGGTGATTCAGTCACAGGAGAGTGGAACCTCAGAATAGAATTAGTGTTATCAAAAAGGTGGGCGGGAGCTGTTTGAGGACACAGCAAGGTCACCACCTGTGATGCAGACAGCAAGTGCTTGCCAGACACCCAATCTGCGGGAGCCCTGATCTTGGACTTCCCGACCTCCAGAACTGTGAGCAATGAGTTTCTGTTGTTATAAACTACCTAGTCTAAGGTCATTTTGTGATAGCAGCAGGAACGAGCAAAGCTACTTTCTATTCTTCTAACCTCAGCAAAAACCTGGGGAACACTCAACTAATCACTGAGTTATTGACATCGTCAGGGTCCAGTAACAAAATTGAAATTGAACTCATACCAGACAGTACAAGGTATTTTTTTTTCTTTTTTCTTTTTTTTTTTTTTTTGGTGCTGGGCATTGAACCCAGGGGCATTCTATCCTCCAAACTATGCCTGCAGCCCCATTTTATTTTATTTTTTTAATCTAGAAACAGGGTTTCACTAAGTTGCTGCGGGCCTCCCTATGCTGCTGAGGCTGGCTTTGAATCTGTGACCCTCCTGTCTCAGCCTCCCAAGCACTAGGATTACAGGCCTGTGCTGCCACACCCGCGTAGGGTATTAATTATGGAAACTAGTTAGATATTGGAAAAGTGAAGGCTGTGAAGCCACTTGAGGTTAAACAAGCCAAGAAGCCACCAGCACTCCCAGGCTTCTTTAGTGCAAAGGGAAGGTGTTTAACCCAAATACTCAGCATTTCTCTATAGCAACTGCTTGCATGAGCAAGAAACCGAGAATAAATGTATTAAAGGAACAAAGGCTCTTGATAAAAGAAATGGCTTAATGGGGACAGACTCGGCCATCCCCCCAAGGAAAGGATTCAACTCATTCCTTTTAGGTGACCTCAAGTTCAAGGGGAACTGGCTGCATTTACGCACATTTCTAGGGGATGAAGTTCTCTGGGAGTCTTTCTTGCCTTTCAAACCACCCAAAGGTCTGGCACCCTCATTTCAGATCCTGCCTTTGGTGTTGGCAATTCCTGTTACCCCAAAACACTTTTTCCCAGAGGACAATAGTGAGGCTATAATTGAGGTAGGGTGTGAAGAAAAAAATCTCACTCTGCTTCAAAGGAGTTAACACCTAGTTAATGGGAGTGGTAGGTCAAGAAAAAAAAATAATAAAAAGGAAAAAAAATTATCAAGTAAAAGAGAAGATCTAATTCCCCCGATATCTTAACCCAATATCATGTATCTGAACAATTTGGAACTTTAAAAATTTTTTTTCATTATTTTATTTTCTACCCAGAGCTATAACAAATGCAAGAAAAATTATTATAGATGAGGAAAAAAAACAAATAGAAATGATAGATTTACAGATGGCATTAGATATCCCACAGACTAGTGGGGAAATACTGTTTCCTGCACCACAGAAGCTAAAGCCAAAGATTGTATTTTAGGGAAGAATTATAAATGATCAAGTATTCGGAAATTGTTCAGCTAGTAGATTACCCAGGTCATTGTCACTCTCTCTAGTTACACTTTTGCTTTTCTCATTAGTCTTTCCACCAGTGTTGGTGCTATAATAATTCCCTTGAGGAATAGCATAATATATAAAACTGTTTTACTTCCTTCCTTATTAACATCTTTGATAAAATACTTTCAATAAGACAGGTTGAAAAAAAAGACGCTAAGTACAATCCAGAGATTATTTATGGATCATATCATTCCTTCTCCTTCTTGTTCTTCATCATCTATAAGCATCCATGATCAAGATGCAAGCAATCTTCAGTTCCTGGAAATTAAGTAACATCTGTAAGTTAGTGATTCTTCCTTGGGGGAAAAAAAAAGAGTTCTTTTCCCACAGATTCTCACTTCAGTTAAAAAAAACTATTGAAGTATTTAAATTTTACAGTGATGGGGGCTGACTGGGCGATGTGTGCATGTATGTCTACAAAAGTTTTTTTGTATCCCACTATGATGTATGAATACAGTGCACCAATAAAAAATTAAAAAAATAATAAATAAATAAATTTTACAGTGAGATAAAATTTTTATTTCGGCACTTCTGACATCACTTAGAGCCACAGTAATGGTGCAGAGGGTCTAATAAGCACCGTCATACATTGCTTAATGACAGGGACTCATTCCGAGAAATGCACAACCAGGCAGTTCTTTCCCTGTGCAAACATCACAGTAAAAAGACCCAGATGGTAGGGATTAGCATTTTATGTGGCCTTTTGATGCGGTCAAGAGATAGTTGTGAGCCAGGAGTAGTGGTGCACACCTGTAATCTCAGTACTTGGGAGGCTGAGACAGGAGGATCACTGGTTCTTGACCAACTTCAGCAACTTAGTGAGACCCTGTTTCAATAAAAGGAGAGGGGCTGGGTATGTAACTTGAAGATAAATGCTCCTGGGTTAAATCCCCAGTACTAAGCAGGGGAAAAAGAGAGAGAGAGAGATGTGGTGAATATGTGATGTGAAGCTGATCCCAGCAAAGCACAGCATTCTGTTTTACAGTAAATAAAGCCATGTTTTATTAAGATGAAAAACATTACTAATACACTTACATTTAAATAAACGATCCAAACACTCAAAGGCCTAATTTAAACTCCGTATCATTTAAAGATAGAAACCTAAAAAATACCATATTCTTTCATCACAATATGAAAATTGGAATACTGATTCAGTACAACTGAGATTTCCCTCATGTCTTTCAATTATCAACTTTTAGCCTTAGCAACCTTAATGGTTATCAATACCCCATCACTTTATCAGAGGTATAACACTGCTATCATAATATTCCTTCTTATGTGTATCAAAACTCATACTGAACAATGAGTTCTGGGTTGCAAAAGAGGATTTAATCTTGCACCCACTCACAAATCTGTCTTTGTTCTACAGTAAACTATTTTTTAAGCAGAAGAATTACATTCTAAAATAACAACGATAGTCTAGTAGATACATAAACCAATACCATAACTGCTGATTATCAAGCAGCATGTATTTGTACATACTTGTATGCACTATAGCTATGATATGATGGAAGCCCAGTAGGGTGGTTTTTTTTTTTTCCAAACCAACATCACCATAAATATAAGAGTAACATGCTGCTCTGCAATGTTACTTTGGCTACGAGGTCACTAGGCATTAGGAATTTTTCATCTCCATTGTAATCTCACTGGACTGCCCTTGCATCGGTGGTCCCTCATTGGCTGAAATGCTATATGGCACATGACTAGAGAGCCAGAGGGTCTCCAGAAAAAAGCGAGAGCAAAAGTCTTTCTTTCTTCTATACTACAGAGTGTACATTTTGACCGTGGGCCTATACAGGCTCCACAACCAGCTTGAATACCATAGTTTAAGGGACCCTGGTCCAAAACTTATTCTTGCCTCTAGATGCTTCTTCCAAGTCAAAGCATTCTCTGTTTGATTTGCAGCCTAAATTTCTGCCAGCTTGTTCTTTTGAAGGAACACCCTGGGCTTCCTTTTAAAATGCAGAAATACTTGGAAGGTCAGCCAGTCACTGCCAAGTAAGAACTGATTAAGTGACTGCTTTCTGGAGGCTTTCAGGCTTCTCAGAGGCAGCCTTTCTGGAGCCTTTGTGAAGTTTAGGGAAGTGCAAGCTCCGTGGGCACAGGATTGGAGGCACGAGGACCAACCTGGCCTTTGGATTTTGCCCAGAATGTGTCCGGTTGTGGATTGAACTTCACTTTCAGAAAGTCTATCCCTGATTTTTCAGAGCTGGTAAAAAACTCTTTGTAACTATTTTCAGTGAACAGAATGAATAATTACTCAGTCATGATTACGGGCTGAACGTTGAGTAAGGTGATGCTGGCATTTGTTGGGCACCTATTATGTGAGATAAGTTTTGCTTCCATTGTTTTACTCCATCTCCTTAACATCTTGAAATGAGGAAATGTAAATGCAGAGAGGCTCAGTCAGTAGGAAGTGGCAGAGCTGGGATTCAAATTCTACACAGCCTGAGTGATCCCTGTATTCGAATGAAATGAGCCCCCATTGTAGGAAGTAAAGCCAATTAAGATCTTTAACCAAATTTGTTATAACTGTGTCTTTTGACACTGTGTTTCTGAGTTTTTATTTAGTTGTCTAGAATAAAGAGCTAATATGATGAGAAAATAGGATTATCTTTCTATAGAACACATAGCACTTTTTAAAGAACACTCCATAATTACATGATAGGAAAATGTCAAAGGAAATCGGATGCCATGGCTCCTGTGTCTCCCTTGAGTAAAGTAATCTTCTGTAATAAGGTCAGGAGAATTTTTTAGATGCAAATAAATCGTACGTGGGATATGAGAGACTGCAGAATTCAAAGTTGATGTATACTCTGTTATTTAAAAACATTGAGGGCATGTTGTTAAAATATTCAAGTATTTATATATATATTTTATAAACAAATATATTTAATGAAGCTGTATTCATTAAGTGGAATATGAAGAATCCATATCTCAAAAAGGGTCTGACAGAAGACTTACAGCTTCATGTAATTGAAGTAATTTTTTACTTTTTCCATGATAACTTTAGCATGCCAATGCACAATAGGAATAACCTTATTCCCTGCTAATTGGAATGTGCAAGTTTGAAAGAGACATAGATCATCTTAATTAGAAATACGGTTTATGATGTCGAGATAATGGCCTTTGGTTTAGTAATTTGGAGCAAGTTTGTTTAGAATGGGAAATGAAGACCTACTCAGGACTGTTCCTTTTGCTTCTTGCTCAGGTCTGTTAGCCCACATGGTTTATTTACTTTTCGAATATAAGTTAGCTCTGTGTGGAGAGGTGTCAGAGCTTGGGCCAGTCTAAGCTGCGGCTGAAGGAAGGAGGCAGTGGTCCTGATGCAAGCCCCTCTCTCTGAGCTCTCAGCTGCTGGTGCTCGCTCTCAACTGCTTTACAAGTGGCCAAAGCTCTCAAGAAATCCCAGTTTGTCAATCAGGGCCCTTGGGATACTCCAGGCAGAAAGGCACTTAGTGCCAGGTTGTCATCATCTATTGTCATTGCCCTTGCCACCCCTTCCTTCTTCCTCCTTCTCCTTCCTCCTCCTCCTTTTCTTCTTCCTCCTCCTCTTTCCCACTCTATTTACTCTTTTTCACCCATATAGGATGCTTTCACCTAATTAGGAGAAAAACACTGGATTATATGTTGAATCACAGAGAAGGATAGGGGATTGTAGACTGAACCAAAACAGCCAGCCTGGAGTAGCCAATAGAAATCCAGCTGTACTTCACCCGCACACTCTATACTTTGCCTAGTGGCTTCACTGCTGCCAGCCAGCACACTCTGGGGGTGGTGTCAGCACCAAGGGAACTCTTACTGTATTCATCCACCTGGAGAAGTCCTTTCTGCTCTGCACAAAGGCACTGCATAGCTGGTGTTGGCTCTGCCTGACTCATTATTGCAGCCACTTAAGTATTCAAAGTGTGCTTATATATACTATCTGATTTTTTTTGCGGTACTGAGGATGGAACTCAAGGGCATTCTACTTCCGAGTTATACCCCCAGTCCTATTTTGTATTCTTTATTTTGAAACAGGGTCTCGTTGAGTTGCAAAGGGCCTCACTAAGTAGCTGAGGCTGTCTGCGAACCCCGATCCTCCTGTCTCAGCCTCCCGAATGCTGGGATTACGAGCATGTGCCACCATGCCCAGCTCTATCTCATTTGGAAATCACAATTTCCCAGTGACTTTAGATCTAGGGACTACATATCACTGTTGTCCAGATAAGAAAAGATTCAGACTTAAAAAATTTTTTACGCGATTAAAAATTTTTATTGCTGCAGTGTGATTATACATGATAATGAAATTCAGTTATACAATTCATTTATTGCATAACATCATTTGCTCTGTTTCTTTCCCTGTACCTCCCCTTCTGTCTTCTCCCTCTCTACACCACTCCACTACTCTACTGATCACTCTTATTTTGATAAGACTCCTTTTTGTTTCTTGACCCTTGGTTTCCTGGGTCTGGCTTATGTCATTTAGCATGATGTTCCCTAGTTCCATTCATTTTTTTTTCTGCAAATGACATAATTTCATTCTTTATGGCTGAATAAGACTCCTTTGTGTATATATGTACCCATTTCTTTATCCATTCATCCATTGACGGATAGCTAGGCCAGACTTTCCTAGGGCGCTAAATCTTGACCTTGAACCCTGTTCTTGTGACTTTGCATCAGTTGTTCTTCCTATTATCTGTCAGAATCTATTCATGGTGGAATATGAGTGACCAAGAGTATTTTTCAACTGCTTGTTAGGACACTGTGTATACATGTATGAAAGTATAAAGAGTAGAATAATGAATGTATATATTTATTTATTTATTTATTTTTGGTGGTACTGGGGTTCCTGGAAGCCCTTCTACCTCCGGGCTACACTCCCAGACCTATTTTTACATTTTATATTTGGAAACAGGGTCTCCTAAGCCAGCGCACGCAGCTGGCTTCGAACCTGCGCGATCCTCCTGTCTCCGCCTCCCAAGCGCGGGGATTACAAGAGTGTGCCACCACGCCCGGCGAATGTATATATTTATTATCCAGATTTAATAATTACTAGTTTGGCCACACACAAGCAAATCTCAGATATCATGTCTTTTCCTCTTATTTATTTCAGCTTTTATATTTAAGGCCACAAGACTCTACAGGAGATTTTACTTGGATTTTCTAGCATCCCCAAGCCCCAGCCTCCCCAGCTGTCCCAGAGTACAGCAAGTGATTGGTGGCAAAAATCAGCCTCACATCTGGGTCTTCCCTAAGTTTTTAATATTCTAGATCTGTGTGAACACCAAGACGCCTGTGGGTCTCATCCTTGGGCTGAGCTCTGCCATTATCTTCTTATCAGTGGCAATTAACCTCTTGCCAAGTGCCCCAAGGGGTGGGATAGCTATGAACACCTCAACTGGTAGGATCTACCACACCGGATTTTGAAATCAATGGGAACTTTCTTGTCTGCAGAGAACTCTGATATCTTAGATAAACCTTTGCAATTGTTTTCCTTGTGGTTGTTACTGTGGGAATACTGGCCCTCTATGGCCTACTTCCTCCAGCTTACCTTTATTGGTGCTGATGCTGGTGATCCAAGAGCTACAACTTCAGTCTCATGACCATACAATTCAGAAAGGCCAATATACTTGCTTGGAGCTTGTAAATTTTATATTAATCTACAACTCCTTCAAGTTGTACCTGGGAATGTACTTGAAGACATGATCTGTATTTAATTTGGTACCCAGAATAAAAATTACCCTATTTTAAATTCAGCAGATTATGCGGCACAAATGTGTATATGAAATAAATCAAATTATATTTTAATTCAGAAGTGTAATTTTTATGCCTGTCTTTCTTTCTTTCTTTCTTTCTTTCTTTCTTTCTTTCTTTCTTTCTTTCTTTCTTTCTTTCTTTCTTTCTTTCTTTCTTTCTTCCTTTCTTTCTTTCTTTCCTTCCAGGTCTGGGGATGGAACCCAGGGGCAACCGACCTCTGAGCTATACCCCCTACCCTATTTTTTAGTCTTTATTTTGAAACAGGGTCTTACTAAGTTGCGGAGGGCCTCACTAAGTAGCTGAGGCTGTCCGCGAACCAGGATCCTCTGGTCTCAGCCTCCTGAATGCTCGGATTACAAGCGTGTGCCACCACGCCTGGCTTAAAATTTTTAAATTTGAAGCAGAGTTCACTAAGTTGCTGAGTGTCTCACTAAATTGCTGAGGCTGGCCTTGGACCTGCAATCCACCTGTCTCCACCTTTGAAGTACTGAGATTACGGGTATGAGCCACCATGCCTGGCAAATCTTTATTCATCTTTGAAATATTCAGTATAACCTAATTGAGGTATAAAGTACATTTGCAAAGTAGCACCCATTTAATATTTATTTTTCAAAAAGCTTTTGACAAATGTATTTCTCTACGTAGGCATTTTACAGTCAAGAGGTGGGCAATTCCCTCAAATAACTTGAGGAGACGCCTTTTGGTGTGTCAGGTAGCCCCTCCATATCAGCTAGCTACTTCATTACTTTCTCTTCCTCTCCAGTTGCTGGTTTCTGACTCCAGCATTTATACCCACTCACTATTGCTGCTGAAACTCCCCGTCGGTTTTACTCAGCTCTCAAAGACTTTCCTGATGAGGACCTCTGCCCTCTGTTTCCTCCTTTTTACCTGGAGCCCTCTAACTTGTTAGGGACACAGAGGAGTTGTGGCAACTTGGGCATGTTGATGTGTTGCTCGTAAATCCGTTCTCTGCTTGATTCATCTTTCTCTGCCCTGCTGACTTCCTCAGAGCCAGACGTCTATTTCTTTTGAAAACCCCCATAGTGCCCGTTCCAACATTTTGTTCAATAAGTACTGTTAATAGATGCCATGTGCAGAGTGCCAATGAATTTCATTTTCCAAAGTCCTAGACTGACTCCCAGCAACCTCCGTGGGCCTCTTTCCATGCTGAGATCTGAGCACCGCCCACGGCACACATGGTGCCATTAGCTCATTCAACCTTTCAACATAATTTCATACCTGACTGGTATGCGATTGTCTTTTATGAATGCATTGACCCAAAGCACTGGCAGCATCTGTCTATTAGTGTGTTCAACACTAAATTGGAATTTTAATGCTAATAATTAACTAGAATAATATCGCTCTTGGACAGGAGCCATTTCATTTTCTCCTGTGAGCTAAAATGTTATTTGAGTAACTATCAAGGCCATGGAGGGAGAAGAAAAATTTCATTATTAAAAATGTTTTAGGAAAGCTTAAAAAAATGCAAGTATCATAAAATATTTCTTAAAAATAATCATCATTTTTTTCAATGAAATGGCATTAGTTAACCCAAAACCATCCTGCTGTGGAAATCCCAATTTTCTTCTGTTTTTAATCCAAGTAAGTCCTGAGGAATTAATATTGGCTTTTATATGCATATGGCACTAATAATAACTTGGTTGAGTTTAATAGGATTTAAGAAAATCTACAGAAATAAAATTTGAAAAATTTATTTAAGCCTAGCACCAATTATTTCTTTCATAATATTCTGTAGAAAATGCTTGATAAATCCCCTCTTTGATTTTTTCCTTATGGTCAAGATTAATATTTAATTAATTAATTTATTTATTTTGCAGTACTGGGAATCGAAGCCAGGAGTATTCTACCTCTGAGCTACACCCCAAGTCATCTTTATTTTTTTATTTGGAAATAGGGTTTGCTAGTTGCCAAGGTTGGCTTTGAACCTGCAATTCCCCTGTCTCAGCCTCCCAAGTACTAGACTTATATGCATGTACCACCAAGCCAGGCTGGTCTGCAATAATCTTAAACAAAGAGCCTAGCAAATGTAGAAATAAAAAATAAAATGAAAGAGGGGAAGAAGGGAAGGAGAAAAAGAAAGAGGTAGGAGAGAGATAAATTTGTGAAATCCTTGGTCAGTATAATTAATTGGTGAATAATCAAAAGCTGGAAAGAGGATGGGATGGAATGTAAAGCAGGACATCAGAATTTATTGATGATAACATGCTAATAACACCAGGAGCTTCTCTCTCTCTCCCCCCACCACATGTGCACACACATGCACATACACACACACAATTTTAGAGATATCAAAAATAGTATGAAAAGCAGTTTAAAAAAACCAGAGTCCAAACCCATATATTGTGACTCAAAGTTTCATGCAACTACAATCCATACTTATTGTTACGGTTTGGAGTGAGGGTTACCGTCAGCGGAACTGTCCCCGCGGACTCCAGTTAGGCTCTCAGAGGTTATTCTCCAGAACTGCGGGTTCTTGTCCCGACTCAGGACAGATGTATACTGGTCAAGACTCTTGCTAAAGATTTAAGTAAGTTTACTAAAAATATAGAAATACAGAAGACAGTTACAGCTCCATGGTATTCAGGAATAGTACGAGGGGGTGGTTCGAATGAATTCACCGAAATTACAAAACAGCCTCTTATAGACATAAGGCCCTCCATCTTGCTCTCCTACGTAATCCCACAACATAGATAAAATCCATCCCCTTAATTTTCCCACCTAACGCTTGGTTTACGTCCAGGTTTCTCCTTTCAAGAAGGTCAATTTCCTTCTCCTATCCTCTTAGCTAGATATCAGTTATTATGTAAACCTGTCTTTAGAATGTGAAAGTCCTAGCTCCCACTCCCTGCAGACTTGCTAATTACTTTTAGCTAAGGTAATTTGTATTATAACAGTTACCTGACTCCTGGCCCTAACCAAGTCCTGACTTGCCCTTCCACCTTACAGCTCTGAGCTTCATCTTCTGTGACCCCATTTTCGAAATATATTTATTAATAATCAGAGCTTCTTTCTCAAATCTTCCTAGGCCGTTCCCAATAGTGGCACACTTATGTCTAGTTTATTGTCATAGGATGAGGGGCAAAGAAGCAAATCTTGCTTCTTATTTATTTATTTATTATTATTATTATTTTTTTGCGGGTCTGGGGATGGAACCCAGGGGCATTCGACCTCCAAGATATACCCCCTGCCCTATTTTTTATTCTTTATTTTGAAACAGGGTCTCACTAGATTGCAGAGGGCCTCACTAAATAGTTGAGGCTGGCCTCGAACCATGATCCTCTGGAATCAGCCTCCTGAATGCTGGGATTACAAACGTGCGCCACCACGCCCGGCTTCTTGCTTCTTATTTAATGCATCACACTTCGTGAAAGTATGGGTGAGGTTATACCCACTAGTGCCAAATATAGACGTAGTAGCCCTGCATTTTTATATTTCTGTTTGTTTGACAGATTTAGCTTATCTGACATGGTTCTTGACTGATTCAAACAGAAGGCAGTATGCTCTGCTCTGTCCTCCGAGAATAGATGTCCGTCCTCCCCTCTGGGAGTACTGGTAGGGACTGTCACCTTGCCGGGTGACACCTTACAGTCTTAGTAATTATGGCAGCTGTTGGTTTTTAGAGAGCTTCCTTCCAGGGTAAGCATCAAGACTACAGGGCACAACCCTGGCTTCCGGATTGACAGTGGTGGTCTTTGTAGGTGACAGAAATCCAATTAATAGACTGAACATACAAAGATGGTCTCTAAGCTTTGGAACCCGGTCCAGGTGGTGATGACAGAGACTAATGGGGCTGGCTTGCCCTCGGTGTGTGGGCTCTGCTCAGCACCAACAGCTTCCTTCTCACAGTCACTGTTTTTTTCCTTTTTCTTCTCTTTGTAAAGCAGTGCCCTTTGAACTCATAAAGTGAGAAGTGGTTTCACAGGTTGGGGCTGTGGAGGTAGAATGCTGTGGCTAATGAGATTTACTTTTATTTATTTTTTAATAGATGGCACAAGGCAATTCATCAAGCAGTCATTTGGTTGGAATAATATAAACTATAGGTAAACGTGAAATCAGGAATGCCCGAGAAAGATGTGATGTGTGTGTTACAGAAGAGCATCTATTTAACTATTTAACAATTATAAGAATAATAGCGGTTGAAGTCTGTGAGTGCTCACTATGTGCAAGGCATTGTGTGAAACTCATGTTATTTATTTATTTACTTATCTATGGTATTTGGGATGGAATACAGGGGAATTCTACCTCTGAGTTACACCCCCAGTTCTATTTTACTGTTTTATTTTGAAACAGGGCCTCACTAAGTTGCTGAGCTGGCCTTGAACCTGTGATTTTCCTGTCTCAGCCTCCCAAGTACTGGGACTACACGTGTGTGCCACCATGCTCAGCTTCTGTTATTTAATTCTGATGTTCTGACCCAGATAGGATCAGAAAAACACTTTAAAAGCAAAGAAGCTGAAGTTTGGAGGTGTTAAGTAATGCACAGGCACATGGATACTAAGAACCGGGACTGGAAGCCAGGTCTGTCTGACTTGGAAATCTATACTGTCAAGAACCACATCATTTTGTGGTAGAAGGAGAGGTAAGCTGAGCCTCCCTCCCCATGCCAAACTTGTTGCGGTTGAAATGTGTTTGGTGTGTGAGGGGAAAAGTAATTCCCCCACCACAACCACACAAACAGGAAAACAGAGAAAAACCGCGGGTTCTTGTCCTAAGCTAAGAATAAATATGCATAGCTCGGACAGTTGCTGAAGATTTAAAGAAGTTTATTAAAAGATGGAAATACAGAGAACAGGAACAGCTCCATACTAGACTGGCATGAAGGGATGACTCGAATGAGTACACCAAAGGGCTTACACGTGGACTGGACTTTTTATACCCATGATCTCCATATTGTTCACGTAATTCTGACGTAGTGAATATCCCTGTAAGGTACCTCCCCTTATCCCTGTAAGGTACCTCCCCCAACCAGGTGTGGTAAGGCGTCTCCTTTCCTGAAGGGCAAGGTCAAACCCTGCCCTATCCTCGCTAGATCATGCTAGATCATCATGTAGATCTCTTTAGAAAGCAGAAGTCCTAGCTTTCCTCTATTGACTTGGTAATTATTTTGAGCTAGGTTAATTTACATTGGAATTACTGCCTGTTTTAGACAGAGATCCTTGCACAGATCTGCTCCTCACCCATGTCTGCTGCCATTTTGATACAACTATTTTTGAAATATCAATCATCTTCTTTTGAAATATATTAATAATCAGAGCTTTCCCAAATCTTCCTAGGCCATTCCCAATACTGGTACACTTGTGATTTGCTTATTTTCTCCTTCCAGGTTCACTGGCAGAACCAGAAATAGAATCTAGACTTTCGTCTTGGTCCACTGAAAGCTGATTGACTAATTTTGCTTCTTTGGGTTTTTTTTTTTTTTTTAAACTGTTTCAGTAGATAGTACTGGAAGTAAAACATATGCCAATAAAATTATTTTAAAACAAGGTAGGCATGATGGTGCAGGCTTATAAGTACTTGGGAGGCTGAGACAGGAGGATGGTAGGTTCAAGGCTGAGCTCACTACTTAGTGAGGCCCTCTGCAACTTAGTGAGACTCTGTTTCAAAATAAAGAATAAAATATAGAGCTGGGGGTATAGCTCAGAGGTAGAATGCCCCTGGGTTTTATTCCCAGTACTGTAACAACAACAACAACAAAAGAATTATTTAAAAACAAAACTAGACACAAAATTGTTATGGATTGGGAGAATATGGTCTTGGGGAAACTGTCCCCGAGGACCCCTGTTAGGGTTCTGAACACAATTTCCCTCAAACCACAACAAAATCCAAGAAAACTAAAAAACAGAAAAACCGCGGGTTCTTGTCCTGAGCTGAGGGTCAATACACTTTAGCCCGGACTCTTGCTATAGATTTAAAGAAGTTTATTAAAATGATAGAAATACAGAAGATAGTTACAGCCCCATGTCATTCAAGAATGGCACAGGGGGTTGTTTTGAGTGAATACACCAAAGGGAATACACGTGGACCTGACCTTTTTTATACCCATGACCTCCATCTTGTTCACGTAATTCTTTTTTTTTTTTTTTTTTTTTTGGTGGTTCTGGGGTTGCTGGAAGCCCTTCTACCTCTGGGCTACACTCCCAGACCTATTTTTACATTTTTATTTGGAAACAGGGTCTCCTAAGCCAGCGTGTGTGGCTGGCTTCGAACCTGCGCGATCCTCCTGTCTCTGCCTCCCAAGTGCGGGGATTACAAGTGTGCACCACCATGCCGGGCTCTGTTTACTGACGCAGTAAACATCCCTGTAAGGCTCCTCCCCCAGCAAGGTGTGGCAGGGTGTCTCCTACCGTGAAGGCTGACCCCTCCTCCCATCCTACCTAGCTTACCTAATCATGTAGATCTGTCTTTAGGCAGAGAAAGGCCTAGTTTCCCCTTCCAATAGATTTGCTAATTACCTTTAGCTAGGTTAATTTACATTGAAATAGTTGCCTGCTTTTAGGCAGAAACCAAGTCCTTTCACAGATTTCTCCCTTACCCAACTTTTGGAATATATTAATAATCATAGCTTTCTCAAATCTTCCTAGGCCATTCCCAATACTGGTACAAAACGAAAACTGCATTTGGTTGTTTACCGTCCACACTGGTGAAAAGAAGAGCAGATTGCTGCAACCTAGGGCCACGTCCCCTTTGGACCCTTTCCTGCTACTCTCAGATACCACGACTATACACAGAGATGAGTCAAAGCCCAAGAAATCTCCCCATCAGTTCTCACTGATTTGATCACAAGAAAACGTCTCAGTAGGAAGGCTAGCCACGTCCAGTTGGGCAGCACACTCACCTGCCTGCCTGGTCTTTCCCTGCAGAAAGGTAGGGCTGCAGCTGGGAGCATCTCTGGCTTCCATGTCTTGCAAAGGCGGTTGATCCTATCAGGAGCTAAACTGTGTTACTGCAGGGCTGGGGCGGGGCTCAGTGGCACAGCCTGCTTTGCATGCCAGAGACCCTGGGCTCATTCCTAGCAACCCCCTCAAACATCTGTTTTCTCCCCCCTCAAACATATGCTTGAGCTAGGGAGTATTTGGGATACCAGAGGGACTCCTTGAGGGAGGGCACCAAGTGCTGTGTGAATATATGTCATTGTCAACGTGATTCATATTATGATGTGAGATTATAATGCACCAATAAAAACATATTGTGCTACTGATGTGTCAGCTCTTTCAAATTACTCTTAGGAACTATAGTTGCAACACACTAAAATAATTTTATCAGCATACTTATTAAAAATAGTTTTTCATGGTCTAGGGAAATAAATCATGAAGTTCCTTGAAGTTTACCATAACTTTTTTTCCCCCCTTTTCTAGTACTAGGAATTGAACCCAGGGGATTTCTATCTCTCAGCTACAGCCCTAACCCTGTTTCGCTTTTTAAAAAATTTTTGAAACAGAGTCTCACTAAATTCCTGAGGCTGACCTCAAACCTGCAATCCAATCCTCTAGTCTCAGCCTTTCACATACTAGGATTACAGGTGTGTGACACCATGTCCAGCTATTTGTTATTTTGAGACAGGATCTTACTGACTTGTTACAGGCCTTGCTAAATTGCTGAGGTTGGCTTCAAACCTGGATCCTTGTCTCACCCTTTTACGTACTGGGATTACAGGTGTGCGTCACCATGCCCAGTTCTTTTACCATAACTTTTGAGTGGTAACACTGACTGAATTTACTCAGTTTCCACTGCAGTATTATATATATAATGACAGCTCATTTATTCCTGGAATATCTATAAGGTATTGGAGGCTTTTCAACACTTGAAAACCGGGTCACTTCTAAACCGGATGTGGTGGCGCACTCTTGTAATCCCAGTACTTGGGAGGCTGAGACAGGAGGATCCAGGTTTGCGGCTGGCCTTGGCTACTTAGTGAGGCCCTCTGCAACTTAGTGAGGCACTGTTTCAAAATAAAGAATAAAAAATATTAGGCTGGGGCTCAGAGGTAGACTGTTCCTGGATTCGCCCCCTGGCAACACACACACACACACACACACACACACACACACAACAAACAAACAAACCCCCCAAATTGGGTCACTTTGAAAACTGGTTTTCTTAGCCATAAAAGCTAGACCTCATCAGGGAGCTAACTCCATTTGATTGGATGTTAAAGCTTTTATTTTGCTTCACAACTAATTGCTTTATGTTAAGTGAGCAGACACCTCTCTCATACGGTGACTATCCTGTGTTCTAACAGTGTGGAAATGACAGAAACACTTCACCTACCTAGAACTACTGGGATTACAGGCGTGCATGACCATGGCTAGCTCTCTCCTTGTTTTCTGTGCAGGATCTCATTGAAAGATTTTCATGAAAAAAAAAAAAAAATGGCCTTGATTCATCTCTGTTTGAAGATTCAGACCAGTCAGATGGCTGAGTGGAGGACTTGGTCCTGCCTGAGCTGTGTCCAAGGGGTCTGGACAGTGACCCAAGCACTAGCAGGCAGTCCACAACAGGGACCAGCCATCCCAGGGATGGAAGTTGCATCTATAAAGTACTTAACATGATGTAAAGCACAATGGATTACACCTGAAGTACATGGTAGTATGAATTCGGGCTTAAAACTATCTAGGTTCAAATGTGTCTAGGCTCTACCACTTATTAGCTTTTTCTTTTATCCTTAAATAAAAGGGGAGGGGGAAAGTAAAACATCATGTCCCTGAATGCTCCTTTCTGTTTCCACATACCTAGCCAAGTCAAGGGAACAACAATGAGAGCAAATCTGGGCCGGAATGTCCAGATATATATTATCATAACAGACACTGGCTTTCTCTCTTGCATTCTGGGAACTGGGGCAAGTAAGTGTGTGTTGTCTGTGGAGAACCGCCTCCTTGTATCCATGCCAAGCTCCTTGGGGTGCTGGTAATAAGAGTGGAACAAAGCAAAATAAGCCGATGCTGCTTCTGCAAACTAAGCCATGTGTACCGCCTCCCTGCAGTAACTGCTGTGGGTCACAGCCTGTGGAGTAGGAAGGGCTCAACCAGGCGGCCACCTCTGGATGCAGTGTGGAGAGTGGTAGGGGTGCTCCTTCCTGGAGCAGAGGTCCAGCCTGTTGAAAAAAAAAAAAATGGCCTTGATTCATCTCTGTTTGAAGATTCAGACCAGTCAGATGGCTGAGTGGAGGACTTGGTCCTGCCTGAGCTGTGTCCAAGGGGTCTGGACAGCCTGTTGCCCTTGGAGCGCTCTCATAAACGTTGTTCTAAAAGCCCTGTGCCTCGTATGTCATCTCCGTGTCTTCCTTGGTTTGCTGTCAGCCTAGCCGACTGCCGCAGCACCGCTGTGCAGGTGAGGTGAAATTTCTTAATCCTGAGTTTGTTTACCTCTCTGAGCAGTTTGCTCATCTGCTAAGTGAGACCAGCACATTCAAGGGCTAATGTCATTATTAAGTGACACAGGACAAAGGCTGGACACAGTAAGCTCTCGATGAATGTTTGCTCTTATTATTAATAGTACAAACCCATCCACTAGATGCTTATATTGTAAAGACTTGGAAGTACCAGAAAGAATGATCATCTTATTGGGTAGTTAGGCAGAGGAGAATTCTAGTTTAAGCAGACTCAATATAAGAACATTTTAATATTTTATTTTTATTTATTTTTATTTAATTTTATTTATTTTGTGGTACTGGGGTTCCTGGAAACCCTGCTACTTCCGGGCTACACTCCCAGATCTATTTTTATATTTTTTAAATTTGGAAACATGTTCTCTTAAGCCAGTGAGCCTGGCTTCGAACCAGTGCCATCCTCCTGTCTCCGCCTCCCAAGCGCGGGGATTACAAGCGTGTGCCACCACGCCCGGCACATTTTAATATTTTAAACAGAATAAAAGCAGCTGGGTATGGTGGTTTATTCCAATGATCCTAGTACTTGGGAGGCTGAGACAGGATTGCAGGCTCAATGACAACCTCAGGAAGTAGTGAGGCTCTCATCAACCGAATGAGACCCTGTTTAAAAATAAAAATAAAATAGGGCTGAATGTTTAGCTCAGAGGTAGACTGCCTTTGGATTCAATCTCCAGCATCTCAAAAAAAAAAAAAAGAAATAAAGAAAGAAAGAAAGAAAGAAAGAAAGAAAGAAAGAAAGAAGGAAAGAAAGACAGACAAACAACCCGGGCAGGGGGCGGAAAGCTATGCTGGAGGTGTCCTTTTTTCTTTTTTTAGTATGCGTGTGTGGGTGTGTGTATGGACAGGGTAGGCACTATAGATTAAACCCAGGACATTCTACTTACAAGCTATAACCCCAGCCCTTTTTATATTGAAGCAGAGTCTCACTAAATTGCTGAGAGCCTCATTAAGTCTTCAAGGCTGGGCTTGAACCTGTGATCCTCCTGTCTTAGTCTCCCAAGTACTGGGATTACAGGTGTGCACCACCATTCCCATCTATGGTGGGGCTGTCTTGACTCCTAGCATATGAGTACAGTTTCAAGGAGAGTATATCCACATGGCTTTTGACTTATATGACTGGAGCCAACACTTGATTTGGGGCCCCAAAAAAACTGTTTTGAGAAACTGCTGAATTCTGCTATGTGCTTTACTACACTAAGCCCTGAAGAGTGGATAATTTTATAACCAACTCCAGTTTACATATGAGAAAATTGAGTGTAAATAATTTTTGGCTGTCATAGTCACATGGCTAGTGTCAGAATGAACATTCAAATGCCAGTCTTCACTCACATTGTGAGCACAGGATGTCCCAGGCAAACCACTTCTAACATCATTGGTACCCATCAGCATGCCCTGGGAGACATCCCTGCAGGTGCAAAGGATGCTGAGAAGAGATGTCCCACAGGAACATCCTGGCCATTCCAGTCTAAGGATAAGTTCATAGGGGAGCAGTCTTATTCAGGACCCTAACCACTTATTGTAAAAACCACTCTCTTATTTAGTTAAGCAGGGTAGTCAGGTCAGTTTATGACACAAAATTGTAATAATAGGCATCACACACTGGCTTATTCTGGGTAAGACAGTATTATCAATCTCCACAATGACCCACAAAGTAGGTGTTATTATTTCCTATTACAGATGAACAAACAGGCCCGGCGAGGTCAAGGAACTTGCCCAAGGTATGGAGTGAGATGCAGGAAGAGATGCAATGTATCTATGAAATGTTAGTATAAGACAAAGGGAATCAGGAGGTCATCATAGAGCTATTTAGGAAGCTGAAAGTTGCTGGTAAATGAGCAGCTCTTCACACCCTATGAAATCAGCCTTGGGGACTTGGGGGAACTAAAGTTTGTTTGTTTGTTTCTAGGAGGTTTTAGAGACAGAAGACTTAAGAAAACCACAGTCACAAAGGAGCTGAGTAATAGTGAAAACCAATCACAAAGGTCCTTCCTTGCTCCATTAGAAGAATTCAGTAACAGTTGCATAACAAAATGCTTATAATAAAAATAGGCTCACAGTTATAGACTTTTCTTGCACATTTGATGAAATATTCAAAACATTTTCTCGGAAACGCATGGGAGAGAAACACCTAGAGAGAAAAGAAAAACATGACATTTTTAGGTTAGATTGCAACTTGTCACTATATATATATTTTAAAAGCCCTTGAAAGCTTGCCAACCTACAGAGGAAAATATGACAAAAAATAAGAGTGAGGTTCAAAAGGACAAAATAGAAAAACTGCTAACCAAAACTATTCATTTTACCTCCCACACATTCTCTCCAGTTAGTTCAATTGACAGTATTTTACCTTTTTTTTTTTTTTTTTTTTTTTGGTGGTACTGGGGTTCCTGGAAGCCCTTCTACCTCCGGGCTACACTCCCAGACCTATTTTATATTTTTGAAACAGGGTCTCTTACGCCAGCATGGCTGGCTTTGAACCTGCGCGATCCTCCTGTCTCCACCTCCCAAGCACGGGGATTACAAGTGTGCGCCACCACACCCGGTACCTTTTTTTTTTTTTTTAAACTGCTTTTCAAAACTCCAGAAGACAGACCATATCCACGCATAATTTTAATTATTATAGAAAATATGTGCATGAGAAAGGCTGAAGCTGACTGAAAGAACAAACACTTCTAAAGAAGGAGACCAATAACCAAAGTGCATTGATTACTGATGGGTCTTTGGCCTCTGGCTCCATCTGAAGATCTGAAGTAGCCCTAGGTGGAAACTATGGGACTTTTGGACTTAGTTGTTCTGGAAAAGCAGCACCTCGGGGCCCTGGAGAGCTCTTTGCTTGTGGGATAGGATGGCAGGGCACAAGCATTGTGATACTGAGAGCAGTTTTGGTATTTGCTTTTTTGTGGTTTTTTGTTTTTGTTTTTTCTTTCAGTGCTGGGGATGGAACCCAGGGGCATTCTACCTCCGACCTACACCCTCAGTGCTATTTTTTGCTCTTTATTTTGAAACAGGATCTCACTGAGTTGCAAAGGCTTCACTCAGTCATAGCTGAGGCTGTCCGCGAACTGCGGTCCTCCTGTCTCAGCCTCCCAAGTGCTTGGATGACAAGCGTGCGCCACCACGCCCCGCTTGGCGTTTGCTCTTCCTGAATCTCCTCTTTTACTCTAATGTCCTCTAGCTTTTCGAAAACCATGTGCTTTATGTTTGCCAGAGTGAACTAAAAAAAAAAAAATAATAATCCCAAATGCTCCAGTATCTGAAATTAGCACAGTTTAGAATTTGAGTTTCGGTCAGGAGACATTGACCTCATGAATATTGAAACAAAAGTGAATTAGATGGTTACAACAAAGAATCTAGGTGGTCAGTTATAAGATCACTATTTGTAACTGAGAAGAAAGTGTCAGTTTCAGCCACCTTATGATTACAAACAGGGTCATATAACCTAAGATTCAGTGACGCTTCAAGGGGACGATGCCGAAGTAATGCAACCATGGAAAACAGATGAAGTGAATAAAATTTTTATTTATGTGAAAATATTGTTGGCAATTTAATGCCTGGTTAATGTGCCCATTTGGCAAATTGCTAGTGATCCTGAAAATTGAAATTTATTGGGAATATACATGTTCAACCTTAAGTGACAATGATTTGCCATGTGGAATTTACTATGGTAAACTTTTAAGCAAGTGTGCTATAGAGTTAGTTACTTTTGCATAAAAGCTATATCTTGGTAATATTTTAAATCCCATCACAGTGACCTTGGTGAGGGTAATGGGAGGGTTTTTTTTTTTTATTTTGGTAGTACTGGGGGTAGAACCCAGGGGCTTTCTACCTCTGGGCTATCTCCCAGTCCTATTTTTTTTTTTTTTTTTAGTATTTTATTTGGAAACAGGTTCTTACTAAGTTGCTGAGAGCCTCACTAAGTAGCTGAGGCTGACTTTGAACCTGCGCGATCCTCCTGTCTCAGCCTCCCACGCGCGGGGATTACAAGCATGTGCCACCACGCCCAGGTAATGGGAGGTTTTTGAACTGAAGTTTAGATATTTAGTAAGTTGGTGGTAAACTGAGATTTGGAACACTTTATTGTTAAAATTCTGAATTCATGTGATTTTAAATTTCTTCCCTAAAATACTTTAAACATTTTTTTACCCTGCATTAATTTTCTGCAGTCAATACATTTAATGTTTTTCAATAAAATGCTTAAATTTTTTGCCTATATTTTTCAATAATTAGGGACTTTTGCATTAATTCCTCACATTTATTACAGGAAGCATCCTTTGTAAACTGGTATTCCATTACAGAAATAAATTAGTTATTGATGAATAGAAACTTCATAACCAGAATGCTGTAGAAACACATCATAAATTTTTTCTCCTTAGCACATTTAAAAAGCATTAAAATAAATGACAAAGAACTTACTAAATGTTTATGACTTTAGTTTATGCATGTGGGCTAATGGGAGGAAAGGCTAATCCATCAGTTGCTCTTTCTGCATTAATTAGCCTGGATCACTTTCTACTATCCTGGAAATAACTGATCTCTGTTTTCTTTTCCCCAGGACAAAATAAAATTAATAATACCGGGAAATAGTTACCTTAAATTTAGGGTTGATACAAATGGAGAGAAAAATAAGCTTACTGCAGAAAGCAAACAAGTTGCTCCTGCCTCCAGCAGCTGCTCTCCAAGCCCTGAGCTGGCCAGTTCCATTTGCGATCATGTTTTCTTCCTTGTATCATGACTGCCTGTTTAATCTGTGACACTGCATCAATGGTGTCCTGAGAGAGGCAACAGAGAGAGGTGGTCATGTTCTTGTTCATAGAGAATAACTTTGTAACCTTATTTACAAATTATGCAGATAATTATATTATATATAAATATTATTTGCAAATTATGCTAATTATATTATATATATATTTGGGTCTGGGGATGGAACCCAGAGGCATTTGGCCTCTGAGCTACACTCCCTGTCCAATTTTTTATTCTTTATTTTGAAACAGGGTCTCACTGAGTTGCAGAGGGCCTCAATAAGTAGCTGAGGCTGTCCGTGAACCGCGATCCTCTGGTCTCAGCCTCCCAAATGCTGGGATTACAAGCGTGCACCACCATGCCTGGCTGCACTTATATTTTTAAAATGCTTTCTAGTCATTATTATTATTTTTTCTTTTTAAATTTTGACCATCAAAATGTTGTCCTTGATTATAGATTATGTAGAAGAACAGTGGCATTTTTTAACAGGAGAAACCCCATGATTGTGGTGTTTGCTAGGTAACAGATGCTCCTTAGCTATGTCCATGATAGAAAGTGACTTTCATCTTGGATAATAAAGGAGCAAACTGATATCTCGAAAGCTTTGGTTTGATTTATAGCATTCTGACCCAGAAGGGTCCTGGGCATTGGTTGGAAGCAGTTTGATGTTGTAGGCACTTGAGTTCTACAGTAAGGTTAGACATTATTGTAAGTAAGTCATTACAGTAAGGTTAGAAATTATGGACACTGACTGTGTCTATTTAAGAAGATAATTTAAGTGGGGAATGGTGGCACAAACTGGTAATCCTAGTACTTGGGACGGTGAGACAGGATTGCAAGTTCAAGGGCAGCCTCAGCAACATAGCAAGGCCCTGTTTCAAAATTAAAAAACAAAACAGGGCTGGGATGTAGTTCAGTGTAGAATGAACTTGAGTTCAATCCCCAGTAACACACACACACACACACACACACACACACACACACACACACACTGAACTTGGATTCATTTTTATTTTTCTTACCTACATTGATTGTTTTGAGATTAGTGGCTTTTGAACTGTAAAGATAGAGCAGTTTTATATCTTCCCTGGTGCCCCTGGAGTCCCTAGGCTAAAGGGAAGGCAGAGCAAGAGCAAGGAGAGGAGGCCCCAAGAAAATGCATCTTCAAAACCTCCTAAAGCCGGACATGATGGTGCACACTTGTATTCCCTGCGCTTGGGAGGCAGAGACAGGAGGATCACACAGGTTCGAAGCTAGCCGCGCTGGCTTAAGAGACCCTGTTTTTAAATTAAAAAAAATATAAAATAGGTCTGGGAGTGTAGCCCAGAGGAAGAAGGGTTTCCAGGAGCCCCAGTACCACCAAACAAACAAACAAACAAAAAAACCTCCTAAAGCTGGGCATGGTGGTGCACTCTTTTAATTCCAGTACTTGGGAGGCGGAGACAGGAGAATCACAGGTTTGAGGACAGCCTCAGCAAGTAATGAGACTCTTGCCAATGTAGCGAGTCTCTGTTTCAAAATAAAAATAAAATAAATAGTACTGGGTGTGTACTTCAGAGGCAGAATTCCACTGGATTCAATTCCCAGTAACAAATAAAGACACACACACACACACACACACACACACGACAGAACAGACAGACAGACCCCCCCCACCCCCGAGGTTAAGAAAGTGTACCCTTATTTGTTTTATTAGTTTTTTTTAGGAGGGGGGAAGGTTTTCTTTTTAGGGGGAAAATAAGGCTGGCAAAACTCCATCCACCACAATATCTAGGTTTCCTTTCTGTCTTTTAATTTGATACTTTGGAGCAACAGAAAAAAACTTGCAACATGAAAAAAATGAGTATAATTTAAAAAAATAAATGCCTTTGGAGGAGCAGAGTAATTCTTGTTTATTTGTGTCTTGAAGTTTTACATATGATTATTATCAATAGTTTATATTGCAGATAGGGGTATGGGAATTTAATAGTTAAATTGACATTCTCTTGGCTAATTGCTGTATATAATATTTATCTCTTTGAATCTAATGCAGCCAAACATGCTACACTTGAAGTAACTCATACTTAATTTGACAGATATAAACAGTTTCCCCAGTTAAAATATCCCTATCTTGAATTGTTTTTATGATCTAATTTCTCTCTCTCTCTCTCTCTTTTTTTTTTTTGTGTGTGTGGTACTGGGGGTGGAACCCAGAGGCTTTCTACCTCCGGGCTATACTCCCAGACCTTTTGTATATTTTATTTGGAAACAGGGTCTCACTAAGTTGCTGAGAGCCTCACTAAGTAGCTGAGGTTGGCTTCGAACCCGTGCGATCCTCCTGTCTCAGCCTCCCAAGTGCAGGGATTACAAGTGTGCACCACTACACCCGGCTTCATGATCTAATTTCATTGGGAACCTTCGGTTTGGTGATCACAATTTTCAATCCACACTGCTTCTTAGTTAAATTTTAAATTTTTTTGGAGAGATTTTCAGACAAAAATATTTTCCAAAACACAACCTGGAAGATTATAGAAATAGTATAGGTGGAAGAAAAAAGAAAAAGACTTAGCAAAAGAAAATTTATAATATACCTATGATACGTAAAACTGCTTGGTCCTTTATTCTCTGTGTGCTTAAAGATTATCAGAGATTGGAGCAGTTTTGTAGAAATCACTGGGAGACTCACTGCTCTGGTTTGGAAAAACTGTGATGCTGTGACCTAGATACAGAGCAGAGAGATGCTGAAGGAAGGGGCAGGAGAAGAGGAGTCCTATTTCATTTCCCTGTGGCTTCACATCCTCACATCTGCCACCTGCCTTTTCACACTGCAGGGTTCCTGGGGTCCAGAGTCTACATGAACACCTTTGCTGTGATTTTTATGGGAGATGCTTTTGTTATCATGCTACTCCTGGGCTCTCACTCTCTTCTAATAAACCATGTGCTTTTAAACCTATTAATACTTTGCCCCAAGGAATCTTCCCCTAGGCAGGGGAAAGACACCAGTATTTTCTGTCTTTGAGCTTAGAAGGGTCTCTGCAGCCAGTAGTCAGAAAATGTCATGGCTGCTAAACATTTTCAGTACATTTTCAGGCAACCTGCTACAGCAATCTCCCTCAACATGAAAAAGGTCAGGCTCAAACTGTAAATAAATCCCTGTCACGCAGTGGTGTGTGTCTTCAGGTTGGCTAGTAAATCTTCATGGAGATAAGCAGCCACATGCATCATAATTCGACTCCTATGTTTTTGGATTTCATTAGTTAGTGTCACACAGTCTATCATCCATACAGCTCAGGTAATAACATTCCCAGATCATATGAAGACATCCCTGACCACACAGCCTGGATGAAGTGGGGGTGAGAGTGGAGCTTCAGAGGCGTATAAATTTTGTTTATGGAGTATAAGCTCAACAGCTCTTGAAGATAATTTTGGCTTACTGCTGTTTGTATTTAATGTAATATAGTGCATTTCTCATGGGGATATAAAATTTCTTTTTTTTAATTTATTTTTTTATTGGTGCACTGTATTCATACATCATAGTGGGATACAAACTTTTGTAGACATACATGCACACATCGCCCAGTCAGCCCCCACCCGATCCCCACCCCATTCTCTCCCCATCCCTCCTTCCCATGCTTGGCTTAGTGGTTGACATCTAGTATTATAGCAATTTATCCAAAATTAAAAATGATAATCTCACATAACAGTTTCATTTGTCTGATACCAAGCTTTTGATGACTTAATGATAACATTTCAATATTTCTTTTCGCTTTCTTTCTTACCAGAGAATATTTTTCTCTATTTTTTTAGGTGAAACTATCATATACTTATATATTTATTTTTCAGAAAAAAATCTATCCTAATATGGAATATGGACTCTAGATACCCAAAACGATCTTGAAAAAGAACAAAGCTAGAAGATCTATATTTTCTGATTTCAAACCATATAAAGCTACAATAATTGAAACAGTGTAGTACTATTCTAAAGTCAGATATATAAACCATTGGAGTTAAATAAAAGCCTAGAGCTAAATTCTTCCCTATATTGTCAAGTTATTTTTGACAAGGTTTCCACGAACCTTTGGTGGTAGAAATACTAATCTTTTAACTAAATATTGTTGAAAAATAATAATTACATGGAAAAGAATAAAATTGGACCCTTACCTAATCCCATATACAAATATTAACTCAAAATAGATAAAAGACCTAAATATAAATCTTAAGACTGTAAACTTTTAGGAGAAAATCTGGGTCATAAAACCTCACAACATTGAAATTGGCAGTGATTTCTTGGATATGATTTCAATGGCACAGGCAACAGAAGTGTATACAAACTCCCTAAAAAATAAAAAAAAAATATATATATCCAAAGACAATGTAAACAGAGTTAAAAGTTACTAATAGAATGGGATAAAATATTTCCAATTGCTATATCTGAAGGTATATTAATATTCCAACTAGAAATCCTAAAAATTAACAACAATAAAGGCAAACAATACAATTTAGAGATAGGTAAAAGACTAACATAAATAATGAATCTCCACAGATAACCAATCTTAGTTGTCTGTTGGATGGAAAATCTTGTTTCTCTGGTTCTGGTGTGTGTTACCTATTTCTTCTTTGTAGTTAATCTCTCTGAGTATTTTCTCTAATGCTGGTTTTGAAGACATAAATTCCTTCAGTTTCTGTTTGTCATGGAAGCTTCTTATTTCTCCATCTAATTTGATAGAAAGTTTTGCTGAGTAGGAAACTTTTGGCTGGAAGTTGTTTTCTTTCAGAGTTTGGAATGTGTTACTCCAAGCTTTTCTGGCTCTCATGACTTGGTTTGGGAAGTCTGGAGTGATTCTAATTGGTTTGCCTCTGAATGTCACTTGGCCCTTTGTTTTTGTTGCCTTTAAGATTCTCTGCTTGGCTTCCACATTGGTCATTTTGACAATTATGTGGCGTGGGGATCCTCTTCTCCGATCCTGTCTGAAGTGAGTTCTATAGGTTTCCTGGACCTGTGTATCAACCTCTTGTTCTATGTTTGGAAAATTTTCTGCTATTACTTCCTTGAAGAGACTGTTGATCCCTTTGGTTTCACTTTCTTTTCCCTCCTCTATTCCAATTATTCTTAGGTTAGCTCTCTTAAAATGGGCCCATATTTCTTCAATGTCAGATTCCTGCTGTCGGATATTTTTTTCTAGATTAGAAACTATGCATTCATTTTTGGAGTGATCATCTTCTAGGAGCGAGATTCTGTTCTCCATGTGGTCTAATCGGTTGTTTGTGCTTTGAATTGAGGCCTTTACTTCATTAATTGCATCCTTTATCTCTTTTTGGCTCTCTCTGAGTTCTTTTCGAAGCACCTCTATTATTTCTACAGTTATTTTCCTGATTTGATCTTCTAGAAATCTCTGATTTTCTGTTTTATCGGGTTCTGATATTGTGGGGTTGTGGGCATTCATTGCTCCAGTATTATTCCTCTTTCCCATGATTTCAGAGGTTTGTGCCTTCTCTGGGTTCTTCCCTTGGGTCACTATGACTTTACTTAATGTGTTCTGGATCTCGAGTCAGTAGTATCTCAGACCCCACTACTCCTTTACTGGGTTGTATCACAGAGTCTCCGACCCAGAGAGTCGATAGAGGCTGCTTTAGACTGTGGGGGGTGCCAGTTTGCACGTTCTCCTATGGTGTGATATCTCTGCCACCACCCCTCCCCCACTGGGTCAAGTCCCAGGGAGTACAGTACTGGGATTTCTCCTCTGTGGCCCGCAATTTGACTCACTGTTCTTGAGTTTGCAGATGTAGCTGTACTGGACTCGGTGAATTCACTGCTGCTGCCGCTGGTGGCAATATGGCACCGCTGCTACGCCCTCGGCTGTGAGGCTGGCATATTTTTTCTTCTCTGGTTTTGATTTCGACTCTGAGTCCTCTTAGCGTGTGCTGAGCTCAGCCACTGGGAGCTTTAGATTTTACCTGCGCCGAAAGATCCCGCCTGGCTATTCCACAGCGGCTCACCTCGGCTTGCTATAGCCGCTCGGTGAAATCGCCGCTGCCGCCGGCACCATGGCGCTGCTGCCGTGTCCTCGGGCGTGAGGCTGGTGTATCTCCTCTGTGGCTCTGAGCTCTGTTCTCAGTCTGCTTTCTCTCTGGAGCCTGGTGATTTTTTTGTTTCTCTGGTGATGGTGTTTTCTGGTTATGAAAGGCGCTGATATTGTGGTAATGGAGATTGGTTGTTAGCGGGGCTCTTAAGCCCCGCTTTTCTCGGTCGCCATCTCCCCGGAAGTCGGGGATATAAAATTTCTTTGGAAATTTTTGTGACAAACTTTTTAGAATGCTGTCAGTGGACAAATATCCAACATGTCACAACACATTACATTTAATTTCCTTTAACAGAACAGAGGTTAGTAGTTGTAATTGAACACTTGCAGTCTTCATTCTGATTCCTCAGCCTGTTCATCAGTGTTTATGAAGATGTCATGCTGTAAAGATACAAAGATGAAGAAACTTTGTTGCTTCAAAGAACTTCCAGACTATCCAGAGGGAGAAAAGGACACAAAAAATAAATAAAATATAAATCCCAAGTGCTATGACCACATTTTCCCATAGAAACAAACATAGGGGAGGGAGCCCTTGACTTCCTGGAGACCTGGGGAAGCCTCCTCTAACACAGTAGCACCTGAGAAGATTCTTGAAGATTGAATCATTGAGTTATTAGTAGTAAAAGGAAGGGAAATACAATAGGGATAGAGGAAAGGCTGTGTGCAAAGACCTAAAGGTGCAAAGGTACACAGCAGACATGAGTAAGTGTGAGGATTTCAATGTGTTTTGAGCTTAAGGCATAGATTTGGGAGTGTTAGGAGATGTTGAAACATGGGACACTATTCTAGGCAGCTGGGTGAGAGCTGGTGCTTCAGTAAAGTCTCTTCCTCTGAGAAAAATATGTTTTTGGCCCCTGCTGCATTAAATGTTCTGTAAGTGTCTGTAAGGTTCATTTGCTCTATAGTGTGGTTCAATTTGGATTTTTTTTCTTTTTTTGGTTGATTATCTGTTTAAATGATTTGGCCATTCAGGATGATAGATTAATATTATATTAGAGTTCATTTTCCTTTATGTTTAATAATATTTGCTGTATTTATCTGGGTGGTCTTGCATTGGGCACATATATATTTATAATTGTTGTATCTTCTTGTTGCACTGACCCTTTTGACAATATATAATGACCTTCCTTATCTCTTTTTATAATTCTTTTTTTTTTTTTTTTGGTGGTACTGGAGTTCCTGGAAATCCTTCTACCTCCAGGCTACACTCCAAGACCTATTTTTATACTTTTTTATTTGGAAACAGGGGCTCTTAAGCTAGCTCACGCGGCTGGCTTCGAACCTGCGCGATCCTCCTGTCTCCGCCTCCCAAGCGCGGGGATTACAAGCGTGCGCCACCACGCCCGACATCATAAATAACTCTTCTAATATTAGATAAAGCACACTTTATTTTATTTATTTTATTTTTTTTATTTTTGGTGGTACTGGGGTTCCTGGAAGCCCTTCTACCTCCGGGCTACACTCCCAGACCTATTTTTACATTTTTATTTGGAAACAGGGTCTCCTAAGCCAGCGCGCGCGGCTGGCTTCGAACCTGCACGATATTCCTGTCTCTGCCTCCCAAGCGCGGGGATTACAAGCGTGCGCCACCACGCCCGGTGATAAAGCACACTTTAAATAAAAAATTATAAAAAGGCTGGGCGCGGTGGCGCACGCTTGTAATCCCCGCGCTTGGGAGGCTGAGACAGGAGGATCGCGCAGGTTCGAAGCCAGCCGTGCTGGCTTAAGATACCTTGTTTCCACATAAAAAAGTATAAAAATAGGTCTGGGAGTGTAGCCCGTGGGAGTGTAGCCGGAGGTAGAAGGGCTTCCAGGAACCCCAGTACCACAAAAAAAAAAAAAAAAAGAAAGAAAGAAAGAAAAGAAAGAAAAAGAAAGAAAAAGAAGAGTTATTTATGCTTATTTTTGATTTTCATTTTCTTAATCTACCTTTTTCCAAACTTTCATCTTTAGCCTGTATATGTATACCAGTGAAGTGAGTTTCTCATAGGCAGCATATAGTTGGTGTTGGTCTTTCTTTTTTCTTTTAGTTCATTTAGCCAGTTACTCTTCTGATTGGTGAATTTAATCCATTTACATTTAAATTTATTATCATAAAGTATGATGTTCTTTCTGTCATTTTGTTAATTGCATTCCTCTTTTTTAAAAAAAGGTCTGATTATGAGGTATTTCACAAATGTAAGTGTATTTTAGAAAAAGCTCTTTTTACCTCCTGCACTCTTTTCATTTGATAGAAATTAAGAGACAGATGTTTTCAGAACACAGGTCCAGGACCTTTGTATGACTCAGATCTACTGGAAGAAAGTTGTTGGGGACACTATTCATACTTATCTTTTTTAATATTTTGGCAATGCTATTTTGTTTTTGTAAAGCAATTGATTTTTGAAATCTAGCCTGAGCATTTTGAATTTTATTATTCACCACTATATTTTTGCTTTATAACTCCCACAAATAAATGAGAAGAGGAGAAGGCTACGAGGGAATAAACTTTCTGAGATATGTTGACAGAATTTTGCCTTCCAAGAATTCGAGTTCTGACCACTGACAAGAACGATTATTGCTAATTACTTGTTTGTACAGTGAAATAGGAATTACAGTCAATTATATCTAGCCATATGAGATTTTCAGAATCTCTTGAGAATTCCTAGTTTTTTTTATAGAAAGGAGACACAAACATACAACAATGGTTTTTCTTTTTTTTTTTTTATAAAAATGATCTTCATTGGATATAACATGGACTTTTACTGGGACGGAAGATGCTGGGATGATTTCTAGGGCTCTCTTTCTTTCCCCTTGGATATTTCAATCTGAATGCAGGAATTTATTTATTTAGTCTATCAATAGATACAGATCACATTCTTTCTGTGCCATAAATATAGGGATAGAATATAAACAAGAGATATGTCCCAGACCCATGGAACTAAAACCTAATTGTAGAATTTAAGTGACATTATCCACTGAAGACTGGAAGATAGCAAATAAGCAGGAAACAACAACTTAGTTGGTGGTAGTCAAGGTAAATCCCTGAAGAGGTTATATGTAAGTTGAGACCTGAAGGACATTACCATCAGAGAGCACATACTGAGTGCTGAGTGGTTAGTATGTGCAAAGACCCTAGTGCTGGAATGAAACTGGATTGTTTGAGGAATAGAAAAGAGAAGAGTAAGCAAGGATGGGGCACAGATGAGATGAATTTAAAGGAGGAGACTGTGTGATATCAAGAGTCCCCACCATGTCTACCTGCAGTGATTTGCTAGGTGCTGTCAGGATTCAACATACAACATGAGATGTGCTTGGTTTCTCTAGCAATGAGCTGTAATAAGTATCTGGCCAGGTTTTTTTTTTTTTTAAATCAGGCTCTGGTCATATCAGCATTCTCTACCTAGCACATACTAAAACTCAGAATCACAGAAGGAAAGTAGGTGTTCAGTGTAAGCCATAGTGTTTATGGAAATAGTACAGGCACAATGAGCTAATCCTATCAGGTCAGGGAATGGTGGGAATCCTCTTGAAATTAAGGGCACTTGTCAGCCAAAGGGAAACTCTACAAATAGGCCTAGCCAAAGAAAGGCGGTCTCAAGAAGGATGTAGGGACCTGCTACACAGGAAGGTTTTCTGTGTTGCAAAAGCACCAGACAAACTCTTCTGTGCTTTGTGTAGTGCTATTGTGGCTGGTACATGACAAGCTGGCTCAGTTATTTAAAAAACTGACTGGGATATCTAAGGAAAGGTACAGCTAGAATGGTCTTCCTATAGACTGAAGAATTTTTAGAGAAGAAGCATTGTTATAAGATGAGCTGGGTTAAAAAAATTTTTAGGCAAATTGAAATTAGCAAAGTGTGTTAGAATTTCATCACTGTGACAAAAATACTAGACATAAACAACTTGCAGGAGGAAAGGTTTATGTTTTTTCACAGTCTCAGAGGTTTCAGTCCATGGTCTGATGGCTCTATCGCTTTGGGCCTGAGGAAAGGAAGGAACATTATGGTGGAATGGTGTAGCAGAGGAATGCTCCTCATCTCATCAGGAAGCAGAGACTGAGAAAGGGTCTAGAACAAGATAGTGCTCCCAAAGCCACACCCACAGGACCCTTTCCCTTCCATAGGCACCACATGCTACAGTTCCTGCCACCTCCTAGAGGTGTCCATGAATGGGTCAACCCTTTGATGAGGTCACAGCCCTCAGGATTCAATGACTTCTAAAAATCTCCACCTCTGCACATTGCTGCCTGGGTGCCAACCTTCAACACATGAGCCTTTGGGGAACATTCCCAACTAAAGCTATAATGCGGAGTTTATTCAAGCAAAGAAATGATTGCTGAATTGTGCAGTAGTCTAGACTGACAATAGCCCAGAACACTCGGTCTTGCAAGGTTTTCAGGCTATATGCAGGCCATATTTAAACCAGAGAATAGAAAATTACATACTGAGATGACCTGATTGGCTGCAGTTGTCCTTTGCCTTGTATGTTCATGTTTTGCCAGCTTTTGTCCTCTGGTTACCTGGAGGTTCAGAGGCTGCGATTGGCTGGGACTTGGCTAATGTTAAAGAGTATAGTTCCAATAGGAGTTGCAGCCTGTTAGGCCAGAGTTCACTAGGTCTAGAGAAATCTTGATGGCAAACCCAATGTATGTGTTCAAGTTGCTTTAAAACAAACCTCATTAGTAGCTGGTAACACCAAAGTTTACGACATTAGGTTTGATCAAAAACAGAGTTTATTATTTAAAAGCTCAACATAGCAGGAGAGAAACCAGTTACTATTTAGAAAGCAAAAAGTTTCATCTCAGCTCTGGAAGTATCAGAGAGTCTCATCCTTTACAGTAGTACCTTCTATACCTGCCCATTCACTAGAAACAGATTTAGTACATTTAAAAATATACTTCCTGGCTTTTCCTCATGTGATTTTGGTTCATTAAGTTTAGAATATGCATTTAAATTTTTTCTTTATTGACTCTGATTACCAAGCTGATTTGGAGACCACTGATTTAGATACACTCTGGCCTCTAGATAGCAAAGAAATAGGATTTCAGGTTTTTTTCATTCATAATAGAAATCATTACTTCTGTTTATTTTTTGGCCTAAGAATCAGAAGAAATTTCTTTAAAACCAAATAAAAATGTCCTCTACAACTGAAATATACAAGGCACATTTTGCCTTGTATTTATTCTATACAATTTCTTTCCGAGTTTCTATGCAAATCTTCCTAGACCTTTACACATCTCCAACTCTGGAACTACAATCAGAGCCCCATCATGCATATGTATTATTCAAATTCAGGTAGATTTTCCCTCAGAACATGCTAGAAAATTTTCCAGACTACTTTTCAGTTTTCTTCTTCAAGGAAGAGGACCTTCTGAACAGTAACTTGGGGATTCTTCTCTAGATCCAACCTGAGTTTTGTCCAGAGAATGTGCTGGATTAATCCTGGATGTTCTCTAGAGAAACTGAAAGAAAATTTTGTTTGTGGGTAAACATAATTTCCAAGAACCAAGATTTAGTACCAGAGAATTACTATCAGGCTTTGCACAGAGAGACAAAGTTAAGATACTGTCACTGAGAAGAGAAGTGGGGAGTTGGCATCAATAGAACGGGCTGGGAAATACAAAGCGCAGCCCATCCCCATCCAGGCAGGGTGGTCCAGCACTGTGCAGGGGGCAAAGCAGACTTTGTGTGTGCCCTCTCACTGAGCCTGCATGAGATGGTGACAGGCTGGCCTGCTTAAAGATAAGGGCTCAACAGCTGGACAGATGGGAGTGTTAGACAAGATAAAACCATTTGTTTGTTCGCTTTATGCACCTGCTTGCACGGTTTCCTAGGTCCAAACCCTTTTTCTCTTCTCTGACTCACACCATCCAGTGTCATTCCCTTTAGACCTTCCCAGTTTGTTCTTTCAGTATCTTCCTGCTGGCATATTAATCAGCCCTGCTGTGTTCTATGCAATGATCTATGAGTCTTTAGTGGAAAGGATCAGTAATATGAACTGACTTGATTATTAAATGTTTTCTTTAAGTACACAGGTACAAATAAGCAGTGGGTGTACAAGTAAGAGAAGAGAGGACATAGGACCGAAACGCTTTTCCAAAAGCAGTTCATTGGAGTCCTCCTGTGAATTTTGAGCACATGACTTTATGATTAGTAACTGCCAAGGCTTTGGAGGAAAAATAGCATGCATGTATGTCCCTATCCTATTACTACATTATCACATGAGACTATAATGCACCAATAAAAAAATTTTAAGAGATTGAAAAATTGGGACTTGTGTCTTTGGGTTAAGAGGACTAGAAATGATTGACTTTGTATTAAGGAAACCTGATGGGTGAGGTTTGTATAAAAGCATAATTTGAGGAAATATAGTGTTGGGTAGTCTTTGCAAAGACCCTTGCAAAGGCATTTTTTAGAGCATCAGTTTATTAAAATATTGGTGGGAGGGGGAGGAGATTATTTAATATGAATCAGATATATTGTAGGGCACAGTGCAAAATTCTTATATGTTGTTAATGTAAAACAGGAGATTAAAAGTGATGACAACCTTCTCTATGAGCTATGAGAGTTTAGCTTTCTGAGTTCTGAATACATATGTTTAATTTCTTCAGCCACTAAGAGTTATTTGAGTTTTTAGTTGTAATAGGGAGGACAGAGATCAACTTCATATTGGCCTAACAGAACTAGAATAATAGGTTACATAGAGGGTTTTAACTTAAATACAAGGAAGTATAACGGGGATTCATTTCACACTGAGTATAGCCTTGCTGATTGACAGCTGGTGGCTTATTTGAAAGCTAACACATTTTTCTTTTCTTTCGCCCTTCTGTCCTTCTCCTACTCCATGACCGTAGGGAAGGAAGATTAGAGTCCTTCCTGTTCTAAGCAGAAGTCACTGACCGTAAGAATAAAAGACTTCAGACCTAGGAACTGGTGTCAGGCTGAGAAAGGCTATCTTCAGATCACATTTGGACATGAATTATCTCTGTTGACTGGCCACACCTGGAGCCTAGTCCCTGTATTTTCCCTTTAAAAAGGCCTTTATTATAGCTGGTTGTGGTGGTACATGCCTGTAATCCTAGTACTTGTGAGGCTGAGACAGGAGTATTGTGGGTTTGAGACCAGCCTCAGCAATTTAGCAAGACCCTCAGCAACTTAGTGAGAGCCTGTTTCAAAACAAAAAATAAAATGGAGGCTGGGAGTGTAGCTCAGAGGTAGAATTCCTCTGGATTCAATCACTACAACACCTCTCTCCCCATAACAGACACAAATAAAATTAAATTTTAAAAAGGCTTTTGTTTTCTATTATGGTGGAGAAGAATAGTTTTAGGGATGTTAGTCTACTACTCTTCAAATTTCCTAGGAAGTGAACAAAATGTCTTTTTCCTCTTTCTTAAAATGTCCTCATTATTTAGGTCAGCACTAGGGACAAGGGCCGAGCTTTTAGTAGCATAAGGACTTTTACTGAAGGCAATTATAAACAAACCAGATTATGAAAATAGATTTAGAAACATTTAGGAGTAATATGCCTTATCTTGGAGAAAAAGGTAACATGGAGAGCAACTGATTGGTTGTCCTCAAAACCTTTCTGTGCAGGCTTCTCTCTAACGCAGAGCCACAATTGGCGCGTGGGTGTACACTTTTTTTGGGGGGGTGCTTGGAATGGAACCAGGGCCTTTCTCATGCTATGATAGGCTCCCTGCCCTTTTCTCTCTCTCTTTATTTTTGGTGGTACTGGGGTGAACCCAGGGGCCTTCTACCTCTGGGCTATACTCCACACCTATTTAATATTTTATTTGGAAACGGTCTCACTAAGTTGCTGAGAGCTTCAATAAGTAGCTGAGGCTGGCTTCGAACCTGCACAATCCTTCTGTCTCAGCTTCCCAAGTATTGGTATTATCAGCTGGTGCTACCACACCCGGCTTGCCCTTCTCTATTTTGATGATCTTGCTTTGAGAAATGTAATCATGCTTAACAAACCATATACTAAGGACTGGATTGAGGCAGATTTTTCAGGATTGTTGTTATATTTAGATCTATCTGGAAACAAATGACCAAATCACAGAAGAGCACGACTAAATATTTCATACCAATACATTATCTGACATCAACTATAAAATATACAATGGATGTGTATGAAAAGTATATGTCACACCCTTCCCAGTCTCATTCCCCAGAAGTAACATAATACTTTCTTATGGTTTTTTAAAATAATTTTTCTATGCATGTATCAAGAAACACACACAAATGCATCCATACATGTGAACATATTATTTATATATTTATGTATTTTCACCTTCGATTTTTCTTTAAAATGTCTAAAATTATTGTTTAATTTGCCATACAGTTTTTGACTTGGTTCTTCTAAAAGCAACAGACAAGTGCTGAGTGTTCTGCCATGTTATGGTACCATTTGACACCCAAACACTCATACTGCATGATATTTAAGTTGGGTGGTTGATGCAGCAAGTTTCTTGTAAACATCCATCCTTACTTTTGTTTTGTACTTGGGATTGAACTCAGAGCTTTGTGCATACTAAGCAACTGAACAAGTGCTCTGCCACTGAGCTACATCCCCACCACTGTATTAAAATGTGATTTTGAGACAGGTCTTTCTAAGTTGCCCAGGCTGTCCTCAAACCTTTGATACTCCTGCTTCAGCCTCCTGAGTGACTAGAGCTATAGGCATCCTCGGCCATGCTCAGCTTTAGTCCTTTATCTTTCTAATGAAAAGAATTCTGATTTTGTTCAAAATACCAATATCCTCAACTAAACCTATTAATGTTCCCAACTGCTTTGGAGGTAAGAAGTGGCATGTTATAGAGCTTTAGTTTAATCTGGATTATAATATCCCATTATATGAACACATAACTTATTTTGCCAATCAGAGGATGATGGCTAACTTTGCACAAGGGGGATATTTTGAATTATTCTTGATATAAAATAAGTTTCAGTTTCTGTCAATCTGCTTGAGTCTGTCCATAGATAAAACAATGGAGTTTGTATAGCAGAGCTTCAAGTAGAGGTCAGTGGGTAAGGGGAGGTGTTTTGGGGTGAGGAACAACTCTATTTTTGGCCTGCATATACCATAGGTCCTGGCCTTCTGGATGTCAATGGTAATACAGATTGAGTCAGTGGCACATCATGCCTTGCCAACATATTTCTTAGTTTCTTGTTTTCCTGTGGCATCTCCTAAGCACCTTTCCTGCCTGTCTGCTTTTGCATCTGTGGCCAGAGGTCAGCATCCCATAGGTGTCTCAGTGTCTGTCACAGTCTGAATGTTACTGCTGTTTGTATTCTGCTCAGCTCTGTCCTGATTTTTCATCATGACTGGGTTAAAGGAGAAGAGCCCTCTTGTGGGGAGCAAGATCATCCAGGCTGCAGGCAAATTTCTTCTATTGCATCTTCATATCCAAGGTCGAAGAAATTGAGGTCACACATCATAGGCAGACATAAAAGAGAATTCTAAAATATTTCTAAGCAATTTTACTTTGTTGAAAATATGATGCAGCCTTGGTATGAGCAGGAGTGATAATCAAGAGACTTAACAATCTGGGGATGTGGATCTGCTTAACAGAATGAAGGCTGGCATTAAACAGCTGGCATGGCTGTACTAGTGTGTATCAACTGGATATCAGCTGGGATACAGGGGAATGACATTCTCCTTTTATCACTAGAAACTAGATTATGAGCCAGCAGGATTCATTTTCATAGGTTCTTATCTTTCCCGACCAGTTTGTGAGAACCACTTTTCCTAAATTCTCCTTAAGAAAAAAAACTCTATGATGAAATTATCAGTGAGCATCTACTTTTTTTTTTTTTTTTGGTGGTACTGGGGTTCCTGGAAACGCTTCTACCTCCGGGCTACACTCTCAGACCTATTTTTATACTTTTTTATTTGGAAACAGGGTCTCTTAAACCAGTGCGGCTGGCTTCAAACTTGCGCGATCCTCCTGTCTCCGCCTCCCAAGCGCGGGGATTACAAGCGTGTGCCACCACGCCCGGCAAGCATCTACTTTTTATAAGTTCCAAAATTCTGAACTTAAATGTATTAGTTAGAACTCTTTGAATTGCAGGTGTCAGAAACCACTTCAGACTTCATTAAACAAAATGAGAAGATTTTAGTTTACATTCCTGGCAAGACTAAGAAAGTTTTAAGCATGTTCAGATTCAGGCCCAGTGATATTGTTAGGACTCCCTAATAATCATCTCTGACCTTTTTGCTTGAAATCTTTATTCTCTTCATTGGCCAGATAGCCTTTTTCCAAATTGGTAGGCAGACCCAGCCAGCCTTGTGGACATGCAACCCCGACACTCACAGAGGTCCTGATACTGGGAAGGGCCCTGAGTACCAACACTTGATCAAGCCCTGCCCAGACTATCTGACCAGACTCCAATCAGGATAATCTCCCATCTGATTTCTAAACATTAGTAAATCCTTGTTGTTTTTGAGTGCTGGAATCACTTGTTATGTAGCATTTACCTGGCAATAAATAACAAGTACATGTGACCATTGCTAGTCTTCCAAAGCTTTACCACAGTTTGTGAGTATACAGCATATAGTAGTTATCTTTCTGTTCTCTCATAATGCCTAGCATAGTGCCTTGCTTTTAGTATTTGGCTGATAATTTTTTTGGGGGTGGGAATAATTATCCTTCATCTATTTTCTAATTGCTCTGAGTCTTGTCTCAGTGGAATGTCTAAAGTGACTTCCATAGTTAATGATTGCATCCCCATTTTACCTCTTAATCCCAGCTTTCCACTGAGCTTGCTCTGGAACTGCTCACCTGTGGCATCTATCTGCTGGTCACTTTCTTCTTCCCTTACTTGGCACCTTGGTAGCATTAGGCGCAGGCACTGTTGCCTACTCTTTTTTTATTCATATAATATTTTATTCTGGCTTTGCGGTGTTATACTCGCTTAGTGTTTCTTTTGTTCACCAGATGCTTCTTTGCAGACTTTGATGAATCCTCTTCCTCTTATTTTTCTAAACAATGGACTATTCCATTGTTTATGAGCTTGGAGCTTTCTTTCACTTTTCCTTCTGTCCTTCTGTCCCTTGGTAACTTCGTCTGCTCTCCTGGTATCAAATACCATCTCTATCTTGATAAACTTCAGATGCATTTTTCCAGCATTGATTTCCCCAATCTCTACTTGCCTGGCATTTCCATGTGGGTATCCAAATGATATACCAAACCTAATGCACTTAGAACAATTTCTATTCTTTGCCAGCTTCCCCACTCTGTTCCTATTGGGTAGACCCCACTTTAGTAAGTAACACCACTACTGCCACCCAGTTGCCCAAGGCAAAAATCTAGATATTATCTTTATTCTCTCCATTTCTCTTTCTCCTACAGCAATCCCTCAGCACATCATAACAATTCTACTTTCAAAGTAGAAGCCTACATTTCAATTCTACTTTCATAGTCTATCCTGAATTCTTCCAGTATGCTATGTTTTTACTACCATCCTAATCTGAAATACAACTATCTCTTGTCTGGAAGATCATAACAGTTTTTGTATTGATTTTTAATTATTATACCCTTGCCATACATTCTTTTCAGAGCAGCCAGAATACAAATTTTAAAACATAGGTCATATTTGGCTTAGTGATTGACTTTGATATGTTTGCAAATGTACAACATGCACATTAGAGAATTTTCCTGTTCTCCACTCCCACCCCCCTCAGTTAGGCCACCTTATTTGCTCATCCATGGAAAGAGGGTGGAGATATTGGGGTGGGAATTGGGGAAGGGCTAAATGAGTGATGTGTGCATGTATGCCTCTCCATCTTGTACCCTATTAAGATGTATGACTATAATGTACCAATAAAAAATTAAAAATAGGTCAAGTTATGATTATGCTATTCACTTAATTTAACCCCTGGTAACATTTGGGTCTGACTGTCCCTAAAAGCCCACATGTTAAAGGCTTGTAACAAGTTTGAGGTTTTATTGGGAGATGGGAACTTTAAGATGTGAGGCCTACTCAAAAGAAGTTAAGTCATGGAGGACATGCCTTTGAAAGAAAAATTGTGGACACTGGTTCCTTCTCTTCCTTTTTCTCTTGTTTTCTGCTGCCACAAGTAGGCAGTTTCCTCTCTCATGCATTCCCACCATAATGTGTAGTCTTGTCAAAGCAATTGGCCAACCTATCATGAAGTGAAGCCTTTAAAATTCTTATCCAAGAGAAACTTTTCCTCATTATAAGTTGATCACGACAGATATTTTGTCATAGATTTAGAAAGCCAACAAATACAACCCCATCTCTACATTGTCTGCCTTCCTGTCACATTTAGAATAAAATAAAGCACTTATATTTTCTTGTGAAATTTTATTGTTTTGTCTTTTATCTCTACTCTGTGTTCATTTCTTATCTCTATATAACCTAAAAGGCTTCAGATACACTAAGTTTTTCTGCTCCCTGCCATAGATCCTTTGCATGAAGACTTTCCTCTATCTAGAATGTGCTTTTTTGATTTTTACATGATGGTTTCTTATCATCCCTATTGACTTTAACTCACCTTGTCAGAAAGACCATTCCTAAACCATAAAATCTAAATTTTCTATAAAGCCACTTTACATCTCTGCATCCTATTTTCAACCTTTGATAAGGCTCTCACATGAGGGTCTTTGTGCAGCAGATGTAGATATTGGAGAACAAAGCCTGGCCTGTAATACTATTGAGCCTAGTGTCCAGGATATTGTCTTGAACCTGGGAGGTGGGAGGAGGGAGGTTACCCATCGCACTTGTTGAATGAAAAGTAGGAAAGAATTGTTAAATAAGTGTTATGGAAGTATGAGAATTTACCTAATTTATCTTTCTTTAAAAATAATATTTATAACTCAAACTTGAAAATAGCACTTTGAAAATCTTCCATACCATTCATCCTGTTAAAGGTGAAATCCAACCTTGAGTGAAGGAAGAGTTTTTTATTCTTAATCAAATGTTGAGAAAAAAGAAAAAAAAAGAAAAATAGAGGTATAGATTCACATTAACTTTACTACTAACTTTATATGAATAGTTTGTATTGCATTAAAATAAAATTCTCAAAATAAAATAATTATTAGAACTAGAAGTCAAAGATTCGATAATCATAGCTATCTCATTTGTTGTTTTCCCACCATAATTTTAGGGTAGATGCAATGGAATTTTATTTTTTATTTTAAAATTTTAAAATTTGTTTTTGGTACTGACGATGTAACACAGGGGCATTCTATCTCTGAGCTACAGTCCCAGCCTTATTTTTAATTCTTTATTTGGAAACAGAGTCTCACTGAGTTGCAAAGGGCCTCACTAAGTATTAGTTGAGGCTGTCCTTGAACTGTGATCCTCCTGTCTCAGCCTCCCAAATGCTGAAATTACAAGCATGTACCACCACACCTGGCCAATGGAATTTTAAAGAAAAAATATTATTGAAGAAAATATAGTATGGCATACATTACACCATACTAAGAACTATACACATAAGGTTGTAGATACATCCTCATCCTCCCTGGTAGCAGCTAATAGGCTAAGAAAAAAACTCCATTGTAAGCAGGAATAAAATTGTTGGTTTCTAGCTAAAACCTGAAAATATCATAATTGAGTATAATTATGCCATTTACCATGCCAAAACATGTCTGTATGATAGTAGTAAGAAAAAAGGAAGGTGGGGAGTTATACCTTTTGGTAGACTGGTGATGTGGTTTTAAGACTACAGTCCAACGCTATGCTACTTGCAAGAAACTAACCATACAGGAAAAGGTATTCATAGATTAAAGGTGAAAGGATGGAAAAAGATATTCCATGCAAATGGAGACTAAAACCAAGCAGTGGTAGCAATGCTCATTTCTTACAAAGCAGACTTTGAGCCAAAGCGTCTCAGAAGAGACAAAGCTGGACATTTCTTACTGATAAAAGAAACAATCAAACAAGAAGATACAGCTGGGCGTGGTGGTGCATGCTTGTAATCCCCGCGCTTGAGGGGTAGAGACAGGAGGATCGTGCAGGTTTGAAGACAGGCTCGCTGGCTTAAGAGACCCTGTTTCCAAATAAAAATATAAAAAATTGGTCTGGGAGTGTAGCCCAGAGGTAGAATGGCTTCCAGGAACCCCAGCACCGTACACACACACACACACACACACACACACACACACACACACCAAAAAAAAAAAAACCCAAGAAGATACAATGACAGTAAACATTTATTCCCTGTCATGATTTGGATTTGGATTTAGAATGTCCTCCTAGTCTTTATGGGAGCAAGGTAGCAATGCTGGTTACTAAGAAGGGGGTACCTGAGGGTGTGGCCTTGGGGATTCTATAAGGTCTTCTCATTCCACTCCTCTTGCTCTCTTATTTCTGGCCTCCATGTTGAGAAGAGCAAAGCCTTATGTGTCCTCTCTCTCCCTCTCTCTCTCTCTCTCTCTCTCTCTCTCTCTCTCTCTCTCTCTCTCTCTGATTCCTGCTGCCATGCACTGAGCTACCAGACCCTGGTCTCACATAAATTGAACCAAGATCCCACAAAAAAACCTGTAAGCAAAAACATCTTCCTTTCTATAAATAGTATGGTCAGGTCTTCTAGATTATAGCAGTGAGAATGCTGACTGAGACAGAAATTGGTACCAGAGGAGTGGGGTCTCAACTGGAAGTCTGACCCTGAGAATTGTCTTTGGAACTGTTTTTTCAGAGGAAATTGGAAAGAGCAGAATATGGCTAGAAAGATAGATGGTAGAAACAATGCTCAGAAGGTTTTGGAGGGTAAAGAGGACTCCATAGGAAAATGGAATAGAGACCACACCAGTTACATTCTGGCAAATAATTTATCAGTATTTTGCTCATGTTCTGAAACTTTGCATGAGGTCTAATTTAAAGATTGATTAAACTGATGGAGGAAATCTCAAAACAGAAAAGAATCCAAACTGCATTATGGACATTGATGTTCAAGTTCAGTGAATTGTACACTGAATTTTGGGAGAGGAAAGCAAAGCAGAAAGATTTTATGGATTTGCAGTTTGGTCAGAAAGGCATATGTAAAGTTGGAGTACAGCAAGATGATGCTCTAAAACAAAGTAAGATGGTTGAAGTGATGTCCAATGCTTTTATAAGAAACAAAGAAAGGAATGTAGCCAGGGCAGTTGAAGATATGCATAAAAAAGAAAGGAATGTGGTTAGGGCAGTTGAAACCCAATTTCAGAACCATGGAAACAAAGCATCCATTTTGTAGAACAATACTCAGGTTCCTTTCCTGTGGCCTAGATGGAGATGAGGCTAGTAGGGGCCTGAATGGACAGGGGCTCAGCTATGGCCCAAGTGAAGGTGGGCCTCACAGCTATGATTCAAAAAGGTCCAACAACACAACAACAATGATTCAAAAGGGTGTGACTATCTTTCCTGCTGACAATTGATTTGAATGATCATGTAATACTGGGTTTAGTGGGAAAAAATGACCATTGAAGCTTCCCCAGATTTTAAAGGGGCAGCCAAGGCCCCTTGAGATCCCGTATCATCATCATAAGTGCCAAAAGTAGAGCTGCAGGATTTCAATATTGTTTTAGACCTATTCTTTATTTCTTTGGCCTATCCCTCCCTTTTTGAATGTAAATGTTTACTCTGTGCTATTATACATTGGCTATATGTAATATGATTTTTATTTTTAATGAAATCTCACACCCAGGATTTTACTTTGAATCATGGAGTCAACTTTTGACTTTTGAGTGATGTTGGAACTGTTAAAACTGTGGAAACTCTTGGAGAGGGACTAAATGCATTTTGTATTGTGGGATAATCATGAGGAATATAAATGTTCCCCTAACTCTCATTGAAACAAAGTAGTAATGCTAGAAATAGGGCTTGGTTGCTAAGGAGGGTTTTCTGGGAGTGTGACCTTGGGATTATATAAAGTCTCCTGCTGCTCCCTCTCTGCTTCCAGCCTCTGTGGTGTGAGAATGCAGCCTGTGCTTTCTCTTTCTTCGCTTCCTGCTGCCATGCCCTGAGGTCCACAGTCTCTGGCCTCACATGAACTGAACTCAAACATCTCCAAGGAAACCATGAGAAAATAAATCTTCCTTTCTCTAAGCTGTATAGTTTGCTACAGCACTGAAAATGCTAAGACACATCCCAAACATGGAAACACCTATGTTATAAAAACAAATTTTGGGGGACATTAAGACTCAGATAGACTCCAACACAATAATATTGGGTAACTTCAACACACCTCTCACCACTAGATATATCTTCCAGACAAAAGACTAATAAAGATACTTCAGGCCAAAAAACACCATAAACCAAATGGACCTAGTGAACATATACAGAATATTCATTCCATCTAACAAGAGCAGAATAGATTTTCTTCTCAGTTTCTCAGTTTTTACAAAATAGATCATATTGGGCACAAAGCAAGTATAAGCAAATTTGAAAAAAGAAATATAATTCCTTGCATATTTTCAGTTTATAATAAAGTAAAAGTTGAAATCAACAACAGAAATATTCAAAGTAATTACATAAATACATGGAGATCGAGTGATATATTTTCAAACGAGGACTGTGTCATAGAAGAAATAAGGATAGAACTAAAAATATTCTCAGAATTAAAGAAAAAAAGACACAATATTTCAAAAATCTATGGGACACATTGAAGGTGATTTTAAGAAAAAAATTTTAACACTGAATGCACACATAAGAAAAACAGAAAGTCATCAAATAAACAACCTAATGATACACTTCAAGACACTCAAAAATCAGAAATAAATTCCAAAGCTAGTAGAAGGCACAAAAACAATATCAGTGCAGAAATCAATGAAATAGAGAATAACAACAAAAATACAGATGATCAACAAAATAAAAAGCTGTTTTTTGAAAAGATAAACAAGATTGATGAATTCTTTAGTCATTCTAACCAAAAGAGAAAAATGAACTACATTACTAAAACAAGAAATAAAGAGTAAATATCATCAGAAATCAGGGAAATCCAGAGGATCATCAGAAACTATTTTGAAAACTTATGCTCCAATAAACTCAAAACCAGAAGAAATCAATGGATTTCTAGACACTTACAACCTACCTAAATTGAACCAAGAGGATATAACCTAACAACCTAACAGAATATCTATTCTGCTATTGTTGGATGGAATATTCTGTATATGTTCATTAGGTCAGTTTGGTTTATGGTGGGTTTTTTTTGGCGTGGAGTGTCTTTATTAGTCTTTTGTCTAGAAGATCTATCTAGTAGTGTGGGAGATGTGTTGAAGTCACCCAGTATAATCAAGAGGTTATAACCTAACAACCCAAAAGCAAACAAAGAGAAAGCAAAAGCAATAAAAAGCCTTAAATCAAAGAACAGTCCAGGTCCAGGTCCAGATAGATTCCTAGCTGAATTCTTTTAATCTTTTCTTTGGTGGTACTGGAGTTCCTGGAAACCCTTCTACCTCCGGGCTACACTCCCAGACCTATTTTTACATTTTTATTTGGAAACAGGGTCTCTTAAGCCAGCACGGCTGGCTTTGAACATGCGCCATCCTCTTGTCTCTGCCTCCCATGTGTGGGGATTACAAGCGTGGGCCACCACGCCTGGCTTCTAGCTGAATTCTTAAAACCTTTATAAAAGAACTTGACCCAATTCTTCACAAATTATTTCATGAAATAGAAAGAGATGAAATTCTTTCAAATTCCTTTTATTATGTGCCACTTTAATACCAAAACTGAATAAAGATACCTCAAGAAAGAAAATTACAGACCAATGTCATTAATGAATATAGATGAAAAAATTCTAAACAAATTATTAGTGATATATATTTAAAACCATATCAAGATACACCATGACCAAGTTGGTTTCATTCCAGGGATAAAAGGCTGGTTCAACATATGCAAATCAAAGCATGTAATTAACCATATAAATAAAACTAAAGACGAAAGTCTCATGATCATCTCAATAGATGGAAAAGTGTTTGACAAAATTGAACATCCACTCATGTTAAAAACACTGCACAAAATTGGAATAGAAGAAACATGTCTCAACATCATAAAGGCAATATGCAAGACATCCAAAGCCAACATCATATTAAATAGGGAGAAACTCCAAGAATTCCCTTTAAAACCAGGAACAAGACAAGGATGGCTACTATCACCAGGTTTTTTTTTTTCAATATAGTACTTGAAACTCTAATCAGAGTGATAAGCATGTAAAGGAAATCAAAGAAATGCAAATAGAGAAAGAAGTACTAAAATTATTGCTATTTACAGATGACATGATTTTATATTTAATAGACCTAAAAACTCAACCAAAAGACTTCTAGAACTGATTATCAAATTCAGCCAAGTAGTGGGATACAAAATCAGTCTTAAAAAGTCAGTGGCTTTTCTATTAGCCAACCATGCATCTACTAAAAAATAAATATGAAAAATTATTCCATTCACAGCAACCTCAAAAACAATAAAATACCTAGGAATACATATAACCATGGAGGCAAAAGACCTCTCCAATGAAAGTAATAAAACATTAAAGAAAGAAATCGAGGAATATCTTAAAAGATGGAAAGATCTTTCATGCTCTTGGATAATCAGACTAAATGTCAAAATGGTCATTCTACCAAAAGTGATATATAGATTCAATGCAATCCCATTAAAATATCAATGTAATCCTTCAGAAATCTAGAAAAATCAGTCCTAAAATTCATATGAAAAAAACAAAAGACCCAGAATAACAAAAAATTTTTTTTTTTCAGAAATAAGAACCATGCAAGAGGCATCACAATACCTGACTTCAAATTATACTATAGAAATACAGTAATAAAAACAGCAGCCAGATGTGGTGGCGCACGCTTGTAATCCCCGTGTTTGGGAGGCAGAGACAGGAGGATTGTGCAGGTTCGAAGCCAGCCTCACTGGCTTAAGAGACTCTGTTTCCAAATAAAAATATAAAAAATTGGTCTGGGAGTGTAGCCTGGAGGTAGAAGGGTTTCCAGGAACCCCAGTACCACGAAAACAAAACAAAACAAAAAAAACAACTCCCCCCTCAAAAAACCAGCATGGTATTGGCACAAAAATAGACATGTAGACTAATGAAGGTACAGAAACAAATCCACATACTTTTGGCCAATTGATTTTCGACAATTGTGTCAAAATATATGCTGGAGAATAGACAGCCTTTTAAACAAATGGTGTTGGAAAAACTGCTTAATCATTTGTAGAAAAATGGAATTAAGTTGAAACCTATCACCCTGCACAAGAGTTAACTCAAAACAGGTCAAAAGCCTGAAAGAGACTTTGAAATTACTAGAGGAGGGCATAGGACCAACACTTCAACATATAGAAACTGGTAGAAAATTTCTAATAAAATCCCCCAAGATCAGAAAACTAAGACAAGAATTAATAAATGAGATGAGATTAAAGTTCTGTTCAGCAAATAAAATCATTAAAAGTCTAAAGAGAGAAAGCCTACAGAATGGGAGATGATCTTTGCCAGCTATTTCTCTGATAGAGGACTAATATCTAGAATATACAAAGAACATAAAAGACTTAACATGAAAAAAAATCAAATAGCCCAATCAAAAAATGGACTTGAAGCTGGACGTCATGGTGCACACTTGTAATCCCAGTACTTGGGAGGCTGAGACAGGAGGATCACAGGTTTGCTGCTAGCCTCAGCTACTTAGTGAGGCTTTCCACAACTTAGAGAGACTCTGTTTCAAAATAAAGGGTAAAAGATAGCTCAGAGGTAGAATGCCCTTGGGTTTAATCCCCAGTAAAACACACACACACACACACACACACACACACACACACACACACACACACACAAGAATGGACACTTGAACTAAATAGGCACTTCCCAAAAGAAAAAATACAAAGTGCTGATAAATACATTTAACATCATTAGCAATCAGGGAGATGCAAATCAAAACTACACTGAAATTCCATCTAATTCCAATTAGAATGGCAATTGTTAAGAATAGAAAAACAATAAATACTAGTGAGGATATGGGGAAAAGGAACTCTTCTACACTTGTGGTGGGATTGCAAATTAGTGGAGCTGGTATGGAGATCAGTGCAGAGATTTCTCAGAAAACTGGGAATGGATCCACCATATGATCCATCTATACCGCCTCTGGGTATCTTTTCAAAGGGACTTATGTCAGAGTATTATAGTAATACACACATATCCATGTTTTTAGCAGCATAATTCACAATTGCCAAATCCTGGAACCAACCAAGGTGTCCATTAACATGAATGGATTACAAAATTACGGAATGTACCCACAACAGAATTCGACTCATCATTAACGAAGAACAAGATAATGTCATCAGCAGGAAAACTGATAGACCTGGAGAACATTATGTTAAGTGAGATTAGCTAGTTACAGAAAGTGAAGGGTTACATATTTTCTCTTGTCTGTAGAAGCTAGGGAGTAATTGGGATACACAAAGGACTTTAGATAATTGAGAAGAAACTCCAGTGGAGTGCTGGAAGGGGTCTAGGGAAGGGAGGTAGGAAGGGGGAGGGAGAATCATTGAGTCACTGCCACTGAAGTTATGTACATATTTGAAATTATCAATGAAAATATCAGTATCATCTATGGGAAAGGGAAGGGAGAAGGAATGGGGTGAAGGAGTTCATAAGAACTCAAATACTGTGCGCATCTTTGTCCCTATCTCTACACCTCATAGTGAGATGAGATTGCAATCCACCAATAAGAGTAAAAAAAAAGAAAGCCGGGCGTGGTGGTGCACACTTGTAATCCCAATACTTGGGAAGCTGAGACAGGAGGATCGCAGGTTTGTGGCCAGCCTCTGCTACTTAGTGAGGCCCTCTGCAGCGTAGTGGGACTCTGTTTCCAAATAAAGAATAAAAAATAGGGCTGGAGGTGTAGCTTGGAGGTAAAATGCTTCCAAGTTCAATCCCCAGTACTACAAAAAAAAAAAAAAGAAAAAAAAGAAAAAAAAAGAAAGAAAAAAGAAAGAAAGAAGGAAGGAAGGAAGGAAAGAAAGAAAGAAAGAAAGAAAGAAAGAAAGAAAAAAGAAAGAAAGAAAGAAAGAAAGAAGGAAAGAACCTCATGCTGGAACATTTAGGATGTGGAATCTTTAAGATCAATGGAAGGTGATGCTGCTTCTTTAAAATGATTTTTAGCTTAGTAAACAGAGAACAAACCGATGAAATTTTCTGTATCTTCAACAAAAGCTGGATAAATTCTCATACTGCTGACTGTGCTGCTCATGAAACTGAGAATGAATAAGCCTTTCTACTTGAATGCACTCAGATAGATGATACCCACAAAATGCCCCACAGGCTTTATGCAGCACAGAGTGAGAGAAATTGTGGGTCCAGTTGACCTTCAGCAGGCAGCAGTTCAAGAGCTGCTAATGAATGGACCAGCTCTTTCTATAATTAGGCATTTGCTGTGAGTATGCAGGGCACTCACAAGTATTCAGTGAGGTCATGCCTTTTCTCCCATTAAGATAGAACACTTTGACAGCCCTTAGAATTGTGCCTCTATTAGAAAATTAACTGCATCTGAGTAGGTGTGTGCCTGTTACTTGAAAGAAGGCATAAATTAGTCATGATATTTCCTGAAGGACAAATGAGTCCCCAGTCATCCTGTATAATTAAGTACCTGTTACGGACAGTTGGAGAAACTTGATATGACAGATGTCAGTGACATTAGCACTGTCGAATTGAGTCGCCCTTTTGGTGAGCTGCTTGTGCCAAATTTGCCAAAAGAGATTAGATGGAGGACATCGTTATTTGCTTTTCTATTACAGTTGGGGTCTTCTGATAAGAAAAATAATGTTTGACTCTGTGATTGTGTATGCAACCAGCATTTTGAAAGAGTGAGTGTGATTTAATAAAAAAATTATTGTTTTACTCTTCCCTAGCTGTATGACTTTTCTACTGATTCCTAGGTAATACTCATGTTTATCCATTCATTTTATTTCTTTTTTTAAATATATTTTTATTGGTGCATTGGAGTTAAACATCACAATGGATTACAAGATTTGTTAGGATATCCAAGTACACATCATCCAATCAACCTTTATCCAATCCCTATCCCATTCCCTCCCCCTCCCTCAATCCCATGCTTGATTTAGTGTTTAACATTGATATATTTATTTACATAAATCATGTGCTTTAAAGAGATTCCATCTTCCCCTATCCCATCCCCTCTGATTGGTCACCTTAACTGCTCCTCTGTAGGGCCCCTTCTTCCACTAGATTCCCTCCTATTACCCATTTCTTCCTAGTTTTGCATATTAGGGAGAGCATCCAATTTTTTTTTTATTTTCTGTGATATTTCTCTGTGTATGCTGGTTTGCAAGTTCCGATCCCACTCTTGAAGGCCTCGGCACCAGCCTGGCCATGCAGTCAGCAAGGCTGGGATTGGTGCCTGTCATTTGGTGAGGCTGTAGCTGGAGCCAGCGAGGCCGAGATAGGAGCTAGCCTAAAGGCAAAGCAGGTGCTGAGGCCTATGAGGCTGGGATCGGAGCCTGCCATGAGGCAAGGCCAATACTGGAGCCAATGAGGCCGGGATCAGAGTCTATCCATTCATTTTAAATTGGAAATATGGTCTCCATTCAGAAATCAATTGTTCTCAGTCCAGGATGCTGAATTGAAGTCAAAATTTGCTCCTCTCTGAGATCTGTCTCTTTGGGCTGGAAGCTTGCTGCGGGGCTGGGTTGTGTGCAGATTGGCTGCATCTTCCTCACTTCTCTTCCTTGGACTGTTCCTTTTCTCCCACTCTAGTGTGCAGGCCAGGTTCGGCTTCTCCAAGGTAGAAATTAAGGGAGTAAGGAAGAGAGAGGAGTGGAGACGGCTCTAAATGGATTAGCGGCAACATAAACTGGCTTTGCGTTCTGCAGGCCTGGTAGGATGTTAAGGTGCATTCAGTTTTCCTAGGCTTTTCCATAGTTGGCCCCTGTCTCCTCCTTTGCCTAAGGATGATGCATCTGGAGCAAAGTTAGTAAAGTGTGGCCTAATGGCCATGTCCAGCCTGCCTCCTACTTTTTCAAATCAATTTTTACCAGAACATGGTTATATTTATTTATTTATGAATTACTTTTGGCAGCTTTTATAGTATAACCAAGGAGTGGAGTTGTTGATACACAGACCACACAGCTTGCATTTGGTTCCTTCCAGAGAAAAAATTGTTGACCTCTCTTCTAGAATTTGGGTAGTCATATTCAACTCTTCTGGAACTAGGAGATATTCAAGTTTTCTTAACAACTTCTTTCCTCCTCCTCCTCCTCCTCCTCCTCTTCCTCCTCCTCCTCCTCTTCCTCCTCCTCTCCTCCTCCTCCTTTTTATGGTACTGGAGATTGAATTCAGGGGCACTCTACCTTAAGCTATATATAGCCTTATTTTATTTTATTTTATTTTGCAGACAGGGTCTCATTAAGTTGCTGAGGCTGGCTTTGAACCTGTGATCCTGTCTTGGCCTTCCAAATACTGGAATTATAGGCATGTATCACCATGCCTGTCCTCCCTTCAACTTCTTGTTGCTAGATTTCTTCTAACCCTCTAGGAAGTGCTATGGCCCATGAGACATCAGCTTTCCCCTGTGGTGCACTCCTAGCCTGAGCATTCATATAGCCCTGTGGAAAAACAGGTGAACTATTCACAGACTTTTTTTTAGGCTCAAAGTGGAGCCATAAGGGTAGTAGTGGGGGTTGACAGTCATTGTATGGCAATAGCTTACTTGAAAAAAACACCTTTCCTTGTAAATAATTCTTTAAATATCCTTAATCTGGCAGAGCATCTGAACATCATATACTGAGTTTTGATATTTCCTTTGTAAATCTACTACGTATGCAGTGTATCATCTGACCTTGGCACTTTATATCTATACTAGGGGTACTTCAGTTTAAACTTCCATGTTAGCATCCTATCAAACATAATAATCTTCATTTCTGAGCAAGTAGATATTTGTCAATTTAGTTAGATTAAAATGATTCAATGTCCCCAAATAGTTTTCTATTATGAGCTGGCTACACTATTATTTAGGAATCATTTAAAAGAATCTTTATGCCAATATAACAAGCTTTTAAAGAACATATGTCCTATGTCACATTAATTTACATAAAGGCAGAGTAAGCAAAATACTTTTAAGTTCTAAACCCTTTCAGATTAATTTATAATCTTGAGATGTTCATTTTAAATTCAAAGAGATTATTATTTTGTATGGCATATGATAAAGAAATTTTTTGTAAAAATTTCATTTTGGATATTATATTTGAGGTTATTTGAAATAACTTTTCAACTATACAAAGACAGATTTTATTTTTTCCAATTTAATTTACAAAAGTGACAAGATACTCAACTTCTTTTATCTCATGGAAAAGTATAGTAAATATTTAAAAAGTAACTTCTATTTTATTTAAGGAGCAAACTTTTTAAAAATGTAGATCAACATGAAAAGACAATTTTTTAAAAGTTTGATGATCAGATTTTTCATATTTGCACTATAAAATTAACTTGTTAATTTAAAGATAAGTTTTCATCTCTTAATAATCTGACAGAAAAATCTCATGAGTTCAATCACCTAAGAACAGGGGATTGCTTCAAGTATACTAGACAAAAATCTACTTCTGAGCTATCCCCTCAGTCCCTCAATATACTTTTCTCTTAGCTAATGGCCCATTCTGGGTATGTGGTAAACAAAACATACCTAAGAATAAACACAATGTAAAACTGTGTAGTGGTCCAGTCCACTGTAGTGGCCAGGGGTATTCACCTTTCCACTGACAACATGACCCAATTGGCTGGGTCATGAGCCTACTTATCTGATCTGAAAAACAAACAAACAAACAAACAAACAAACAAACAACCACTTAATGCCCGTTTAAAGACTTTATATTTTTTAAAATGACACATATAAATGAACTCTTTCATTTATTGGATTTTTTTTTAAGAAGCTATGACTGTTGTCCTGCCCCAGGCTAGGAATTCTTGAGACAATGAGGCTCTTGAGGTAGGTTGGTTGGGGAAGGAGCTGGAAAGTGCTGATGGGGGCAGGGAACAGGAGTACCATTGCCACCAGTGTGCGCTGTGCGGCATGCTGCCAGGACAGGTGTACATGTTTCTCCAAGGGTATGAGTTTGAGCCCAGAGAGTCAGAAGACTTAAAACAGTATAGAAAATATTTCTGAGGTACCATTAGAAGCATGAAATATGAAATGTTTTGACCTTCATGTTGAGCCACAGATTATCAGATTAAGAATGTTCTGCTGCTTAAGTCTATATAAGTGTTTCAGAATCTGAAAAAATTTGATGTCTGAAACACTTCTGGTCCCAAGCATTTCAGATAAGGAATACTCAAGCTGTGTTCATGTAAATACAAATACAAGCTGTGTTCATATAAATACAAATATGTTGTGGGAAGCAGGTGGTAATTGGGTGAACTGTGGCCAAAGCAGATGACACAAGATGGTAAACTAGGGGCCAGATCCAGCTGAGTGTGTGTTATTTTATTTATTTCTCTCTTTTTTTTTTCTTTTGCAGTACTGGGGATAAAACCTAGGGGCATTCTACCTTTGAGCTACACCTCTGGCCCTATTTTTTCTATTCTTTATTTTAAAACAGGGTCTCATTGAGTAGCAAAGGCTTCACTAAGTAGTAGCTGAGGCTGTCCATGAACCGCAGTCCTCTGTCTCAGCCTCCCAAATGCTGGTATTACAAGCGTGCAACACCACGCCTGGCTCATTATCTTTTAATTACTGCACGTAGTCATACATCTTAATGGGATAAAGATGGTTCAAGCATACATGCGCACACCACTCATTTAGCCCTTCTTCACTTCCCACCCCATTCCTCTCCCCTCTCTCCTCATGTATTTTGTTTTTTTAATGCAAATGTATAGCTACATTTAAATTTTTAAAGTACTCTCTAAAATCAGATTTTTAGCCTCTTTGAAAGGATCATAAAAGAATAGACATTGGACCTTCAATTTCACATACATAGCACCTAAAGTCTGGGATTCTCTTTGGAAGGGTCAAGTACTCTTTACTTCATCAAAGTCTCTACCTTTCCTTTCTGCCCCTTACTGATAAATTACCAACTGTAGCTGTGTATATACTTGTTTTAGTCCATCCAGGCTGCTATAACAAAAATACCACAGACTGCATAACATTAGTAGGAGAAATTTACTGCTTACAGTTCTGGAGGCTGGGTAACCCAATGTCAAGTTACAGAAGATTGAGAGCCTGGTGAGCCCTTGCTCTCTGCTTCATAGAGGCCATCTTCTCACCACATGTGCACATAGAGGAAGGGTGAACACATTCCCTCAGCCTTTTTTCATAGGAGCCCTAATCCCATTCATGAGTGTGAAACCCCCATGACTAAATCACCTCATCTCTCAAAGGTTCAAAATCCTAATTTCACCACATTGGAGAAAGTTTTCATTGCATGATTTTGAAGGAACACATTTAGCTCACAGCATTACTGTTTTACCTTGTTATTTTTACTTATTTATCTTATCTTTTTGGTCTAAGAGCCATTTAATTTCTGATCTTTAGTTTAAAGACACAGGAAAATAATGGGAAGGGCAGATAATCTCTTAGAATTGCTGTAAAGATTGCTTAGTATAATATACAAAATGCCTGGGTAGAGCTTGGTAAATAGTATGTGTTCAATAAATGTAAGATATGCTCTCTCCTTTTGTGGTCACTGTTTGGCTTCAGGTCCCTGTCCCGGGAGCTGACAGGAAGACTTCCACTTACATGAGGAGAAGAGATGTTTTCTTTTAAGTATATACCACCTGGCATTTTACAGGAGAGATAAGCAACATGATAGTGTTGGGCTGTCAGAAGAAAATGCTGGATTCAAAAGATTAAACACTTCTTTAATCAGGTGGTGGGTCAGGGTTCTACCGACCTGAGATATGACCCTCTGGGATGTGTGTTTATGCCAGATAAGCTGCTCAAACACAAGCATGTTCAGAGCAGCAATCACCTGGACTTGTTCATCCTCAGAGGCGACAGAAGGACAAATGTTAAGTGGAAACTCAAACTTTTCAGCCTCGCCTTGTACTTTCTGGTTCTGTCATTGGATTTTGCCCTAACTTAATCCAGAGAAATAAAGAAAGGAACACTGTGGGCTTTATGTTTGATATCAAACATGAAATCAGACCTGTAATAGGACTTGTGCTAAGAGTCCCCTCTAAGAAATAAGGTGCCATGTCAATCTCTCTTAAAGTCACCACTGGGAACAAGGAGCCCAGCTAAAATCTCAACAGGTGTGGGATATGTTTTGTTTCAGCATGAAATATAGCTATAGAAAGCATTCTGTGCCCTGATCTGAGTTACTACAAATTGTAATAAACAGTAGTTTTCAGGCTGGGCCTTGCCCTAAGTGAATCCACGTTATAGAGTAGTACTTTGCTCCATTTCAGGTTATCTCCAAATTTTCTGGGGTCACAGGGTCTGTTGCTTTCCAGCTTACTACTATTCATTTCAATAACTGGACTCCATTGGGACAGTTATCATGGTCTAGATTTGGATTTTCTGTTAAGAAGATTTGATTCATTTCAGAGGTGCTTCGGGATATAGCATCTGTTCTTCTGTTCCACAAGTACACTCACCAATCAACATATGTGGTTTGTTTCTGCATAAATTCTGTCCTAAGATTTTGCAATTCTGCTGTGTTTCATTTTCTGTCTTTTGCTATATTTTGAGGCCTTCTTTGCCTACCTATTCCTATGAGCCCTTATTAATTTCTCTAATGATTATTGGTCATGCTGCATAGATTGTCTTCCAAGGATCATTAAAATCTCCTGGGATGAGGGTCTTTTGGTCAGAAGGAGTCATTTATGATGCTTTCTGTCATAATATTATCTGGAGATTTATATCTCCTAAGTACTTTAAGTGGAAATTCTTGTCTTGTATTTATCCTGATTAACTTGTAACAGGCTTTTAAATAATATTGCAGGTACCTCTTTTCTTGATGCTTTAGGTATTAATGGATTTACATTAGTACGATCTTTCAAAACCCAAGGTTATATTTTCTGAGACTGCCATCAATAATTTTCTTTTAACCTCCTTCTCTGTGGGGTACCACGGACAGCCTCAGCTACTTAGCGAGGCCCTTCGCAACTCAGTGAGACCCGGTTTCAAAAATTAAAAAAAGACTAAAAAATAAGGCTGGGAGTGTAGCTAAGAGGTGGAATGCCCCTGGGTTCCATCTCTGGTACCACACACACACACAAAAAAACCAACAACAACAACAACAAAAAAGGCAGAACTGAAAGCAAGGTTAGAAAACTGATAAAACTGATACAGATGCCAAAGAGTTAACACAGGTAGTCATATAAGGTTTACAACATGCAACAGAACTTGTTCAAGGTGCAGAGCTGTACAGAGTATTCCGGATACAACTTGTTTAAGGCAAGGGTTCAGACAGTATGTAGTTGCCAGTGGGCCATGACAAGCATGAAGAGGGAGCTGAGTTGAAGTCCCGGGAACAGGGTTAGGAGTTTGTCACCTGTTTACCTTGGGAGGAGTACATCCAGCAATCTGATAAGATGATGGGTTGGTATGTGCTGTCACACCACTGTCTTACGCACTCCTTCTTTTATATATTCCAGGTGAGAGGGTTGTATAATTCATTGGCCTGATGTGTTTGATAAGCTCATGGGCCTGGTTTCTCTGATACGAGTTTGCTCTGCCCAGGCATCAACATGCCTCTGGTTTAATTTGATAAGCTTACAGATCGTCATTTTTATTAGCATGACTATTCTATCAGTTTGTGCCTTATGATTGTGCTGTACTGCAGTCTTTATTCTTTTCAATAAGCTCTGTATGTCTAGCATCTGATGGCTATCTATTTACCCCGGCAAGTTTTCAAATCCTTCTGCCTTATCACTTGCACTGAAAATGGGGGAACATTCTGTTTTATAAAATGGGGTCACATAAAGCAAAGCATAGCCTGAAAGCTACTCTCTTTATAACATGGAGTGTTTAAGAACAGAGAACAGCCTGTTCTCCATGGAGGTGTTGAAGTGGAGTTAATAAAAAGGAAATATAGCCTAGCGTGGTGGCGCACGCTTGTAATCCCCGCGCTTGGGAGGCAGAGACAGGAGGATCGCGCAGGTTTGAAGCCAGCTGTACTGGCTTAAGAGACCCTGTTTCCAAATAAAAAATATAAAAAATAAGTCTGGGAGTGTAGCCCAGAGATAGAAGTGCTTCCAGAAACCCCAGTACCAAAAAAAAAAAAAAAAGGAAATACAGCAGTCAATACTCTATACCTCTAGATATTATTTCCAAATTACAAAATAATAGACAATACTAAAGTTATATCTGTCAGCAAGGCCTTTACCTATCTGAATTTATAAGTCTGTAAGTAAAGAAAACATGGTGTAAAGACACATACAGTGGACATAATTTTTCAGTTTTGAAAAGAAAGGAAATTCTGCCATTTAAGACAACACAGATGAACCTTGAGAACATTTTATTAAATGAAATAAGCTGAGCAGAGGACAAATACTGTATGACCTCATGTGTGTGTGTGTGTATATATATATATATATATATATATATATATATATATATATATATATATATGTATATATGGTGTCAATACATGACATACACAACTTAGAAGAGAAAAAGTTTATCTGGGCTCAGAGTTATTAGAGGTTCAGTCCACAGGCAGAAACCACCTTGGCATAGGTTGTGTCAATCATGGCAGCCAGAGGCAGAGAGAATGAGAGGAGGGGACCAGGGACGTATATATTCCCCAAGGCTTCACTCTCAGTGATCACCTCCTCCAGCCACGCTCCACCTCTGAACCTTCTGGCATTGGTAAGCATGGTTTCCACACATGAGCTTTTGAGGGATATTCCAAACCTAAACCATAGCATATGGAATCTAAAATAATCAAATTTAAGCCAGGCATGATGGCACAAATCTGCAGTCCTAGTGCTTAGGAGGGTAAGACAGAAGGTTTGCAGGTTCAAAGACAGCCTCAGCAGCTTAGTGAGACTCTCAGCAACTCAGTGATACCCTGTTTCAACAAACGAAAAAACAAACAAAAATAAAAAGGGCTGGGAATGTAGAATTCTCTTGTGTTCAATGCCAAGTACCCCTCCCCTCAAAATATATAGAACAATGTAATGGTCGTTCCTAGGGGTTAGGGAAAGATAGGAATGGGAAAATGTTGGTGAAAGGGTAAAAGCTTCAATTATGTAAAAGTCTCAAGATGTAGGTTCTGGGGATCTAACGTACATCCCCATGAACATATTTAACAATACTATACTATATACTTGAAATTTGTTAAGAGGGTTGATCTCAAGTGTTTTCATCACATGCACAAAAGATGGCAACTATCTGAAGTGATGGAATGTGGTGATTCTTTCACAATCCCTATGTCAAATCATCCAACTGTTTAAATAAATACAATTTTAATTGTAAAAAAAGACAAAATGCTAATGTTGTGACCAAAATGCACTAAAATTAAAAATATAATATAAAAACAATCTAAATCTGTAAAGGAAAAATATCTGTGTTCATAATGAGACTATGCTTGCTTGATTATTTTTATTCCTGGGTAATTTCTATCTAACTTTAAAAGGGGAAATGTAAGATATCTTTTCTTGAATTCCTCTTTTTTGAGGTATCTAAAAATCGTGGTAGAAACTAGTAATTAATTTTTTTGTGATAGTGAGGATTGAATTCAGGGGCATTCTTCCTCTGAGCTACACCATCAATCTGATTTTATTTTTATTTTGAAACAGGGTCTTGCTAAGTTGCAGAGGGCCTCATACACCTGTAATCCTAGTGCTCTGGAAGGTAAGACAGAAGGATTGTAGGTTCAAAGTCAGCCTCAGCAAACCTGTAATTCTCTTGTATCAGCCTCCCAAGTAATGGGATTACAAACATGTGCCACCACACCTGGCATTAACATAAAATGCACATACTTGCATTATTAGTGGTTCTCAAGCTTTAGCACATTTAAGAATCTCTTAGAGGAACTGATTTATGGATAAATGTCCAATAACCACATACCTAGGAGAGAACAAAAAGCCCTGAATTGTAGAATTTGCCAATTTTCATGGTATAAATACTTCAACCACAGAAAATATTAGTCTATCATATGAAGTCAACTGGCTCACACTGATTTCCATTATTCCTGCAATTTTAACAGTCTGTTCTTGGGAGATGGTATTTACTAGCTTCCTCCCCACTACCTGAAGGGCTTCTTAAAGCTATTATTTCTGGACTCTCAAAGGTTCTGATTGAGTAAATCTAGGGTGGGACTGCAGAATTTGCTTTTAAAAATACTTTTATTGGTGTCTTTTAATTATATATCACAGAGAGGCTCAAGGTGATATAGACATACATGCACATAGCGTTGGTGCATTGCCATGTAAGTCCCACCCTGCTTCCCACCCCTCCCTGTATGCATTAGTGAGACTGGTAGTGTTTTTAAAAGGAATTTCCAGTATCTTCCAAAGTAATGATGTCTGGATGCACAGATCACCCTTAGTGTAGCATTTTCCAAGTATGTTTGGCAAAACCCAAGTTTAGTAAGTATTAATGTTTTAGAGGGGGGGAAACCTTCATGATTAAATATCAAGAAATACTACTACAAGCAAAGCTAAATAGGTTTTCCTTATTAGGACTTCCAAGCTTTAATTTGTCCTGCAAGGTGATACATTAATGAAAGAACACAGTTGTCCCATAAGAGATTGATTTCAGGATGGACTGCCACCCCTACTTCCACAGGATACAAGATATGCCAATACTCAAGTCCCTTATGTAATATGGTATAGTATTTAGATAGAACCTATGCATATCTTCTTACATACTTTAAATAATGTCTGGATTACTTTTAATACCTAATGCAATGTAAATTATAAGAAAATAGTTGGTATATAGTTTAGGAAATAATGGCAAGAAAAATGTATATGTTCAAGACAGATTCAATGCTTTTACTTTTATGCAATATTTTCTATTCTCAGTTGGTCAAATCCATGGGTGCAGAACCCACACATAAAGAGAACTGATTGTACAGCATTTCAGAAATTTATTTGCTCCTAGAACCTGTTTTCAAAGTCATGCTGTTCTTCTGAATAACATTAGGACTCACATTTTCTATTTATGGAATTAAAGTTAGAATGCTGGGTCATGGGATTTTGTAAAAGAATTCATTGCACAATACTAAGCATGAAGTAAACACTGAACTATAGATTTTTCAGAAGGAAGTTCACACTCAGTGTGCAGCAAATGGAAAGGCCTTTATCTAAGCACAACCTTTGCCACTTCTTTTGATATTAAATAGAAACTAGGGAACAGGTACTGAGCTCCTTAGCGTTCTTGAAGCCTGTGGCCTAGAGGAATCTGAATCTTTCAGTTCCATAGTTTTAGAGTAAGAAGAGGCCTTAGAGACTGCAGTTAGAGAATTTTGCAGCTTAGAAGAGATCTAAGAGGTCATTTGGTCAAAGCCTCCTGCTCAACAGAGGAGGAAATAAAGCCCAAGGACATAAAGTACCTACCCCAGAGCTGGGGCTAAGACTTCCTAAAGCCAGAAGTTGCTCTTTTCGCTATATTAATTTTTTTCTCTTTCTTGGAAAAAGTTCAAGACTCCAGCTGCCTCTGAGCAAGCAGTTAGGGGGCCAGAAGTCCAAATGTCCTAGTCAGAGCTGTTTCAGAATAATCCTCTTAAATTAAACTGGATATCGGTCTCCTTTGAAATTCTGATTAGTTGAGGATGTTTGATTCTGATAACCCACCAGGGAGGAAATTATGCTCTGAGGTCCAGCAACTTCCAGAAGTCAAGCTGTCAGCTTAATACCAGCTCTTTCTCTCCATTTTTATCTGCAAAACATCCGGGAACGAAGCATGGAGGGCAGAGCTGTGTGAGAAAACACAACAGCACAGAAAGTTGGCATGAATGGAGTCCTGCTCTTAGAAGCATGGCAATATTGTGTGATGCTTTTTCATTACAGTAAAAAAATAAACATGAGGGAAAATAAAACACCTGTGCTGTGTGACAATAGAAGGGTATATATAAGGGTTCCTTTGCATCCTTAGAACAACATGGTCAACTGTCTATTTTGCATTCATTATGCCACTGAAACATTATCTGAAGGAATTGTTCTAGTCCACGAAGCAGAACAATTATTCTCTCATCCCCTTTTCAATACCTACTCTCCATCCTCATGTAGAAGGCACCAGTGACTCAGTAAGTACTAATGGGGTCGAGGTGACACAGTATTTAAACCAACACATAACCAACCCTTCCACTTACTGCTCAGATACACTTATCGAGTACCAACTATATTCCAACTATTGAGCTACATCAGATGGGTATGAAACTGAGCACCCACGAGCCTGATACCTGCTCTCATGAAGCTAAGAGTGTTACATAGATGGCAGATGATAAGGGAAACATAACTCAAAAATGTGTATGTAAAATTACCAGTTGGGATAAATGCTTTGAAAAGAAGGCACATGCTGCTGTGAGTGTGTACAGCATCACAATGTGATGTGATCTAGACTAAGATTTCTCAAACTAGGTGTATGGAAGAGCCACTTTTCCTTTAACTTGTCATTGGTATACAAATTGTATGTTAGGTGCGACTTACCCTGTGAATTTGACAACGTCTGAACTTCTCTTTACCCTGTTCAACAGGTTTGGGTGTCCTGGTAATATTAAAATAACATAAATTTTTTTTTTCTGCGCTGGGCGTGGTGGTGCACGCTTGTAATCCCCGTGCTTGGGAGGTGGAGACAGGAGGACTGCGCTGGTTCGAAGCCAGCTCTGCTGGCTTAAGAGACCCTGTTTCCAAAGATAAAAAAGTATGAAATAGGTCTGGGAGTGTAGCCTGGAGGTAGAAGGGCTTCCAGGAACCCCAGCACCACCAAAAAAGGAAAAAAAAAAGTTTTTTTCTGCCACTGGGGATGAAATCCGCGATCATTCTATCTCCAAGTTACACTTAGCCCTATTTTATTTTTTATTTTGAAACAGGGTCATGTTAAGTTGCTGACAGCTTCACTATGTTGCTGAGACTGGCTTGAAACCTATATTCCTTCTGTCTCAGCCTCCCAAGTACTGGGATATGTCACCACACCCAGCTTTAAAAATTCTTATTTCTCATTTTTAGCATTTATTGTACTGCGAAGAGCTTGCGAATCAACATTGAACTAGGGATTGCACATTGAGGAGTTCTGACTTAGAATGCCAAATTAAGAAAGCTTTCTTGAAGGAAATATTTGCATGGTAATCTGAAGAACATATAGGCAAAACCAAGATAAGAAAGAAAACTCCAGGTAGGGGAAATACAGGAAAATGCCAGTATGGCTGGAGAGTACAAATGAATGGGAGATGAGCCAAGAAGAGTTGGGTGTGCAATGCCAGGCCATGCCTGTGTTATATTCATGCCTTTTTCATGGCAAGGGTAAGCTCTTGGAGGGTCTTAAGCAGGGGGACTTGATCAGGTTCAGGGTGTTAAGACTACCTTGCTGAGCTGGGCGCAGAGGCATGCACTCCTGTAATCTCGGTATTTGGGAAGCTGAGACAGGAGGAGGACCACTGGTTCGAGGTCAGCCTTGGCAGGTTAGAGAGAACCTGTTTCAAAATGAAAAAATATAAAGGGGTGGGGATAGTAGAATGCCCCTAGGTTCAATCCCCAGAGGCCCCCCCCCCAAAAAAAAAAAAAGAAGAAGAAGAAAAAAAGGAAAAGATATCATCTTGGTGTGGTATGAACAATGCATTTTGGTGTGTTTTTGTTTGTTTGGGCTGCTATAATAATATACCAGAAACTGGGTGGGAGCTTATAAACAATAAAAATTTATTTCTCACCTGGAGGCTGAGGAGTCCAAAATCAAGGTGCTAGCAATTTTTATGCCTGATAAACACCTGCTTTATAGTTCTCAGAGTCTTCTGGCTGAGTCCTCGACGGAGGAAGGGGCAAAGGATCTCTTGGGGGCCTCTTTGACAAGTATGTTAATTCCAATTACGAGGGCTCCATACTCATGACCTAGTCACCTCCTAAAGTTCCCACTTCCTGATACCCTCACCTTGGGGTTAATATTTCCACATATGAATAGTGTAGTGACAAAAACATTCAGACCACAGCAGGAGGACCAAAGTGAAAGCAGGAAAACATGACTGATACTCGACTGCAGCGGTTCCTGTCCCTTGAGCGGGTCAGTGAGCTTGTGAGATTGAGGGAGTGAAGCAGTGTTTCTGGGGGAGTGGACAGGAGGTGGAAGGAATGGGAAAGAGCAAGATGACTTTTCTGGAGCCTTATAAATCATCCCAATATTCTGCTATAATGCAGAAAGAGAATACTGCTTTTTTTTTTTTTTTTTTTTCTGTTCAGGACCAATGAAATATCTCATTCCCTAAGGAAGTCTTTTGGCAGAAGATGGAATTCCATTTCCCAAGCCCTTCAGAGGCTCTGCCAATGTTTTTGGATGTGCTTTACAACTGCCATTCTTTCTCCATTTTTCCATTTCTGGAACTTAATGAATATAAATTATTCTTTTTTTTTTGGTGGTACTGGGGTTCCTGGAAGCCCTTCTACCTCCGGGCTACACTCCCAGACCTATTTTATATTTTTGAAACAGGGTCTCTTACGCCAGCGCGGCTGGCTTCGAACCTGCGCGATCCTTCTGTCTCCGCCTCCCAAGCATGGGGATTACAAGCGTGCGCCACCACGCCCGGCCTAAATTATTCTTTAGGCTGTTTTCTCACTTTTAAAATCTTAGTTCTAGAAGATATTGATAAAAAAAAGTCTTATCTCTCATCAACCTAGAATACTCTGTTTCAAAATAAAAAATAAAATAGGGCTGGGGGTATAGTTTAGAGTTTGAATGTCCCAGGGTTCAATCCCCAGTACCAAAATAAGTAAATTAAATAAATAACACTACAAAGAATCTCATTAGAAATTAGATGTATGTCTCTATTACTCTGAATTTTATCATGATGTATGATTACAATGCATCAATACAAAATAAGTAAAAAATAAAAAAGAATATATTTGGGAAGTGCTGGGTTAGCAAGGAGTCAGACTTGTTTTTCTTCAGTGCGGGACTTCTAGAGCACTTAATATGTTAATGTGCATCTTCAGTTTCCAAGAGGGAAGATGTACTTATTTAGTTGTGGGTCCTTTATGTCAGGAGCATGTACAAGGTCACTGTGGAACATTCTTTGGGAGAGGATGCTGTGTGGTGGCTAGCATTGAGATTTTGGTTCTGCTTTATGTTGTTTGAGGCAAGAAGTGAACTAGGATATTCTAGTTCTGTTCCATAAGGTGCTTTTACTAATAGGTTAAGCAAGCCTGTTTTTGGAGTCAGCACCCCCTGTACTGAGCATGCAGTTCTGGCTCTGTTGTGAGAATGGCTTTATGCTAGTACTCAGTGTCTGTTCCGGGACAGCGTTCTGTGCATCTGTCCTGGGACAGGATGCTCTAACCAGGAAATAAATCAGAAAGGAAGACTATCTGCTGCTTCCCTGATGGGCTCAGGTGACATCTGTTTAAGAGTAGTGTGCTTTCCATTTTAGCTGCCTGGACAGCAGCAGTGTTTAGAAGTGTTAGCTATGTCTACTGAAGCAAAGTCCTCTCCATCTTCCTTTCCTCCTGGCCTTTGGGGACCATCGCAAAGAATGGAAACAAAAACATGTGTTTTTAAGTTTAGTAAATGGTGTCATCCATCAACAGGTACTTGAGATCACTAGTTTAAAGTGCACCTAAATGCCTTGGGATGGTGGTATTAAAATGCAGATTTAGACTGTAGATCTGTGTGGGGGGTAGAAAGCTTTACTTTTCCTTCCTTCCTTCCTTCCTTCCTTCCTTCCTTCCTTCCTTCCTTCCTTCCTTCTTTCCTTCCTTCCTTCTTTATTTTGTACTGGGAATTGAACCCAGGGGAATTTTACCTCTGAGCTATACCTCCAGCCCTTACTATTTTTTTTTTAAACAGTTTCCCTAAGTTGCTGAGGCTGGTCGTAAACCTGTGATCCTTCTGTCTCAGGCTCCCAAGTTCTGGGATTTGAGGTATGTACCACCATGCCTGACTATTCTAATGGGTTTCCAGGTGAGTACAGTAAGCAGTATGCAAAGCAAAGTTTGAGTAACCATGATCAGAATTCATCAGTCTTACATTTTGGAGTACCAGAGAATCCCCTGGTCTATTTCCTATAAATGCATATATTTAGGCATCACTTCTAGATATTGTTATTTAGCAGATCTGGAGTGAAACATAATAATTTATATTTATCTTTATTTTTTGCTCTGGTTTCAATGTGTCCCTCCAAACTCTGTGTTGGGCACCTAACCCGTACAGAAATAGTATTTAGAGGTGGGGACTAATGGAAGTTGTTTAGGTCATTAGGCTCCATACTTATATAGATTAATGCTGATTATTAAAAGGCTTGAGTCTGTACTTTTGCTTGCTTTCTCTCTTTTTCTCCTTGCCTTTCTGCCATGGCATGATGAAGCAAGAAGGCTCCAGATAGCTGCTGGCCCCTTAATCCTAAACCAGGAGCCAAGTACACTTCTGTTGTTTATAAATTACTTAGTCTGTGGCATTTTGTTATAACAGCACAAAACAGACAAAGATACCCTTTACCTCTATATATTTCAGTGTTTAAACCCTAAATTTAAGACAATTTCCTTGCATAATTACAGTATAATCTTCAAAAATCAGTCAATTAATCTTGATCTTGTTATAATAGTGTTATCTATAGATCGTATTTGAATTTCTCTAATTGTCCCAATCGTTTCCTTTAAAGCACAACTTCCCTAAAACAACTTTCAGGCCTTGGCCAAAGGCACCAGATGTTTACATTTTTGAATTAGTTCAGACTTAAGAGAATAAGAAGTAATAGGAAGGAATAGAAAACAATAGATTCACACTCCCACCAACAGTGTAAAAGAGTTCCGATTTCCCCACATCCTTGCCGGCATTTGTTATTTGACTTCTTTATGCTTGTCCCTCTGATTGGAATTAGATGGAATCTCAGCGTAGTTTTGATTTGCATTTCTCTGATGGCTATTGCTGTTGACATTTTTTCATGATATCTATTGGCCATTTGTATCTCTTCTGTTGTGAAGTGTCTATTCAATTCATTTGCCCATTTCTTGATTGGGTTATTTGTTTTGCTAGTGTAGAGTCTTGAGCTCATTGTATATTCTGGATATTAGCCCTCTATCAGAGTTGTAGCTGGTAAAGATCTTTTCCCATTCTGTAGGCTTTCTCTTTAGGTTCTTGATGGTTTCCTTTGAGGGGCAGAAACTTTTTAGTTTGATACCATCCCACTTGTTAATTCTTGATTTAATTTCCTGTGTTTTGGAGGTCTTGTTGAGAAAGTTACTGCCTGTGCCTGTGTGTTGGAGTGTTGAGCCTATGCCCTCCTCTAATAGCTTCAAAGTCTCTGGGCAACTATGGAGATTAGTGTGAAGATTCCTTAGAATACTGGGAATGGATCCATCATATGATCCAGCTATACCACTCCTGGGTATCTTTCCAAAGAGAATGAAATCAGAGAACTACAGAACATATGCATACCCATGTTCCTAGCAGCACAATTCATAAGAGCCAAAATATGGAACCAACCTAGGTCTCCGTAAACAGATGACTGGATTGCAAAATTATGGGAAATGCACACAATGGAATTCTACTCAGCGATATAGAAGAAGAAAATAATATCATTCGTAAGAAGATGGAAAGGCCTGGAGAACATTATGTTATGTGAGATCAGCCAAGCACAGAAAGAGAAGGGACAAATGTTTTCTCTAATATGCCCAAACTAGAGAGTATTAGGGATACCAGAGGGACTCCAGATAATGGAGGGGAAACCTCAGCAAAGCTAGAAAGGAAGGGTAGGGGAGGAAGAAGGCTGAGATTGATTAACTGGAGGAGCTACATTCGAATATGTGTATAAGTGTGAATGTATCATGGTGAACCTGGACACTCATTATTGGGAGGGAGAGAAAGGGGAAGGGGGGGGAGGGCACGAAGCACTGTGTGAATATATGCCATTTTCAGTATGATCCACATAAAAAAAGAAAACAAATTAGAATAAATGTAAAAGAAAAAAATTAAAATGCATAAATAAAAAAGAAAGCAATAGAATCTGGTAGGAATTATAGCTACCTGAAGTGAATAGCACTTCTGATGACATTTAAATTACAATATCTTAAAACTATAGTTTTATATGCACACCTCCAGCCTCCAGCTTCTCTCTGCCGCTTCCATTCCTGCGACTATGTCCTTGAAGCCTGAGACTTCCCCAGGTATGTGATTTTCCTTTGCATAGCATCTTTAGTTCCCCTAATAGAGCTCTTGGCTTTGCCAGGCAACACAGCCACAGTCAGTTATTATGCCCACGAGGCAATCCATCATTCACTCAGGCAAATGGATAAATGCTAGTTAGAAATGCCAGGTGGGGTTGTGAGCTTTTAAGCTTGTTAAACACAGGTCAGCCTATTGCCTTTCAACTACTTGCTTCCAGGTTGCTGAACTGGTTCCGTGTCAAGGATCACACCCAGACAACTAATGAGGTTCTTCCTGGAGTGGGCATTTAATGTTCCCTTGCAAAACAGCAGCCAATGTCAATCCAATATAGTTTTGATTAGTTGTGACTAAACAAAACCACCTTTTCAGCAGAAAGACATTCTCTTTTTTTGTGTTTTGAGGAAGTTGGCAGTTTAGAAGTCTGATGTCTGGCTTTCCCACTAAACTGGAATCAGGGCCATCATAGCCACAGCTGGACATAAACCAGGACTCTTGCCAATCCTAAGACAGAAGCGAGGCACAGGACCCACCTCCCAGTGCTGCCAGCCTGCAGCTTCACAGCATCTTACCTGAAATCCTGGCAGCCAGATTTATTTCAGGATCCAGAGGTGTTTGGATTTTAAAAAAGCAATACAGACCATATGCCACGTACTATGCAAAACCTCAGTGGAATCAAGGGCCACATCTCAGCATCAAATACATTAATATTGATCTAGCAAGACTATAAATATGCAGTCAAGTGGGAGAAATAAAGACTAACACATTTTCTCAGGAGTTCTCGTTAGTGTTTACAGCCACATGATTTTGGTTAGCTTGCGGTTTACTTACAAAGGAGTGATGAAAAAACTTTGAATTTTTCAGGTCTGTCTGTATTATTTGAATTGCACATGAGTCATGATGGACCTGTTCAAGAATCTGTGATGGTAGATTTTAGTCTGTAGTGCTCTGTGAGACAGTTTAAAAAAAAAAGAGTTGCAATTATGAAAACTGAGAAAGCCAAAGGAAAGTTGGAAATCAAACTCACACACTGAGGAAAACATAAAAAATATGCAATACTGGCTGGTTCTGCCTATTATCATAGACAACATCTGGTGGAATGCTTTATAAAGAAGAGTGCTAGTCATGTTCCACTGATTAAATCACTTATTACACTTTAGGATGCTGCTGTTATACCCCGTTTTACAGATGAGAAAACTGGCATTCAGAGAGGTTGAATAATTTGCCTAACGTCACCTAGTCAATGAATAATAGAGCCGGGATTGGGATGTGGGTCTTTTTGATTCCAGTGAGTTCTAGGTCCTTAGTCAAGATGCCAAGCTACCCGTATGAAATTGATGAGCAACACTTTTTGTTGATTTTACTTGTATGTGTAGTTCACCTAGGGAATCAGCCAACTTCTTGAAATCTAATCAGTTGTCATCCCAAAATATAATCACATTATCTCTTTATTCCTATTTCAGTTTTCAACATTTTGGTTAGTTCATTGATCCAAAGTCTGCTATCCCCATTACATATCATTATCACATTAAAATAATTTGGATTGAGGTTTTTAAAGTGATTCACTGTATTATTTCGTTCCTAAGAGTAATTTAGGGCTTAAAACATTTTTAAAGTTTATATATTGAGAGTTCCTAAGGAAGCAAGTAGACTATCCCCAAGTATAAAATAGCTGCTGAGTTCAACTTGAGTGAGAAGGCACTTGTTAAGTTTCTCTTTTGTGCCTCATAATCCGCTTGAGCTGGAGCTAGGAAAAGGAGTGAAGTCCTTGCCCTAAAGGTTTCCCCAGTTGGATGGCAAGACAAAACAACAGACAAGTAACTATGTGAAAATGAAGGAGGAATCACACAAAGGATGTAAAGCAAGGAACAAAGAGGGGCAGATCCACAGAGAACAGACCATTGCCACACAGTCAATACATGCATCTCATACATGTGTGGTGTGTGACATTATCTCTAGATGCCTAGCAGTCATTCTGCAGTGGGCTCTTTATTGTCTTAATTACTCCATGAAAACACAGTAACAATATACATTCTGGAATGTGTGTGTGTGTGTGTGTGTGTGTGTGTGTGTGTGTGTGTATGTGTGAGGAAATTTGGAGTTGGAGTTGTTTGTGAATTATGAAATCATTATCATATTCTTTATTTGGGTTGTATTTGCATTTCCAAAATATCAGTGTTGATCAATTTCCCCTTCCCAATCTTACATCTTTGATATAACCTTCTCTTCTCCTTCTCATTTGCTCTACTCAAGCCATGCTGGACTCCTTGGTACTCTTACAACTCTGCACCTTGCTCATACCCCAGGGCTGTTGGAGCTGTTCCCTCTGCTAGGAGTGGTCCCCCTCCAGATAACAGTGTGGCTGCCTCCCTTGCTCCAGGTCAGTGATGGCCCAGCTGCCACCTTCTCAGTGTATCTCTCCCCACAGTCACTGCCTTAGCACCCTGTGATTGTGTGGCTTCTTTCTTGCACTTTCTCCACCACGCTCACCTTGAGGGGACACATTCCACATGTCAGTTATGTGTTTATTTATGAGTTCCCTGAAGCCAGGCGTTTTACCTCTCTAATTCACTGGTACTTCCGTGGCTCAGGGACATCATTTGGGATGTGGCAGGTGCTCCATCATTACGTGCTGAATGATTTAATACATTTCTACGATCAACCTGGCCATTGCTATTTAGCTATTGGTGTTACCCAAGTGCTTGTTAAATATATTATATTCTTTCAGTATGAAAGAAGGCTCCAGGATGCATATGTTTCGCTTTTTTTTTCTTTTTTTCTAGAAAAGCTCCTCAGTGAACACTGTCATGGAGGGCTGGCTCTCAACTATGCACAAGGTTAACTTACACTGAAAAAGCAATTAGCTTTAATAGCAAAACAAGACATAGAATTCTATGTGAACTGGAAGCCAAAATGTGGACGTCATTTATTTGCAGGAGGTGTCTCAAGATCTCACTTACAGCCTACGGAAATATCTCCCAGATGGAACTGCTTTGGTGAAAGCAACCTAGAATGCTGAGAGACCTCAACCTGCAATGTGGCTCTCAGCCCTGTAGAGTGAGGACCTCATGTTGTCAATGCCCTGGAGTTTATGTGCCTGGGGGAGGCTAGCTCATTGTACCAAATTCAGAAGAAATTGAAGAACATGCCACAGCGGGAGACACAAAGTTCAGAATGAGAAAAGGACCTTATACAGGAACCAGAATTCTCTTTTGCTTGAATAGCGTCTTCTCTCCCTGGTGGCAGATGGAAACAAAATGGTATTAGAAGCCTTGTTGGTCAGAGTGGAATCTAATGAACTGACTTCTCAAGAACTTCAAGTTCCCATAGTGAGGTGATTCAAACCCCTCACCAAGAGAAAGCCTGGAAACCTCTTTCTTGGCTGGATCAGAATTACCCAAACACGCCTCCCTACTTCTTTCTCCAGATTTCCTTGGATGACCAGCTGCCAGTGAAAACCCATCTTAATTTTTTATTTATTTTTTTAACAACACAGAGCCATGTCTTCTTTGGCTAGTAAAATGCTTTATCTTATTAAGGTAACTGCACATTTCTAATATCGCCATTGATTTAATTCCAGAAAACCAACTCTATTTTTTAATGTCTTAGAGGACATATTCCTCATGACTTCCAAGCACAATGAATGTTTCTAATTAATTTAAATAAAGTCCTTGTCGCCTTCTCCTCCTGGGTTGTCCTAACATCAAATGATGACTCTGGGAAACAGCAGATGTCTTCCTTTAGAAGTGTGTGTGGCAGTGGATGGAGGCTTTTAGAACATATGCCACTCACGCTAATTGCTCAGCGATTTAAAACCATGTCCTTTCATATTATCATTTCTGAGCACTGAATGAATGCCAGGACCCTGACTGTCTTGGAATTTTATTGAAGAGACATCTAGTGGGGCTGACGCAGAAAATTATCATTCTGAATTCCGCATCACAAAGGCTGGAAGATTCAGTGCCAAGAGGGACCTCTAGTGTTCTGCGAAATTTCAGATTCAATAATGCTGAGATTCTTTACCTTCTTCTCTTTTCCACTTGTCAAACAACAATGTTTAGATATTTAAATTAATGTACTTTTATTTGCAGTTTGCTATTCATACATAAAAAACAAAGATGCTTGGCCTGCTTAGGGGTTCTGTCTAGGTGTTAAAAACAAACAAACAAACAAACAAACAAACAAAGGATTGAACCCAGAGTCATTCTACCTCTAAACTACACCCCCATCCATATTTTTATTTTTATTTTTGAAACAAGGCCTCACTAAATTTCTCAGAGTCACACTCTGATGCTGAGGCTGGCCTCAAATCTGTGATCCTCCTGTCTCCCAAGTACTGGAATCCTCCCACGTAATGGAATTATAGGCATGTACCACCATGCTCAGCTCTGTCTAGGTGGTTCTTAAGTGGATGGATTTAAATAAAATAAATGCTTTCTATGGAGCACTAGGATACATCATTTTTATCAGAAATGATATTTCTATAATATCAAATTTCATATATTAAGCATCCAATATAGGGGTCCTTCCCTCCTTGGATTGAATCCAGGGACATCCTTTCTCCAAGCTACACCCCCAGGCCTATATTTATATTTATTTTGAAGTAGGGTCTCACTAAGTTGCTGACAGAGACTGAGCCAGGTGTGGTGGCACATGCTTGTAATCCCAGTACTTGGGAGGCTGAGAAAAGAAGATTGCAGGTTCGTGGCCAGCCTCAGCTTAGTGAGGCCCTGTTTCAAGAAGGGCTAGGGATGTATCTTAGAGGTAGAATGACTCTGAGTTCATCCCCAGTTCCAGAAAAAAAAAAAAAAAGATGCAGAAACTGGTCTTGAACCTGCAAACCTCCTGTCTCAGCCTTCCAAGTATTGGGATTAAATATATGCACATTATTTCTTTTAATTGTTATTAATGGCACTATTATTTTTCTCCATGTCTTGTAGATGAAGAATCTGAGACATAGGGAAATGGAATAACCAAATATAGAAAAATGCTAAGCAGAAAGGTCTAACCCTGATTTAACATGTCTCTGATTCCAAAAACCTATATTTTTTAGCTATGACACTTTTCAGCATAGACGTGAAGAGTTTAAAAAGTCACCTTTCTCCTCCCTCCCTTCTTCCTACCCCTCCTTCCTTCTCTCCTCCCCTCCTTCCTTCCCTGTTCATCTTTCTTCACTCTCTTTTTCTACCCTTTCTTTCTTTTATTTATTCCAGCAGGTGGGGTTCAGGACACTCTATTCCAAAATACAACTCTTTGGTGTTTGAGAGAACAGTAAAAGCAAGAAAGACATTCTCATCTCTCCATTTTTATCTGCAGCAAGTCAGAAGGCCCTCGAGAGAGGTGCTTTCCTTATATCCAAGAGTAAAGGACAGTTTCATCTCTTAGGACACAGGTGCAGCACAGAATATGAATAACTGGACTTAATAAGTTCTCCCTCCCCCAGCTTACTATCCTTAGATAGTAGTTTTTTTTTTTTTAATCTGATCACACTTTTCCATGACTGTCTATTCAGGTTTATCTGTTTCTTTGGGTCTTTATTTCCTTATGAAGCCTCCCATTTCTTTTAAACCTTGTGTTACAAAAATCTGTCCGGGCTTCTCTTGTTCATCTGTCTTTTGTGATAGGGGGTCTTAGACATGAATCTAGTGATAGGTGAGGGAAAAAATCTTTACCTCTCATACACACAGTCTTTTCTTTATTATCCTAAGCTAGCAAGTATATCCATTTCCTCTCAGAAGCTTGGTGACATTTGCCACGGGAGTGGATTTCTTTCCGTCAGGGTTACACTTGTAATGGCATTTTGACAACCTATGGGAGTTGGCACACTTTGTCTTGACACTGCTAAATGATCTCCCGCATGGAATCAAAGCAGATATTTCACATGTCACTGCTGGGTAATGGCTTTTCTTGGGTGGTGTCCAATCCTGAGAACTGGTGCTATTTTATTATCTTGATGAAAATTGTTATTTGGCTTTTCCCAGCTCTCCAATTATTCTGTCTTAGGATCTCCACCTCAGTTGGAGAGGTAAGCCTGGCTTGAAAACCATGTACTTTTACTGAAGCGGACACATCAAGGTTGAGTGAGTCACTCCTTAGAAGTGGAACATTCAGAAACCTTTCATCTCAGGACAGTGCCTGGAACCTCATGGTTTTCCAACCATAAAGGGTTTTTGTCTTTTGAGGTTTTATGCTTTGTTCATTTCCAGCTTTTGAACTGGACCTAGAAGTCCTTTTAGAAAAATACAGATGATTAGGCCAGATGTGGGGAGGCTGTGGGTTGGATGGCTGAAGGGAGGCTCAGCACAAATCTTATTGAGTGCATGAGCACCTCCTGGGTCTGCCTAGCATCTGTCTGTTGGCAAAATTCCTATCCATTGTTTGGTGGGGCCACCATGCATGTGGTCATATGGTCATGTGGGTGACTCAAAAAATTTACCCCAACCTTTTCAATAGTGCGGTATTTCCTGTAGTAGGTGTCTAACTCAAGAACAGCCATTTAGAGTCATTTCAGGGGCACTGATATGGGACTGACAGAGAAAGGGCTCCTCCTTCTGAAGATTACAAATCCAGAGGGCCATTGAAATCTGAAGCTGCAGAGATAATTTGCATTGTCCAATGGAGAAAACTTTTCTTCTTCTTTTTTTTGTGGTACTAGAAAATGAACCCAGGGTCATTTTACCTGAGTTATCCTCTCAGCCTTTTTTTAGTTTTTTATTTTGAGGCAGGGTTTCCCTAGGTTGTTGAGAATCTTGCTGGGTGGCTGAGACTGGTCTCAATCTTGTGTTTCTCCTATCTCAGATTTTCAAGTGATAGAATTAGAGGTGTACACCACCATTTATGGTGAGAAAACTTAAGAAGGAGTGAAGCAGAGCCTGAAGATGAATGAATGTAAAACAATTTTATCTTAATGTCATCATCTGATGCTGTGGATCTAGCTACACCTGACTTCTAAGAAACCTACTCCTTGACTTTGCAGTTGACAGGCAGTATGTCTCTGTTTGGCTCAGACTGATTTCAGCTGGGTTTTGTCACTGGAAACTGAAATTATCTTGACTGATACAATAACGTAGTCAGATGTTTGTGGTCAAACAAACAGGAATAGTAGAAGTAGGATCCATGTACTTTCTAAACTCATCGTCTTGTAAGAAGAATCTTATGAGGCCAGCAAATGGTCTCCTGCTATCAACTATAAATAAGTCAAGGATTCTTGTTGCTCCTGCTGTTCTGCTAACACCTGATTCATATAGAGTAATCAAACGTTGGATAGTCTGTCTCCTGATTCTTCTTTCTCCATTTGGTGTAAGATATTTGTATATAACTCAGGACATAGTTGCTCTGATCATTAACTTTTGATAAAAATAAATATTGGTGTCGCGATATTTAATTCTTTGAAATTGAGTTGCACTGCCTTAGTCCCCAAACCATCATCGCTGAGGACATCTTTTTTATGTGAAGCATATTGTTTACTTGCACATTACACTTGGTAAATAATTATAATTCTGTTTTTACTATAATCATTACATTTAAAGCAGTCAATAAGAACTGATTTTCATTTGCTAAAGCCAGAATTTCTGTATGTACAAAGCCTGCTATAAACATCAGTTTTGAGTGCGATGTTAGTTTCTTTTAGAATATTTTCAATATTGTATACAGTTGGCCCTTCACACCCATGGCTTCCATAGGCAGGGATGCCACTAACCACACAAAAATTTAGAAAAATATTATCACTGTATTGAACATGTATGAACTTTTTTTTGCCATTGTTCCCTAAACAATGAAGTACAGCAACTATTTATATAACAGTTATATTATAGTAGATGTTATAAGTAGTTCTGAGATGCTTTAAAGGATGTGAGAGGAGATGCATAATCTATATGCAAATACTAAGACATTATATAAGGGATTTGAGCATTTGAAGAATTTTAAGATCTTTTGGGAGTCCTGGAACCAGTCTCCCTTGGATACCAAGGGATAGCTGTACATTATAGTTATAAATACATTGTAAATACTTTATATAAAAGGATATTTATACTCTATTATAATTGGACACTCTAAGTTTTCACATTTTGCTGAGTACTAGAAAGATAAAACGGTCACCATGCTAATAAATTTCTTAGTTTAATTTGTAGGGAAGGAAAAATACGTCTTTTATTTACCACTGCAGATTCATCAACTGAGGTCCTGAAAATTAGATTGTCCAATGATAAAGGGAGAAAAGTCATTTTTTCTTTTTTAGGACAGGGAGCTTTTTATAGTAAAGAAGCAAAGACTCAAAGAAGTAGATAGACTCAAGGTTTTATACTCCACTTTTTAACAAAGAATGATAACCTGTGGAGACATAGTAAAACAAAGGAGAAGAATTTGGGGCTTGCTGAAGGACAACAAACTGTGGGAAGATGAAGCCAGGGGAAGACAAGTGAAGGAGGCGAAGATGTTGAGCTCACCTTGGTGTCAACGTTCCATCTTCTTCACAGCCTGAAGGCTTCTCTGGGAAGGGAATTTATGCCACTCTTAGTTTCTCATTTTTTTTTTTTTTTGAGAAACCAAGCTCTGGGAAGGCTTCTTTTTGTACCTGTTAAACCTCAAATGTCTTCAAAATAACCCTTATGCCAAAATGATATATTTTGGGGTGGCCTAAAACTCATTCATATATTTCTCCAAAAGTTTATTTACTGCTTAACAATAATAACAACAATAACAAAAATTTGTTAAATACAAAGTTGAAAGAGACATGACTTCTGCTCTCAAAGACCTCACAGATTGCTTGAGGAGAAAGTAATGTGATTCTCAGGGCACGATGACCCAGTGGCATAGTAGACGAATGTGTGTCTTACACATTTGAGCAATTAGGATTCCATAAGAACACTGCCCGCTCTCCATAGCCTCTGGTCAGCCTGATGCACTCATTTTCTCCCAAATGTATGGGGTGGCCACCACTGCATAGTGTGACCACGTGACAGGCGTATGTGATTGGCCTATGGGGAAGTAGCAAGATGGTGCTAGTATGCCAAAAGACAGGATATGTGGTTTGTTACAGGCTATATTTTGAGTGACATAAATCAATTGTGCTGGATTTTCAGGTGATGTGTTTGGGGTTAGATGAGGTCAAGTAGAGCCCACTTAGAACTCACCATGATATTTTGGTACCTATTAAAAAAAAAAAAACTTAATGGGAGGCCATTGGACTTAAAATGGCTCCAATGCCTTGGGTTCCTATGTAAACAAGATGAGATCTTGCCCCACCAATTGCAAGCAGCCAACTGGGCATTAGTTATGTTAACAAAGACTTTTTACTGGGCTAATGCAAATAAGGAAACTATATGGTATTAACCAACCAAATATTATTTTGCTTTACTCTCTCAGTCATCATATAAAAGCTTTTGCTGCACCCTCTTCTTGCTAGCCCTTGGGCCATTGTGGCTTTGGAACTGCCTGATCAGGAACTACTGTTAAGTCAAATAAATGCTCTAAATTTTAATGTCCCCCCATTACCACTGGCAAACACCAAGACCATCAACTTCAGTGGATCTTCCATGGGAAACTGGGGACACTAAGAAGCAGTGCCCACTGAAACCTTTCCCTGATCTGCTATTCCCAGATTGGAACTCCTGGGAAGGCAGCTCCTGTGGTTATCATGTTCGCTTCTCATTTCTGTGAGATGGGAGGCTTGTTCTACCAAACCTTTTATCCCATTGTTTAAGCACAAGGAGGGAATCTCACTTCACGTTGGGAAGCATTACAGACAATCCTGGAGGATTGTCACAGAAAGGGACTTGGGTGCAATTGGAAAATCCATTCTTTACAACTTTTCATAAGCATTTATAACTGTGGCTGGACCATTTGATGCACAGTTACTGTCAGGATTTTGTGTGACGATTCTGCCATCACATATGTAGAAATCCTAAGGAAACTCAGCAAAGTCAGACCTGCAGCCAAGGACCTCTAGCAACATTTTCTGAATCTTTAAAACCCACGGACTTAGCCAGGTGTGGTGGCGCACGCTTGTAATCCCTGCGCTTGGGAGGCGGAGACAGGAGGATCGTGCTGGTTCGGAGCCAGCCTTGCTGGCTTAAGAGACCCTGTTTCCACATAAAAAAGTAAAAAAAAAAAAAAAAAAAAAAAAAAGGTCTGGGAGTGTATCCCGGAGGTAAAAGGGCTTCCAGGAACCCCAGTACCATCAAAAAAAAAAAAAAAAAAAAAAAAAAAAAAAAAAAAAACAAACAAACAAACAAAAAAAAACAAAAAAAAAAAAAACAAAAAAAACAAAAAAAACCCCAAAAAACCATGGACTTCAAAGATCATTATGTTCAGGGTAGAAAGGTATATGAAGGGAAAATCAGCTCCCCCACTAAAATCATGCCATTGTCAAAATTGTATAGATTTCTAAGCCTTGCAGATTCATTCCCTTTCCTTTGCCACCATATGAATGTAGAAGGATTTTTTTCCCTCTGTGCATAAAGAGGAAATCATGCTCTGGCAGCTGCATCCTGAGTAATCACTTTTGAGATTGGACTGTTTTCTTAGCTGTAAAGGCTATATTTGCATTTCACCAGCTGCTTTCTTAATGATGACTAGAATATTTTTGGTAGTGGCGCTGGCTTCAGGAGAGGTAGTGATGCTACCTAATCTTTCCTTAATAAGGGAGTTTTGCATCAGAGGAAATGACACTTATTTAGTACAATCCAGATGTCTTCTTCTTGGGTGTTCCCTTACTGCCAGCCTTACTGATCACCCCAACTATTAGTACTCGAATAAAGACGACTTGAGGTTCCATTGCGCAAGTAAAAGGAAATAGAGAATACTGTTAGCTATTCTCTAAAGAACAGCCTCAGGCTCAGAAGTCGGGTGGATGTGATAACTTGCTCCTAGGCTTTCTCCTTTTTTTTTTTGGTACTGGAGCATTCTATCCCTGAGTTATACTCCCAGCCCTTTTCATTTTTATTTTGAAACAGGGTCTTGCTGGCCTTGAATCTGTGTTCTTCTTGTTTGATAATGTAGGGAAGGAAAATAATCCAAGCACTAGGATTATAGGTATGTGCCACCTCGCTTGGCTTAGCTTTGTGCTTTTGCTATCACTTCTATATGGTTTCAGATGGTCTTCTTTCTCATCCTTCATCTTCCCTAATGCTGCTTATAGAAAGCATTTTTGTATTATTGACTTTTTACAAAAGACTTAAGAAGCTGAGCATGGTGCATGCTTGGAATCCTAGTACTTGGGAGGCTGAGACAGGAGGATCACAGGTTCAAGGCCAGCCTCAGCTACTTAGTGAGGCCCTCCACAATTTAGTGAGACCCCGTTTCAAAATATAGAATAAAAATTAGGGCTGGGGGTGTAGCTTGAAGATAGAATGCCCCTGGGATCAAAATGCCTCTCAGTACTGAAAAAAAAAAAAAAAAAAAAACAGGATTTGAGAAAACAGGGATTGCACGGCTGCAGAGCATAATAAATTCTTCAAACTAAATGGGATTTTCCCATTGATTTCTCAATGGAGGTATTCCTAGCTTTCCTCATCAGTGGAAATTTCTGAAGCTCCTCTTTCCTGGGTCTCCAGATTCCATTTTCTTGGAGCCTCTCTATTTCTTCCACCATCTTATCCTCCCCCCACCTTCCCACTCTGCTTTTGAAAACTTAATTTTTTTTGTACTAGTGTACAGAGCGATCTACTTACCTTTGACCATCTTCTTTCTGACCAGTATCTCAGAACCTATATATTTTTTAAACTAAATGGGTTTTCAATGCATTATGCTAAGCCCAAATCATTTCCTCCTTGAGTACTTTCATTGACAGCTTTGAAAATAAAATTTTGCTATCTCCTTGCTACATTAACGCATTAAGTCTATGGCATAGTCCCATATCCCATTTTTTTCTTGTCTCTCCCTTCCTTCCTTCCTTCCTTCCTTCCTTCCTTCCTTCCTTCCTTCCCTCCCTCCCTCCCTCCCTCCTTTCTTTCTCTTTCTTTCTTTCTTTCTTTCTTTCTTTCTTTCTTTCTTTCTTTCTTTCTTTCTTTCTTTCTTTTTCTTTCTTTCATCTTTTTCAGTAGTGGGGATAGAACCCAGGGGCATTCTACCTCTGATCTACACCACCACCCTATTTTGTTAGTACTTTTTATGTTTGAAACAGGGTCTCACTGAGTTGCGAAGGGCCTTACTAAGTAGCAGCTGAGGCTGTCTGTGAACTGCAATCCTCCCGTCTGCCTCCTGAATGCTGGGATTACAAGCGTACGCCACCATGCCCGGCAATATCCAGGTTTTAATAACTAAGCAGCATTAATTTTATAGTATTGCTATACTGAGACTCATTAAGAAAATATAGCCTCATATGGCCAGAGTTTAAATTTCTGTAGTTTCCATATATATGTGTGTTTTGTTTTTGTTATTTATACATATTGCTTCCTGAAGAGAGATCCTTCCCCATAATCAGCCTCATCATCTTTCTCTTTGAAAAAAGTTTTTTTTTTGGTAGGCTAGGCGTTTTAATTTCCAAGAAACCATGAGTTAGCTAGCTAGAGATGGATATTAAAATTAAAATGATAAATCTGAGGTTACATCTAGTATGTGCAGAACTATGGAGTTTGGAAAGGGGCAACGTGCTCACTTACTTTCTTATCGTCTTTGCTATGGCCAGAAACTTGCCTATGGAAAGAATCCAGGAGCACAGTTCAAAAAGTTTTTTTCTGGCTTTGCTTCATACATGCTCATTTTTTAAAACACCCCGTGGCACAGGGAATTAAACCCAGGGGTTTTCTACCTCTGAGATACACCCTCAGCCCTTTTTATTTTTTTGTTTCCCAAGCAGCATCTCCTTAGGTTGCTCAGACTCTCACTATGTTGCTGAGACTGGTCTTAAGCCTGAGATCCTCCTGTCTCAGCCTCCCGAGTACTGTGATTCCAGGTGTGCTCCACGATGCCCATCTCATACGTGTTCATTGTTGGTGCCCATCACATCCAAGACTACAAAGCTCTTTTTTCGGATCTTACTTGGGTAATGAGAGGTGGCAGATCTGAGGTTTAGTGTTGGCGGCAATTTTATAGATTATTTGAAAGTGGTTTTCATTTTCTACATGATCATTTAATCTTTACTCATATGCTTATATGCTTTCTCTCGGACAATGTCCTTCTCTTGTTTGCAAAGTGCTAAGAAGTTCTCAGGCAGGTCCGTTTTGATACAAAGGCCTAGCATTGTGGAAACCTCCTGCAAGATACACATCCAACCTTCTACAAGTGGAGTAATCTGAAAATGATTTTATGAGGTTGAGAATAAGAATGCCATCTCTGTTGCTTTGTACCAGCTGGCTTATCTGCCCCAGGATCACCATGTGACTTCAGATAATGATATCATCAGATAGTGGGGTGCCTCCAGGGCAGTGGACCTGGCCAGGCATCTGCTGGATGGCTCTCACCTGACACTTCAGAAATCAGCCAGCAGGACCATTGCTAAGATGTCCATCTGCTTAACATTACGTTTCTTATCCAGATGTTTCCTGGTTTTACCAGCTATGAACACAAAACAGAGTATTATAAATGTGATGAAATCTTAATGTCTCTGACACCCCTCCATCTGCATAAGCAGGAACCTAGCACCCCTGAGAGTGTCTCTGGTCATCTCTGCCATCTGCCCATCTGGGGATGGAAACCAGGGACATTCTACCTCTGAGTGACACCCCTAACCCTATTTTCTTAGTCCTTTTTATGTTTGAAACAGGGTTCTCACTGAGTTGTGAAGGGCTTGTAGTAGCTGAGGCTGTCTGTGAACTGCAATCCTCCCATCTCTGCCTCCTGAATGCTGGGAGTGTTGTACAAGGCCCACAGAGCAGCAGCTGATTATTTGACGGCCTCCATGCTCTTTCTATTTTTATCCCAGCCTCCACTTTCCTCATCATCTATGTGGATTGGCCACTTGTATAGCACTAAAGAGAGTAACATTTGCAGAAAAACTATAATGTACTGAGTGTTACTACATAGGCCATGTGCCTATTAAGTCACTGAATCCTTACAGTACTGTGAGGTTGGTACTGCTCATAGTTGAGAAGACTGAAGTCCATGGAGGTGCCAGCAAGTCAGAGGTCAAATTCAAAGTCCTTGCCTTTAACCATTTTGCTATTTGTTTGGTATGCTCTTGTTGTGGTGTTGACTTAATACCTCTTTAGGGTGCAAATACAGACCTTATATTTACTCATCATATAACTTTGGTGAGTTGCTTAACTTCTCTGATCATCAGTATCCTCATCTGTAGGTGGAGAAAATGTTAGTACTTTTCAGACTGTTGAGAGTATTAAGGACAATAATGCATGTGTGAAATGAGGTCCCTGGCATGTTGTAAGCATGCAATAAATGTTAGCTCCGAATGAATTTTTTTTTTTTTTTGAGGTACTGGAGATGGAACCCAGGGGCCTTCTACCTTCGGGCTATACTCCCAGACCTATTTTATACTCTATTTGGAAACATGGTCTCCCTAAGTTGCTGAGAGCCTCACTAAATAGCTGAGGCTGGCTTTGAACCTGCGCGATCTTCCTGTCTCAGCCTTCCAAGTGCTGGGATTACAAGCATGTTCCACCATGCCCGGCCTTCTGAATGTATTAGAAATAATAATCTCCAAATACACCTTTTACAGATTAGCAAACTGAGGGTTGGAGGAGTGGGGAACTTGTCCCCAAACTAAACAGCTTTAGAGACAGGCTGGGTTTGGGGCTCCAAAGTGTGCTGTTTCCAGCTAGACCATCTCACTGACCTTGAGTGCCATTGATGCTGTGTGGGATGTGAGTTTGATCAAGAACCCCCCTGATTGTATGCACAGTTGCCTATGATCAGAGCCAAGTGTGAGAATTTTCAAATGAGGAGACTCAATGATGTGGGGCTGGAGTGCTGAGCAGCTTGGGGTCACATGACTGCGAGCCCAAATGATTTCTGAGTAGTCTCCAATCTCTGGCCCAGAGCCCAAATCTGCATTTCAGCTCTTGCTGTGAAACTCTTATTTTTCTTGAAACCCAAGAGTCTGACTAAACGTGTAATATGATAGCATGTAAATGAGGGTGATCTTAGAAAGCAGGCCTCTTTGTCATACTATAGTGTCTTTGTTTCTGTAATGAAAGCCACATGCTTCGAGGTATTTTTAGCCTCGTTAATATTAGCAGGTCAACAACATTTTTATGTAGATATGGCTATTGCAGCTGCTTTTTCTAGTTACTTCAAGAGAATTCCGAATGTCTACCAAACCATAAGCTTTCAGGAGAGTGGAAAATGAGAAGAAAGTGGCCAGACTTTCCACTGGCTCACATGGCTTCCACATGGAATTTGTATTTGTTTTTCAGTCTTTGAGAAAGGAGGACACAGTGCAGCTGACCCAGGACGTTGCCTTCAAAGAATGATGGAACAAATAACAAGGTGAAATAAATCATGAGAAATGACTTGAGTTTGTCCTGGAGGCACAAGAAGAGAAAAGAGGAAAGAACAGGGGCATACACAGCTATCTTGCTGAGTTCTTAGAATTTAATGACATGGTATGGTTGTTATTATTTTTATGGTTTTCAGAAAAGGAGGATCATTTCTTTTCATCCTTGAGACCTCTTTTGAATCTCTGAATTTGCTTCTTTCAGAGAAAGTTTTCTATTTCTTGGGAAAGTTTCTTAAATTACTTTCTTTCCTAACTTTTGCTTTTCTTTAAGATGCCATTTTTCTCTCCCTAAGGAGGGGGGGGGACAACAATAAAACAGATGGAGGACTTTGACTTCCAATCTAATGATGTCACTAAGCAGATATCTCAGTACCTGGGGGGGGGGGGTCCTTGTGGACCCAAGGACTGATTGATGGGCAGGCGCTTTCTTCTTTGCCCTGCACGCTGGAGGAAATGGGTAAAAGATAGGAATTATTTTATTATGGTTTCTCATAACAAGGACAAAGGACAAAGACCCATCTGCTGTGATTAGTTTATGACAGGCCCATGCCAGAATTATTCAGAACCCTCTGTTGGCAGAGGGCAGGGCTGATGAGACTTTGTTTTGGCATGAAAATAAATAACAACAACAACAAACAAATAAACCACAGTAACTACAACAAAACTAGTCTATTAAGAATAGATCGAGTCCAATAGCTATAAGCAGGAAATGGCTCTATTTTCCCTGCCATTGACCATCCTAATAATATACTCTGCTCAACTTCCACTACTGGTCTGATCCTTTTCAGGAAACAAAAATAAGCCTTAGTTCTAGGGTTATAACTTTTTCTATAAATATTTAAAGAAAGAAAAAGAGACTAAATTAGAGCATCAATCTTAAATCTTTCCTCCAAAGTGGAGAAGGAGGGTCTGGCCCCATGGTCTGTTAACTCCTCTCTGACACACTCCTCCTTAGCTTGCCTCTCTTTTTCTGAGATGGGGGTAGAACAGGATGGGAAACAGAGGAAGAAGTTCTTCTAGGTAGCTGTGCTCTCTGTGGAACACTTACCTTCTTTCTCTCTTTCTTCTAAGATAGGTGAACTCTTGGGGAGAGAGAAAGAGAGACTCCAGGGAAATGGAGACCTGGATCTTTGAGCATGACCAGTCATGCTTATCTCTTTAGTTAGGTGAATAAAACCCCTAGTATTCGCTTGTACCAGATCACTAGAACAAAAAAACCATCAGTTTAAGTGTCACCAGATTCCAAGAGTTGCACAACATGCCCACAGTTGATTGATGGCTAGACTGCTTGACCAAGAAGCAGCATTCTGAACTCTAGATAGAAAATGACTAACATCACATTTGATTTTCAAAGATGCATCCTTTGGAGCCTGTAAACTTCTTCCTAGGTAAATAATATAAATAATCAGAGCGCTCAGTCCTAGGTGGGTCACTCTTCTTCTCTTCTCTGAGAGGGGAGCTGTGCCTGCACCCTGCTAATGGGATGGGTTGTGAATACCTTTGCTATTTTCTTTGCTTGTTCTTTGCTTGCCATGTATCCTGGAATTCTTTTCAGCTATGTAGGTCAAGAGACCATCTAGGGAACCAGGCATGGTGGCACACACCTCTAATCCCAGTACCTGGGAGTCTGAGAAAGGAGGATTGCAGGTTCCAAGATAGCCTTAACAACTTATTGAGACCCTGCTTCTAAATAAGAAGGCCCCTAGGTTTCACCCCCAGTCTACAGATAGACTCAAACCACCTGAGCTGGGTTGAGGTCCCATCCCCCGCCCTTGGAGGGACTTCCTCACACTCCGGCCCAGCAGCACTACTATCCCTGTGTTGTATCTCCAGCCTCTGCTTCTGGCATCTCCTTCCTTCAGCAGACCATGCTCTCTGGTGAGGTCTTTTAAAGATGTTTCAAGATACACTCCACAGTGTTTGTCAGGCTCGCAGGAATCCATACTTTCTTGCTCTGCCCTACAAAGACAAGGTGGGCTGCTTCTGCTGCCCTCTCTGGCCTATTCTCCTGGACAACTTCAGGTGGACTCTTGTCTTTAAAAGGAGCCCGAATGTGATGATGGCTACTTGATATGAACACATCCATCAGTTTCTCCTGTGGAGATAGGAAGTGACCAAGTGATCTGTCTTCTTGGAAACTCCCTTCAAAAAGCCTTTTTTGGGGACTTCAAGTCTTCTCCTCTAGACTCCACAGGTAGAAGACCAGTTTGGACACCTCTCAGTAAGTTTTGGTATTGCTCAACAAGGCCCTGGAGACTGGGGAGGGAAGCGTCCCCTATATAGTTTCACCTTAGGGGATTCAGCCAAAATGCAGAGACACCAAGAAAAGTCCTATTTGCATGTAATGGAAATTTGTGGGTTGAAAGTTCCTGAGGAGAACTTTCTGTGCCGACAGCACACACTGTGAGACTTCCTCATGAGTCATTTAGAAAAAAAAAAAAATCATATCCAGATTTTAGTATTTCTGGGAATTAGAACTTGCTCTTAAAAATGTCTGTGAATATGTGTATGTCTGCTTTAGCAATTATTGCAAGATAAACAGAGACATAGTGGCTATATCTACATTGGTGAGAAACCATATATAGCTATAGCTAAAATGTCCCCAGCAATTCTTTGCCTAGCTCTGCTCTATGCACGTTTTCAGTATTTAAACCCCACTAATATTATCACCATATCATAAATGGGGAGAGTGAGGTACAGAGAGATTAATACATAAACCTGGTGAAGCAACGTTAGATTCAAGCCTTGGTTTCCAGGCTCCTGAGTTCTTGCTTGTGATGGAGATTGGCTTGCACTGAGGAGCAGTGGTGTCCTCATTACCGACCTCCAAGTTTCTTATTAGGTTGAATGACTTGGAACTGGGGAACAGATGGATTCTGGCTCAAGGTCAGATCTTTTGGACAGTAGGCTGGATTTTCATAGCTTGATGACATAGCTCTATAGATGGGAGGAACATGCTGTTTTGGAGAGGTGAGATCCTATTTAGGAACAGGCTTATGACCATGGTGAGAACCTTGTGAGAAAGGTCCTCTTGTCTGGATAGTTCCCTATTAGGTCACTGGAGGAATCACAAGCAGCATACAGTTACATTTCAGAAGGAGAAAATGTCAGTGGTTCCTTGTACTTCTCTGGTGCTTCACACAAGACCAGTACCCCTCCACTCTTGTGATACTGTGGAGGATAAAGGTTCTGGGAGCAGGTGGAAGTGTGACCAGCCCTGATCCAACCTCCATCTGAGTCATGGGAAGGGAGAAGCGCTCCGGGAAGGGACTGTCTGGAAGTTCTGGATGGGACCCACCAAGGAGTGGTTAGGGGCCCAAGGCTAAGCAGGAAGGAAAACGAGTGTTCAGAATCAAGCTCCAGCTCAGAGGATGGAAAATAAACCTTTCTTTCTCAATGCACTCTTAAAGAATCTGACCTGTTTGGGGGAAAGAGGAGGAAAGGAAGACACGTGGCTTTGATCTTTCTTCACTAAAGACCAATAAGGCTGTCAATTCCTGTATGGAATTTGAATAGGATTTGACAGAAATGGGGTTGAGAGGCCTGTTGGACCAGCCAGGGCAGAAGGAGGTCAGGCATCAAGCTTTGCTTGGGATCTTGGCTGGAGCGTCATAGACAAACATCAAGGATGGCCAGCTGTCTCAGCTTCCAGGGGAAGTGGGGTCTTAAATAAAGGGGTAAGACACAACAGCAAGAGTCAGGCACAGCACTTTAGAAAAGCATACCAGACAGTGCTTGAACATGCAGTAAGTTTCATCTGAGGCCATATAAATAGCAGCACTGTAGTAGCATTTACCAGTTTCCTTCCATGTTACAATGCTTTATTTTACAATGTCTGGCTTGCACTAAGCTCAGGGACACCCTGCAATTAAAAGAGCATGACCTCTGCTTTCAGAGAGCTCACAGTCCAGCAGGAGATCAGGAGTTCCAACATGGTAGTGTTCCAAGATTATAGATGCTCTGGGCTCCTGGGAGGGCACACACAATCTAGACATTGGGTCAACAAAGACTTCCTGGAGGAAGTGGTATCTAAAGGGAGGCCCGCAGGACAAGCCAATATAAACCTGAAAAATGGAGATGGCATTGGGAGGGGGGATATTATCAAATTGAGGAATCTCAACTTGGAATGGATCCCAGAAGATAGGATTGTGCCAGGAGAAGGTGGCTAGAACTGAGGCTGGAGAAATCAAGCCAGAAACAGATCATACTGGGGTTAATTCTAATCTTTGTGAAAATAATGCTGTTATCATTTTATAGCTGAGGCCAATGAGCTCAGGGGATTAAGTGACTTGCCCTGAATCTAACAGTGCAGATGATACATGGAGTTGGATTCTTCTCCCTCACATTTTTTGGCACTAGGGATTGAATCCAGGGCCGTTCTACCTCCAAGATATACCCCCCATCCCTCTTTTATTTTCGATTTTGAAACAAGGTCTTATTGAGTTGGTGAGGGTCTGGTTAAGTTGCCGAGACTAGCTTCGAACCTGTGATCCTTTTGTTTCAGCTTCTCAAATACTGAGATAGATTACAGGCATGAGCCACCACGCCCAGTCTGGAATTGGATTTAAGATCCGTCTTGCCTCAAAGAGGAATCTTGTTTAACTTTACTCCTCTGTGTGTGTGGTTTTTTTTTTAATTTGAGAAAAGTTTAATTGTTAAAATGTGTATCCAATTAAATTATGTGTCCATCTCTAATAGGCTTCTCTGCTCCAGGCTGAGGTAAAAGTTGCTGCATAAATTGTAATTTATTTTTAAAATATTCTTCATCGATCCTGATGGAGGCAGCAAATCACCAGGAACTCAGCTCAGTGGTCAGGCCTAAAGCGGCTGGGAGCAGGACTTTGGGACAGCCAGGCCTGATTTATATTCCAAGTGAGAGGCCAGAGAAAAAAAACACACAGAAGTTTCTTTCATGAAAAATTTAAAAGGATTAGTTTGTTCATGACCTTGGTTGATTAGGGTCAGGAACTCAACATGATAATGCTTAATATATCAGAAAAATCTATGTTTTCTCACTAGCCCATGCTCCTGGTGAGGCCTCTCCAGCTGTAACCTCTCTTAACTTTTCCCTGGGGAAATGTGGTCTGAGTCTTTTTTTTTTTCTCCTTCTTTTTTCTTTCTTTCTTTTTTCTCTCTTTCCTAATTAGGGACAAAATCTAGTATCATTGTGGTATTTAACCATCGATAAGTGAAAAATAATGAGAACATTATTTGAAAACAATATTGTCATAGCTCTTAAGAATTTACAGTCTGTACCTGGATGGCTCCTCTCTCTTCTGGACACATCTGGTGATTGTCTTTCCATTGCATCACAGAGCTTTGGACTTCACTCTGTGTATCCAGTCTTGAGTACTGCAGACTCTGGTGGTGTGTCTTAGAGACAATTAAGAACTGGGCAGAAGTGTCTTTGGAGCTGGTGGCCCATCTTTTCTTCCTTTGTCTTGGGTACTCACATTAGTGGCGCACATGCCAGAAACTCATTGCCTCTTTTCTCTTTCCATGAAAATGATGACCAGGAAAAGAAAAAGGAATAATTATAATGGTAATGAAAGCTAACAACACATACTATGCAAACATACATGGTTCTAAAAGTTTTGTGTAAGTTTCCCTAATAACTCTACATACTAGAGAATATAAGTCTCTCTTTATGGTCCAGAGACGTTCGTTTACTGATTCAAAGTCACATAGAATGTGGGAGATATGTGGTCTGAGGTGAGCCAGGAAGGCTGGCCTCTTCCCTGCCCTTAATTTATTGAGAAGGACTTATTTGAAAATGGGCACAATTAATCAGCCAATGCTGAGGACACTGTGCTAAATGCTGTAATGCATTGTTTTATTTAATATTAATTGCTTGTGATATAAAGTATTATAATCTTATTTTGCAAAAAAGTAAGACAGGATAAGCAATTTGCCGAGATTTCATACCTAGTAAGTGGCATGGCAGAATTGGAACCATGGTCTGAATGATCACAAAGTCCATGTTCTTTCCACTGGAGCATTTATGTATCTAGACTGTTAATCCCGGGGAAGAGTCACTTTCTTTAGATTTTTTACTTTAAAAAGTATTAGAGCATTAAATTAGATGGTTGGAATGATGGCCACTTGACGTAGAACTGTAGGTAACAATTAGTAGGTAAGAGAAACATTTATGGGTAGACAGTGGACAGTAAGATGTTCCTGGCCCTAGAAATTGCTGCTTTCTGGCTGGTGACCATTCAACCTCCTAGCGTGGCAGCCTCTCATTCAAGCTCTTTCTCTTTGCTACTAACCCACTCGGTTTGGCTGTCTTTGTTTCAGAAGTTCACAGCACACGTCTGAAATCGCACTCAGTCACCTTTCTCATACTCACATCTAGGGTCAGCAGTATCACCTAAGCTAGAAATTCCCTTTTCCCCTAACCTGCCGTATATAATCTCTTTCTGAGGTGTATAGATCCTGCCTTTTACAAAGGTTCCTGGTCTATTTTCTTATGTCTCATCACTCATATGTTGTATAGATTCTTCATTTTTTTGTCTAATTACTATAGTCCTTACCCTGGTGGCCTCCTCACCCCGGTCTTCTTTCTCCTACTGTACCGGTGATGCTGTCCTGCGGAAGTGGCTCGAATGAGGAAATCTTATCATGTCTCTTCCTTGCCCCCAATCTGTCAATGGCAGGTCCCTAGCAGTTTTAATATTTCCTCAAATTACAAGCTATGGGTTTCCGTGATGTACTCTTGGTGACTGAAGGTATCTCTCAAAAATCATTTGAAAAAAGACTTTAATTTAGTCAAGTGTGGTGCGACATGCATGTAATCCTAATACTTGGGAAGCTGAGACAGCAGGATTGCAGGTTCAAGGCCAGCGTCTGAATGAAACATAGCAAGAGTCTCAACAACCTAGCAAGACGCTGTTTCAAAAAGCAAAATATAGAAAGGTCTGAGGGTGTAGCTTGAAGGTAGAATATTAAATTTCAGTACCCAAAACAAGTCTTTAATTTCAGGGACAGTTTAGATAAGAACATTTACTAGATCCTTTGATGACAACTATAATCAAATGATGCCAATTAATTTCAGTATCTATATCTGAACTTGTGATTGAAATTACCCTGGGGACAAGTTGCCCTGTTTTTATTGTCCCAGGATATTGAGAAAAGAATAGAGGCAAAACTTGACTCAGGGTCGAGAGAAGTGATAGCGAGTGATGTCACCACACTTTCTTTTGATGATGGAGCCATTAAAAGAGGGAGATTGGGAGTCAGAAAGAGTAGGAGGATTGAGTCAGTTCTCAGCACTGACATAGGCTAGCTGAATTTAAAATGTTGCTCATGCTAAGCCAGGTATGGTGGTGCATACTTGTAATCCCAGTATTTGGGAGGCCGAGACAGGAGGATCACAGGTTCACGGAAAGTCTCAGCAAGTAACAAGTGAGACCCTATTTCAAAATAAAAATAAAATGTGGCTTAGGTTGTACCTCAGAGGTAGAATAACGCTGGGTTCAATCTCTTGCACCACAAGTACACACACACACACACACACACACACACACACACACACCACTGCTCATGCGTATGATCAGTACCATCTTTACAAGCCAGTAACCTTTTGGTTTCAGTTCAACAATAGCATGTATTGCATTAAGTGCATTTTGTTAATTTGCATCTTATGGGGCTTTACTTCGTAAAACTTATTTTGTTTTTATAATTGTATGGTAGCCATGAAAATTGGAAAATTATACCTGGTTTATCTTTATAGGCTTTTAAATACTGTTGTAATGAAAATTACTTGTTAACATGATGAATGAAACAGTTCAAATGATGTATGAAGATATCACCACCAATCTCACTGTTCTGTACGAGGCTGGGTGGCTAACAGGGTGGGACCCGAAGGGAAACACACCAAGACCTGTGTGCATGTTTGCATGTCTTTCAGCCTCCCTACAATTTATAATTACAATGTACCAACAAAATTATGTAAAAAAGTGATCCATATAGTTTTCCATATCTGAGCTTGGGAACTCCTGATCTATAAGGTCACGTGTAAACTCCTAGAGTGACACCTGAGGGCCTTCTCATCTTGCCTCCTTCACCTTCAGCCTCATTCCCTGCGTCTTCTCTCCCTAAGCCTGCTCCGTTTTACCTGACTAGAGCTTCTCAACAGAAGGGAATTTTTCTATTCATATTTGGACCTACAGAATCTGACACTCAGTGAATGTTTGTATAACAAATTAATAAAGGATAACTAAATGCACATGTGAAGGAAAACAAGAGCAAAAAGAAGACGCTCCCACAGACCCAGGGCCAACTCCTAACAGGACTGTAAATAATAAGGTTCTGTGCATGACCCCAGGCTGGGACACCTCCCGGCCTCTCCCATCCCCTCAGCCACAATTTTATTATAGAATAAATTACTTACAGGAAGAGAGTATGAACAAGAGGGAGAGGGAGAACACGATTCAAAAGCAGCACCCCAAAGGGTAAGGTCAAATGAAGCCTGTGTCCCAAGAGAAGAAAACTTCTCACAGCATTTTCCCGTTGGAAATTCTCAGAGGATCAAAGAGAGACCGTTCACATTGCCACTAGTCCCCAGCCCTGTCCACCTCTCCCCTCCTACCCATTTTTAGCTTTCTAAAGAATAATGATTGGTTTAAGCAGACTTTTCTGTGTACTTTATTTTTAGTCCAGGAAGTATCAGCCTTTAATGTTTATGTATGAGAATGTGAGTTCAGATCAGCTGATGCAGGATTAGGGGTCGACAGCTGGTTTCCGTGGGATGTAAGTAATTTGGCAAATAAAGCTATATAGCTGCTATGATCTCCAAGGCTCTTGTCAGTTCCACAATTCTATGTCCCATTACAGTCATCTATAGTGGCTCTCTAACACGATATGATTCTCACAAGGTGAATATGGGTTTACTGTGTAGCCAACCTCAAACCCTAAAACAGAAGAACATTCTTCCTTTCTCTGTTCCTTCCTTCTGTCTTTGAATCATTCAATACTTGCTTCAAGCTCCAGGCATGGTGCTATGCCTGTCTAGCTTTTAACCTTGATCTGGCCCAAAAAAGTTTTGAAATAAATTCCTCCTGTACCTGCTTTACACAGGGATTATTCAGTTATGAATCATTATAGATAATTCAAAAGGAGATGTCAATCTTGGTTCCTTCTCTAGCAATCTGACTTTTTTTGTGTGTGTGGGTCTGGAGGTGGAACCCAGGGGCATTTGACCTCTGAGCCACATCCCCTGCCCTATTCTTTTTTTTATTCTTTATTTTGAAACCAGGTCTCACTGAGTTGCAGAGGGCCTAAGTAGCTGAGGCTGTCTGCGAACCACGATCCTCTAGTCTCAGCCTCCCGAATGCTGGGATTATAAGCGTGCGCCACCACACCCGGCTTGCAATCTGACTTTTAATACGGCATTTGGAGAACAGACAATCTGAGTTCTAGCTCTGTGACCAGGAACAAGTCATTCACCTCTTTTAACCTGAAATGATTATCCTACAAAATTATGATGGAAAAATGCCTACTCTTTTTTTTTTTTAAATGTGAAATGCAGTGGTGAGCATTAAAAAGAAAATGAGATGATCCATATGAAAATTATTTGTCAACCTTAGAAAGTACTAAAAAAATTTAAGGGGAAGTTTCTATTCTTAGGATGCTTCCTCCATTAAGGCTTCACATCCTACATATATAAAAGTGTTGAAAATAGGGCTTTGGCTGCACATGGTTTAATAGCCATGGTGCACATGGCTACCAGGCAGAGAACCAGACATGGACAGATACCCCAGGCAGAGGCACACAAACACTGCAGCTGGGAGAGCAGGTCAGAGAGAGTGTGCTCTGAATGGAGGGGCATCCTCTTGAAGGCTGTTCTCATATGGTATTTAGAGCTACAGGATAGACAGAAAACAAGTAAATGTAAGGTGTCTAACCTTACTTGTCTTCTTCTTAAGCATCTTTCCATTGGGAGTATGAAATAAACTTCTTAAGAGTTGTGGCCACTTAATTGTATATTTGCACTATACCCAAATGGCAAGAAAAGGCCATCTTTTGCCTCCTGTGAGCTGTTTGTAGACATTCTGCTCTACATATATGTCTATCTATCATCTATCAATGTTACCTGTCATCTGTCTCTCACCACTTTATTGATGTACAAAAGTCCATACATATTCAATGTATATAACTTGATGAGTTTTGGAGTAAGTATATACTTGTAAAACCACCACTCTCAACAAGGCTGTAGAAATATCCATCATTTCCCAAGTTTTCTTTCACCCCCTCTTATTCTTATTGTTATTTGTGCTAATAACACTTATGAGATTTATTCTTTTTTTTTTTTTGGTGGTACTGGGGTTCCTGGAAACCCTTCTACCTCTGGGCTACACTCCCAGACCTATTTTTTATATTTTTTTATTTGGAAACAGGGTCTCTTAAGCCAGTGAGGCTGGCTTTGAACCAGCGTGATCCTCCTGTCTCCGCCTCCCAAGTGCGGGGATTAAAAGTGTGCACCACCACACTCGGCATGAGATCTATTCTTTAAGAAAAAATTCAACATATAACACAGCATTGTTGATTATAAGCTCTAGATTAACACAGATCTCCAAAACATTTATCCTGGAGAGCTGAAATTTTATATCTTATGACTAACATCTACTTAGATTAATTCTGCAGCTTGGATTTTGTGAATAATGTGGTATTAACCATGAAAGTACAGGTATTACTTTGAATTACTGATTTCATTTTCTTTGGAAGTTTCCTTGTTTTACCATGTGGCAGTTATCTTTTTGAGGAATCTCCATACTATTTCCTAAACTGGCTGGGCCAGTTTACATTCCCACCAGCAGTGTACCAGGGTTCCCTTTTCTCTATGAATTTGCCAAGGCTTGTCATCTTTTTAGATATCTACTTTAAAAATCATAGTGATGCCGGGCGTGGTGGCGCACGCTTGTAATCCCTGCGCTTGGGAGGCTGAGACAGGAGGATCGCACAGGTTCGAAGCCAGCCTGGGCTACTTAGTGAGGCTCTCAGCAACTCAGTGAGACCCTGTTTCCAAATAAAATATAAAATAGGTCTGGGAGTATAGCCCGGAGGTAGAAAGCCCCTGGGTTCCACCTGCAGTACTAACCCCCCCAAAAAAAAATAAAAATTACAGTGACAATTTTCTTTGCTAGTTTAGTACTCCCTGTTCTCCACTCCTGCCCTCTAAAACACATGGTAAGAAGGACACATTAGTGCCCCAGTAATGAGGATATAAGAGCTTTCTTTGTGATACAGCTACCCACTGGTTTCTCAACTCCTACCTCAGCAAAGGCACATTTCCTCTTCGTGGGAAGAGATCTGCCCTATTTGTGGCGAGACAAATTTTCTCCACTGCCGTGTGTGTGTGTGTGTGTGTGTGTGTGTGTGTGTGTATGTGTGTGTGTAACTGGGGACTGAACACATAGTCATTCTGCCTCAACTATACCCACAGCCCTATTTTATTTTGAAACAGGGCCTCGTAAGTCACAGAGGGCCTTGCTAAGTTGCTGAGGATGGCCGATAACCTGTGATCCTCCTGTCTCTGTCTTCCAAGTACTGAGATTACAAGTGTGTGCCACCATGTCAGGCTCCCTTCACTGCTATCTTAAATAAATACATCATATGGTAATTGAGGTCCTACTGTTGTGATAGGCACAATTCTACGAGGCTATGAAAATCAGTGAACAAGAAAGAGATACACAGTCCCTGCTTTTATGACTTTTACTTACAGAGTGAAAGGGTACTATCAGCAAAATTTTAATAAACAAATACAGAGATAAGATAGCTTCCGATGGTGACGAGTGCCCTGTGCAAAACACAAAGAGTGACATGAGGTACAAAGACCAGGAGGGGGGGTTATGTGGAAAGACAAGGAGGACCCATCCACCAGCAGATCTGGACAGAGCATTCCATGTTAGGGGAACATCAAGGGCCAGGGTGAAAACGACTCATCTTGTTTGTTGAGAAGCCAGTTTACTTTGCTGAAATTGAGAACAGCTGGGTGTCCTGATTGCTGGGCCCGTTCTCTGTCCTGGAAACCATGTCACTAGTGAGTGCTCACAGAGTTGACACCATGGGCTGCCGGACTTTCTTCTGATTCCTCCTTTTGCAGCAAAGAGAACACTGCCAATTGCAGTGTGGGTTTTAAGTTATTACCTTTGCTTGTTTACCCCTATTTCTACCGAAGCCTCTAAATCTTCTGTTAAGATCTGTGTGTCCGCAATGTTCACTGAAGCCAAGGCTAGTACACAGCGATTTTTCCTAATTACAACTAGCAATAGAAATATTGACCTTCACATCTACAAATGCACACACACACACACACACACACACGCACGCACTCCTCAGTCTGGGGACTTTTATAGAACTGATGTAATGTCCATCTAAGAAAGGACACCTGTGTAAGCAAGTCTGAACAGACGGAGCTCTTGGTTCTTATGGATATGCTTAGATAAAAAGAACACGGAATGGAACAAACCTCCCTTGTAAGTCAGAGGCACCGAGGAAAGAGAAGCAGGCTTCAGAGAGGAAAACTACTCACTACATCTTTACAGCTCTCCTTTCTCTTGTAATGTGATGCTCCATGGGTACATTTTTACTCAAGTTCTCCAAGATGCCTGTAGAGATTTGCTTGGTGCTCTGGTCCTCCTGCATGCTTTTCTCTTTTCTGTGTCCATCACATCTGGAAACATTTGAAATACATGATGATCATGTTTTATCACATAATTAAACTAAAAATAGAGGACAGAAGAAAATACTCTGTAACTCATATCAAGTAAAGTGGATGCTGTTAATAACCACTTCTGAGCCAACTCAATCCCAGAGGTTTGCTCTCCCCACAACAAGTAATGCCATAGTTCCTCCTGCCTCTCCGTTTAAAGCCTGTCACAGAAGTCCACACGGTGGCCGGACCTTGATCTCCAGCTTCCGGACCACGTATAACTGCTTTAGAATCTGTTGCTTATTTCTTTTTCTTCAGGGCTATTATTTGCAAGTAACATCCATTGACTGATTTAAGACATATTTATTGAACAACTTCCAGTAGCCTGTACTCGGCTACGTTCATGGGAAAGCAGTCTATTTGCCACTGTGCACAACAAAACATGGCTCTGATTCATGTGGAACTTGACATTGACCAAGAAGGGGGAACAGTGCCGTTCTCCTGAAGGAGCATCTCTCTGTCTCTGCCGGTCCCATATTCCAGGTCTCCATTGGCTTTTCTTTCTTCCTTCCTCTGGAGATTGGTGCTCTTTTCCCAAAAGGCTTCATGCTTCTTGGGACACGTTTAAGATAAGGACTTAGAAGAGTTCTGTGGCTGTGGGGAAAATTCTCTCTCTGAAGTTAATAAGCCAGTGTGGGAATAAAATCAGATCCTGAGGATTCATTAGACCTGTGCTCTACCTGGATGATATAGGGCAGAACCAATAGTTTTAAATCAACTATTCAAATGAGGAGGTTTGCATGAATTTCCAAGCCCAGGACCTGATGTACCTGTTAGAATTTTAATAATTGAGGCTGTAACCTTCAGTATTTTTATTACACAATGACTGACTACACTGTGGTAAAATGCATCAGTAAAGTCTGCTGGGTACTTCTGGGGAGCAAGTGAAAATTTAAGACTAATAGTGCTTATATCTGTGCCAATTACCACATCTTTTCTCATTCTTTGTGATTCTTATCTAGCTGTGTGAACTAGCGCTCACACAGCTGTTGTCTTGTAGAATCCCCTCTTTTATAGAATTGTTACATTTGTCTCTCATTGGCTTGAGACTGAAAATCTACTAGGTTTTGATGTTCTTTCTCTTTACACACAATGACCTTGGGAGCCACTCTCCTTCTCATCTCAGACTTGAGTTTCTGATTAGTGAGTAGGATAGAGCTTACGGTCCAGAAGTCCCAGATGAGATCCTGAGTCACCTTAGATAAGGGTCCTGGTGGGGCAGAGCCTAAATCCAGGTGCCTCTTCCTCAGCATAGCGAATGTCCTCAAAGTCTCCTTGACCTCAAAATCCTCCTGCAGTTCTTCTCTAGTGCTCAGAATTCCTTATTTTCTGTATATTTAATTATTTTCTCATTACCCCAATATATATGTCCCCTATAGAACAGTGAAAAATAAACAAAAGTCAGAAGTATGAAATTAATCTATAACTCCAGGTTTCTTAGTTTGTAAAGATGGTTGTTAGTGTATTTTTTTTTTTTTATTCTTCAGCATGCAGTATGTATGTTTTGGTATCAGTCCAGTATAGATGCTTAATAATCTGCTTCCTTTTGTCATTTCCTTTCTATGAGCTCTTTTTTAAAACACGTGTAAAAAAGAGATCTGTGGACAAGATTGTGGAAGATCTGTGACATGTTCTTCCATGACATTCTGATGGATACAAAGAATTCATCATATAAATAAAACCAGTCCATGTTGGATGTTTACCGTTTCTAATTTTCACAATTCTGTAACAAACATTTCTTGCTATAAATCCTTGCAAAAAATAAACAATAAAAACCTTTGCAAGAAGTCTCTATATGTTTATCATTGGAAACATTTCTCTAGGTCCAAGACAATTTTGGTAATCTATTACAATAGGCAGAAACCCAGAATCATACATTATCCTCAAGAGGAAACAGTGATCACCCTTGGCTGAATTATGAATTAATAATAATACCAATGGTGGTGACTCACTCAACTTTTCCTTCATTTCTTGTCTTCTCCTGTCATCTTATTAATGCTTAAACAGCTTTAAGAATGGATACTGACTAGGTTTATTTTTTATTTATTATTTTTAAAAAATTTTATTTATAAGTTGAACATATTGAAAATGGTGTACATTTAGATTGTGCTTCGTGCCCTTCCCCCCATTTTCCTTCCCCCCTCCCAATAAAGAGTGTCCAGGTTAACCATGTTATATTTATACTATTACACATATTCATATGTAGCTCCTCCATTGAACAACCTCAGCTTTCTTCCTCTCCTATCTTTCCATTCTAGCTTTGCTGAGATTTCCCTCCATCATCTGGAGTCCCTCTGGTATTACCAATACTCCCTAGCTTGGGCATATTAGAGAAAACATATGTCCCTTCTCTTTCTGTGCTTGACTAATCTCACTTAACATAATGTTCTCCAGTTCCTTCCATCTTCTTGCAAATGCTATTATTTTATTCTTCTTTATAGCTGAATAGAATTATATAGCTTAATTACACTAATGTAGGAGTAAGGTTGTATGCTATCTTATTTTAGCACCAGAATCTATGGAGTAGAGTTGCTCTTTCTGTGGTCCTGTGTTTTCCAGATGAGAAGTCTAAGCCTCAGGAGGGTAAGTGACTCCCATTTGTGCTGTGGTGCCTGGTGGCATCTGAGTTCACACTCTGAACTCAGGTGTGGGGCTGTGCCTGTGGGGAGCGGGACATGAGTCTTCCAGTGTTCTGCTGCCTGATCCGTGTGTTATATTAAATCAAAGTCATTTGTCTTGCAACAGTTCTCAAACTCTCATTCTATTTCTTCTCTAGAACAGTTATTCTCTTGTTCACCAGCTAGTCCTTCCTCAATACTTTTGAGGAGGTAAAATAAGTACATTTTGAAGCAGAGAGGTGAGGGGATAGGAGTGGGGGCTGTGGGATCCAGAGCAGAAAGAAATGGCTCCAGTGGAGTTGTCTGGAGGGTTGCTTGGGTAAAAGAAAGAAGTGAGAGGGAAGAGAAAAGTGCCCCCCAAATATACCCAGGCTCTGACAATTGCCACTCTTTGGTTGGCACCACACCTGTTTCTGAGACTCAGGCTGGATCGATCATTATGAATATACTTTCATCTCATCATATTCTTATTATCATCAGAGTATCAAATAAACATACACACACACATGGATAGATCACTAGGGAGAGAAGTCAATTCAGATGAATTTGTTTTTTTCTATGTATGTATGTATGTATGTATGTATGTATGTATGTATGGTACTGGGGATGGGACCCAGGGGCATTCCACCTCTGAGCTATACCCCCAGCTCTATTTTTTTATTCTTTATCTTGAAACAGGGTCTCACTGAGTTGCAAAGGGCCTAAGTAGCTGAGGGTGTCTGCGAACCGTGATCCTCCTGTCTCAGTCTCCCAAATGCTGGGATTACAAGTGTACACCACCACGTCTGGCTCTGGTTTTTGTCTTTTATTATTATTATTATTATTATTATTATTATTATTATTATTTGCGGGTCTGGGGATGGAACCCAGGGGCATTCGACCTCCGAGCTACACCCCCTGCCCTATTTTTTATTCTTTATTTTGAAACCGGGTCTCACTGAGTTACAGAGGGCCTCACTAAGTAGCTGAGGCTGTCTGCGAACCGTGATCCTCCAGGTCTCAGCCTCCCAAATGCTGGGATTACAAGCGTGCGCCACCATGCCCGGCTTTGTCTTTTATTATTAATGCTGCATTTGATTTCCTTTCATTGCAAGTTGCTTCTCTGATGCAGCATAGATAACATGTACCTGATGGTCTCGGCCAGAAAGTGCTCACGGAAGCCCCCATCCCACAGGATTCTGAGCATTTACTCCTAGGAGCACAGTGCAGAAGTACAGAGCAAGCAGCAGCCAAGATTCCAGGAATTAAAGTCCTTACTCACAGAAGCCAGAACGGAGAAAGCGCCCTCTCGTGAAACTTGGCGCACTGTCTAATCTGCCTGGTAACAAGCTATCTTTTTTAAACCAATGGTACTCCCCCCCCCCCGCCCCCAGGATTTGTGTCTGAATATATTCCTGAAAGATTTTAAGTACAATTCCTGACTGTTTTTAATATCTGCTGACAATTGGGAATCTCAAGTCAGTGTGCAATTCAAAAAATTGCTTTATTCTTTTTAAGAGAGCCAGATTAACTGTGAATTGTTTCCCAAACAGGCGTGTTGTAATTATTTTCATCTTTTGAGGCAAAACCTTCCAAAAAGCAGTTTGTAATTAGATTAAAATTAAAAAAAAAATCATCTCCACCTGGGTAGGATTTAAGCAAAGCCCAAGCAGTTTGGGGCTATTTTTAGTCCTGATTAATTATTCGGTTAAGATAATCCCAGGTTCAGCAGCTTTCTTGGAGGAGGCACGACAGCTGGGCACTCAAGGCAGCCTCGGGTCAAAACCGACATCTTTATAACAAAATGGTCCTCTCCCTGTGTCGGGGGACAGAGTAGGGGGTGGCACACGCTGTGACTCCAGTGTCATCGTTGCCAGCTTGGAGCCAGCGAGTGCAGAGGGAACTGCTGATTCAGGAGCCTTCGGACGTGGCTGATCTCACTGCAGTGAAAATAGGTCACTAATGACACTTGGCATGGAGCCGGAACACAGTGACCAGGAGCTGTAAATGGTGAGCTGGTGGCAAGATCCATTTTACTCGAACTCCAGAAAAAAAGCATTCTGCTTTACTTATTAAAAACTCACACATACACAAAAACAACAACATAAAAAGTCATAGAATTGCAGAAATCACAGTGAAAGATTATCTTGTTTCCCCCATCTTATTTTTCTAAATGTTTAAGTTTACTGTTGCAGTGTATCCCATTTCTATTCCTGTTCATGTGATAACCACAGAGCTCCTGCCTCATTTCTGAATAGGCAAGTTATTGTGTCCACCCCTACCCACATACACATAAGAGTCAGGGAGCAGAATCTAGGGAGCGATGCTATCAGCCTCTCTGATTTCTTCTACGCTGGCACTGAAATGGTTCTGGCAGTCTAGCCCATACCACATTGATCTTCATGAAGTCATCTCTGTGCTCCTAAGGAGAGTGGTCTGGTGTTGCTGTCATGTGCTGAAATATAATTGCACATCATCTTGGATGGCTTCTCTCTGGATTGTTATTTCCTACTAACCGCAACAGTTTCCTTGAAGGAAGAAGGGAATGGTAGAGAGGAAGGCTAGGAAGGACTAAGGCCAGGTGTGATGCAGAGTGAAGTTGAAGCCAGGGATTCCCACACTAGAATGAGCATCAGGGTTCCTTGGAGGGTCTGATGAACCCAGACTTCCGATCCTACCTTCTTCCCTTTGATTCATAAGGTTTGTAAGAGGAACACAGGTGCGAGTATCTCTAACAAGCTTCTGTGTGATGCTGATGCTGTTGGCCGAGGGACCACATCTCAAAGCATCCTGAGATAGGCAGGTCAACAGCGGCCTCAGCACTGCCCCTCACCTCCCAGCAATTTCAGTTGCCCAGAGCTTCCTCTGTTCGACTGTAAGCACTCTTGTCTTCCTTGAATGTCCAGATTCCAGCATAATGCCAGACACAGAGAAAGTACTTATTAAGTGGTTGTTCAATTAAGGAGCCTGTGACTCAACCTTATTAGTTGATTTTCTTAAAACCCAAGTGTTTCTAGGAGATACTTTTCTGATAGTCTGGAATTATCTTAAATAGAATATTGGTTGCAATGAATGTTAATGATAAAATCACTGAAATTAATATTTTAAAACACAATGGAGTGAGGAGAAATTTTGCAATATTCTCTCTGCAGGGAAGTCTAGGTTGAACAAGAAGAGCAAGGTTTTAGGAGTGGGCTGGGCAGAGAAAAGGCAAACCCCTTAAGACAAACAATGTTTTACCATGATTTATAATAAGAGATAGACCTTCAGCAAGTGGCATATTAAGAGATGGCCTGGCAGCTTTTTCCTGAGTGTCCGCTACTAGGAATCCTACAGGCTTGGGAGAAGCATAGCTCTTGCATCAGGAAAAAGTTTTTCAGCATGGTTTGTGACTTAGGGACTCATACAACTTGGAAACAAGCATCCAGCACCTGGATCCCACTCCTGGAACCCTAATCTTGTGCCTCTTTGGATGAGAATAAAGGTAAGCATGGAATTAGAGTGTGGCTTTATCAGATTCCTCTGCCCTACGCCAGCTGCCACCACTGTACCCTTCTCATTCCCTATCTTGCATTTCACACTCTATCAACACTATCTTGCTGGGTGTTTTCTGCCATCCACAGTGCCTCTTCTACATTCCACTTTTTCCCCTTTCTTTCTCATTCTATCTTTGTGCTTGGAATGTCTCCCTTTATCATACAACAAGACAGAGCCTGGATAACTCAGACATGCCACTTAGGACTTGACTTTAGCAAACACCTCTTACAGAAAGTCTCTTTGGGGGTATCTCCTCTATATTTTCATAATAACCTCTATCATTTATTTATTCAACAATTGTATATTGAAGGCCAGGCTTAGTGGTGCATACTTGTAATCCCAGCATTCAGGAGGTGGAGACCGGAGGATCATAGTTCGTAGATAGCGTCAGCTATTTATTGAGGCCCTTCGCAACTCAGTAAGAACCTACTTCAAAAGTAGAAATATTAAAAAAAATAGGGATGGGGTGTAGCTTGGAAGTACAATGCCCCTGGGTTCCATCCCCAGTACTGTAAAAAAAATTGTATATTGAGTTTATGTGCTGTGTATAATGCTAGCCATTGGAGATACAAAGATAATGGCGTGGCTCTTGTCCTTAACTAGTTCATTGCCTAATGAGGAGATCCAGACAAGGGAAAAAGTAACTAAAACAAAGCACAAAGTCCTAGGATAGGAATAAGCTTTGGGTGCTTTGGGAGTCCACAAAAAGGAACTAACGCTGACTCGAAGCATCAAGAAGGGCTTTCTTGCTAGGCTTGGTGGTACATGCTTGTAATCCCAGAATTGGGGAGGCTGAGGCAGGAGGATTGTGGTATGTGGACAGCCTCAGCTACTACTTAGTGAGGCCCTCTGCAACTCAGTGAGACCCTGTTTCAAAATAAAGAGTAAAAAATAGGGCTGGGGGTGTAGCTCAGTAAAATGCCCCTGGGTTCCATCCTCAGTACTGAAAAAAACAAACAAAACAAAACAAAACACACACAAAAGAAGTGCTTTCTAGGTGAAGTAGCATTTTGCTAAAAATATAAAGGGTCGAGTGAAATTTGGCCAAATAAAACAGAGAAGAGCATACCAGGAAAAAAAAATGTTATTTGCAAAGAGCATTATCTATTTATATAATTGGTCTAGATCACAGATCCCAGGGGCTGAGACTGTGTTTTATTCTTTAGTCTGCCCCCAACTCACAACACAGTACCTGGCACACAGTGGTTTCCAAGGAAATGTTTGTTGAGTAAATGAGTGAATGAATGAAGGCATGAATGAATTAACCTCAGCTGAGATGTCCAACAAGGGCGCTAAATGATGATCCTTAGAAAGTGAATGTTTGTTCTCAGTAGCCTTCTGTCCTGGTTGTTGTATGCTTCTTCCTGCATACTTAGCAGTTGTTCAGCAGATATTAAATTGCATGAGCCCAATTATGGTTGAGTTTGGAATATCCCCCAAAAGGCTCGTGTGTTGAAAGTATTCCCCAGTGCAACAATATTCAGAGGTGGAATAATAGAATCAGGGCTCTAATCTTATTATCCAATGAAGGATTAATAATTTGAATGGCATTACTGAGTAGTAACTTAGGCAGGTAGAGGCTGGCTGGAGGGGATAGCTCACTAGGGATGCGGCCTTGGGAACTCTATCTGTCCCTGGTCACTGCTTCTCTTTCTGTCTCCAGCTGACATTGAGTCGAGCTCAGCTTTCCTCCACTGTGCTGTGCCATCCTGATGTTTGCCTTAGAGCCAGTCAGTGCTGAATTGGACCTCTGAAGCTGTGAGCCTGAATAAACCTTTCCTCTTCTAAGTTATGCTTTTCAGGTCTTTTGCTCACAGCAACTAAGAAGCTGACCCAAACAGGATCCAAGTATAGTTGCATTTCCTGTCTGAGTATGATGGATGATATGGTTTCTGCATAGCTCCCAAATGCTCCAACCAAACGAGTGCTTTGAAAACAAATGTGCAATTTCTGAAAACAGGATTGATGTGAACAAGGTTAGAACTAGTTGGGAATTTTTAACACTGCTTAAAGTTGCAATAAATCAAATTGTGTTTTCAGGTCTTTTTTTTTTTTTTGCAATCGAACAAATACTGACTTCTGTTATTGCCATTGCCAGTTGCCTCCCAAAGGGTGTTGTGCCTTTAACAGAATGGTGAGGTGGTTCCACAGGCCTACATTCCTGCCCACTCCCTGCCAGTGAGCTCGGCACTTCTGAATCACCTTGGGAAAGTGGAAAATGATTAACTCCAAGTGAAAAGGCAATTTATATTTTCTGAATGAACGATAGTAAGTGCAAATCTCAAGAGATTTGCAGAGGAGTTCCTGAAAACAGTAGAGAGCATCCCTGTATTCTTAGGAGTGGCTTTATAAAAGAAGCCTTGCCTTGGAGTAGGGGAGGCTAAGTAGTCAAGAAGCAGTGCGTGGGAGAATCTGAGTGTCATGGTTGGAGAATCCTGTGCTGCTGCTCTATGCCATGATGCTGTGGGCTGACACCTTAGTGTGGGTAGATGCTCAACAATGGCTCATGGCTTGCCATAGCACACACTGGTGCTTCCCACCTGGGAATGTGCATTAGAACCATCTGCAGAGTTTAAAATATACAAGTCTTAGGGCTTCACCTCAAGAGTTTCTTATTTAATTGGTGTGGGATAGGACCCAGGCATTCAAGATGTTTGAAAGTCCCCTAAGTGATTTTAATTGGAAGCCAAGGTTAAGACTAATTGGTCACGGTAGATTAGGAGAGGCTCATGCTAGCTCAGGCAGGGCTCTTTGATTATAAGTTGTCCCCTACCATGATCTCTCTCACAGGACAGGGAAGGGAAGAGAAAGCAAGGAGAAAGAGGAGTAATTAAGGATTTAGTGTGATCCTTTAAAACCCTAAGCCAGAGAGGCTTTAGGAAACCAGATTACATGCACATTGGTTGGCATTATTAACCTTGGAATCAAAAGGAGAGTATGGAAGATAATGAATGAGCTAAATGTTTTTAAATGATGGGGCCATGGGATACAGCAGGATACTTCCAGGAAATCTTGCAATGTGTTTGTCAAGAAACTCACTGATTAGACAAAAGAGCCTGATAAATGGAATTTTATGGGAATGGAAGATAAATACTAGAAGGGGACAGCTGTGGGCCTAGAGGGCAAGGGATAGACTGCTGAAACACTTACCTGAACAACAATGGGGGCTTCTCTGTGGCTCCCAAGAGAGGTAAGGAAGAGGCTCCTGACAATGTTCATAGGCATAGATGGAAACACATACTCCGGGAATTTAGGGAACTGAAAAACAATTTTTAATTTATTATCTTAAGTATTGCCAGACTGTTAAGGTGGGACTGTATGTGCAACCCATTGAGACTCTTTCTGGTGGTCCGGGATTTTCCACTCTATTCTAGAATATTCTCAGTCCCCGAAGAGAAAACATGATAGTCATGGAGCATACACACTTGACTTTGGGCTTGGATATCCTGCTTAGGCTCCTCTTAATCTGCTCAGGTGCAAACAAAAACTCTGCATCCTGGCTGGGGGCTGCTTGAGAAACTCTCATGAGTGGAAACAGGCCAGCCAGTGCCTGAATATCTGCATAGCTTTCTGCATCCATGAGCCATACGAATGCTCACATGCACTGCACACACATCTGAATCCACCCAGTGAACATGCTGGAGCCATTCTATGGCTCCAGTCTCCTCTTGAAAACCTCTTGGGTTTGATGAGCTCTCAGTTCCCCTCACTCCCACCACTCCCATGTGTAAGAGTGCCCAGAAGACTTAAGCACTGGGCCACAGGGTCCGGAGTCACGGCGAGGGCGGGCGCAGCTGTGGCTCCCAAGAATCACTAAAGCCTCCTAACAAGGATTACTCAGCGCCGAGTTCCTCCTCTTCTGTGGCTTCTGCCATGGCCTTTTCAGATATAGCTGGACCTCTGTGTCCATAAATTTAACCAACTACAGATAAAATATATCAGAAATAAAATTGTTCTAAACATGAACAGACTTTTTTGTCATTATTTCCTAAACACGACAGTATAATAACTACTGACATAGCATTTGCGTTGTATTAGGTGTTATAAGTAATTCAGAGATTAAAGTCTTCAAGATGATTTGCCCAAGTTACATGCAAATACGATGCCACTTTATGTATTGGGCTTGAACACCCATGGATTTGGGTATCTGGGCAGGGGTCTTGGAAGCAATCTCTGCTACCATGAGATGGCTGTAGTGAGTCAGCTGAGCTGAAGTTTGGGTGCTGAAGGTTCTTGGTAGCCTGAGTCTGCTCTTGAAAGCCTGTAGAAAATGCAAATTAATTGTTTCTTCACTTCATCCAGATGGCCTTAAATCCTAGATATCAAAGGGGTTGGTTGTCTCACAACCACAGAATTTTGCCTGTTTCTTCTTCTTCCACAGCAACAGCAGGTTATAGGATGGCCTTGATTTCTTTCTTCAAGCACTGTCTCTTCAAACCTTCCACTCTGCCAACATGAATTGACCTACCCTTAAAGTTCCTTGGAGCAATGGACAGGAGGTATCAGAAGCTTAGAGGTCCGAGCGGGGCTAGTCCTCCTCCTCCACACCGGGGCCCTGGAGTTCCGAAATCTCCCCTCATTCCTTCTCCATTTAGGTTTATCAATGGAAAGAAACAAGAGGGTCATCTCTGGTATGTCTGCCAGAGTTCTTACAGTAGCTTCCTTGCATCTTTTTTCCCCTTCTCCCCTGTCTTACTTATTACTGCGTTCTATAATAAAGTTTCCAGAGTTGATTTATACACAGAAGCCATGCTCCTTCCCTTCACAGCTGATTGGAAATTGGACCTGCCTGCCCCAGAGGGGCTAGGGAGGGTCTTCACCAGCTGCCCCTGACAAGAGGCCGTGTTTGCCCTGAGGCCACCCAAGACCTCCTCCTATAGGGGCAGCATCTATCAGCCATCTTCTCTCCTCTGCACCTGGGTCCTGCCACTCTTCATGGTCCCTCAGAGGTGCATGCTGGCTCTGACCAGAAGGTGCCCTCTCCCCTGCTCCATGTCGTGCCGATGAACTACTTCTGGAAGGCTTGCTGCTCTTAGTAACAAGTCAGAGGAAAGGAGGACACATCAGACCGGGAGGTTTCCCATGGCTAGAATGGAGTTCAAGATGTTAATTGTTCAGTGACAGACAGTAGGTTCAAATGTTCCTGAGAGAATCCTCAGGCTATCCCCCTCACCTCAGCCCTAAGAAGCGCGTGGGCATGAACAGGGAAAAGTGGCTGTTAAAAATCGAAGTCTGTGGGATCTAATTTTTCCACCTGCTTCAGAGAGGACACTAACCTCACTTTGGAGCCCCTCAGCCCTACCAGTATCTCTGGGACAATTCTAAGAGAATCAAATATACACTCTTGTTTCAGGCAGAAGGAGCTATGTACCTTCAGGGAAGGAAAAGAAAAAAATAGCAGTCTTGGTATCAGAATAGACTGAGCAGAAGAGAAAACCCCAGGGGGGGAAAAAAAAGTAATAGTATAGCTGGGTGTGGTGGCACTTGCCTGTAATCCCAGTATGCAAGAGGCTGAAACAGGAGGATCATATGTTGGAGGATAGCTTCAGCAATGTTATTGACACTCTCAGCAACCTAGCAAGACCCTGTTTCAGAACAAAAAGGGCAGCTGGGCGTGGTGGCGCACGCTTGTAATCTCAGCATTCGGGAGGCTGAGACCTGGAGGATCGTGGTTCGTGGACAGCCTCAGCTACCTAGTGAGGCCCTCTGCAACTCAGTGAGACCCGGTTTCAAAATAAAGAATAAAAAATAGGGCAGGGGGGTGTAGCTTGGAGGTCAAATGTCCCTGGGTTCCATCCCCAGACCCGCACCCCCCCACACACACACACACAAAGGGCTAGGAGAATAGCTTGGAGGTAGAATGCCTTGGGCTCAATAAACAAAGAAAGGAAGAAAGAAAAAAAGAAAGAAAGAAAGAAAGAAAGAAAGAAAGAAAGAAAGAAGAAAAAAGAAAGAAAGAAAGAAAGAAAGAAAGAAAGAAAGAAAGAAAGAAAGAAAGACATTAATCAACAAATGGTGTTGAAAAACCCTGGCTAACCACTGGAGAAAAAAATAACTTTATTCCATGGCTAATACCAAATTAACTTCCACAAAAATATGCAATAAATATGGGCTATTTCTCTTTTACAATGTAGAAAGAGGGAATTTCTGCATCACCCCAAAAGTGACCCATCAGCAGCATCCTTCACAACACCTAACACTCTGTCAAAATACAATTCTAGTGCTTGGCCAATATTAAGTACTTTAATCAACAAACCAACCTTATGAGGCATTTACTATTTGTTTTCCTCATTTCTGATAAGAAAATGAAGGCATAGAGAGATTAATTTTCCAAAGGTCTTAACAAGAAACAGTGCCAGAATGCAAAGCAAACAGGTACAATTTCTGGGTTCCAACTTTTAAATGATTAAACCACACAGTAAGATACTGAAAGATTTAAATACACAATCTAAAAGTTGCATGGAAAAATAATCATGTAAAAGAAAGTAGAAATGGCTATGGGGAAAGTCCTTCCACATATGTAACAGATAAAGTCTTAATATCCTTTACTGAACAATTTCTCAGATGTTATTGTGCAGAACACTAGTGTCTTGAACGATGCTAATGGGTGTTCTGTGATAGAAGAAGTTTTGATGGTCAATTAACTCTAGGAAATGATGTGTTAAATCTGACCATGGAACCCGCTTGTTCCCTCAGCATGCCCGTTAACATCTCATGAGGCAATAAAGTTCCCTGAAATACACTTGAGGAGATGTTGTCTTTGTATGAAATGAGTTCCTACAATCAAGAAGGGAAATATGAATACTGCAATAGAAAAATAGATACAAGAGAAAACAGACACTTTATAAAAATACAAATAGTTATAAGTATATGAAAACAGGTTCAACCTCATTAATAATCAAGGAGAAATAAAACAACATGGAGGTACCATCTTTTATTTTTCAAATGGACAAAAAAACAAGAAGGTTCGGTGTAAGAGTAGAAGGAAAAATTAAACTTTCACAAAATCAGTGAGATTGTAAACAAATACAACTTTCTTGGAAAAGAACAATTCAGCAATATGAAAAAATATGTATGACTTAACTAGCAAAATTTATACCTAGGAATTTATCATAATAAAATAATCAGACAAGTGGACAAGATACATGTACAAAGAAATTTATTATAGCTTTATTTATATTAGCAAAATACTTTAATATAGTTAAGTATAATACGATATATAATGTATAAGTATACATTGTAATATGGTATATGTTTTAAAAACTATGATCTGAAATATTTTCATGGAAAATACCCATTGTATATGTAGAGGAAGATTACTGAATAATTGCTTTTGTAAAATGAATTAAAAAATAAAAGGAGTGAAAACATTTAGACTGAAACGTTAATGATAGTTTCCAAGGGTAGGATTTGGTTTGATTTTTGCTTTTTCTATATCTTTCTGCATTCTTTCTTTCTTTTTCTTTTTTTTTTTACATTGACTCTTTGTTACTTTGAAGCTAAAAATAGCTATTACCATTTTGAAACACAAACTTTTATTACTCTGAAATAGTGAGAAAGAGATTAGAAAGATGGTTTATTATAAATGCAGCCTTAGTCTGAAAAGCTAAACTCCAAGTGAAGGTGGACAGAATTTATGAGGAAGAAGAAAAAGAAACAAAAAAACCCCTAGAGTCTGCAGAAATGATAGTTTCTTATAAAAAAGATATAAAGGAAAGGGGCAATTAACCTTTGCATAGTTTTGTTGGTGCATTGAATCATTGGCTTGTCAGAGGAAAAACCTGAACAGTTAGCGGGAAGTAAGAGGATGTCAAATAGCACTTGGCAAACGGACCTACAGAGTAACCCTCCAGCAATTTCTGAAGGGAATCTCAACTTCTTGTTCCTAAATCTGTGGAACAGCATCTGGACCAACTCCCTCCCCTACTCCCCTCCTTTTTTTTTTTTTTTTTTTTTACTAACCCAAAATGAACTCCTTATGCAAAATCTGGGCTGATTCCAATATATCCAGTGCTCGAGGTTGTCAGCCAGCTGCTGGCAGCTCAGATTCACTTTCTCCTCTCTTTAATGGTGCAAAAATATGCTGCTTTACATACACTGGAAAAAATGAATTGAAGGATCTAATTTGAAAATACCCCCAGATCTCCTAAAATCAGCTGGAAGACCCCATCAGTTTATCTACCCAATCATTCTGTTGCATTAACTTTGTTGACATGGGGAGGGGTCTCAGGGAGAGCTGCTCTCCTTATTTATGGTATGTGAAGGGAATTCCCCAGCAAATTCCCCTGGAAAGGAGAAACCTTGAATACTAATGAAGAACCTATCTCCCTTGCCTTTCTCTTGCCACTGACAAACCCTCTTCAAAGCTTGCTGCAGCGCAGGGTTGCAGAGGAGAGCCTGGGGAGGAGCAGGACGGGCTCCCTGTGAGGGGAGCTTGCAGGACCTCCACGCCCTGAAAGTGAGTTAAGATCCAGGGCTGCTGGTCTCGGACCAGTTTCTTAACAAATAATTCTTGCTCAGGCTTTCATTTAAGTGACCCAGGAGAGTCTTCCTTGCACAAATTTGTATCAAATTAGCATATTAACCAACCTAGAAGCTGGGTCTTAAACCATCTAGTTAGGTAGAATTTAATATTTCTTAAAAGAACTTTTAGAAGTTTTAAATTTCAGTTGATAATATAACTTGCTTGATTTCTATTTTGTTTGTTTGTTTGTTTGTTTTGTCCTGGGGATTGAACTCAGGAGAGGTTTAACTCTGAGCTAAACACACTGCTCTTTTTATTTTTTAATTTTGAAACAGGGTCTAAGTTTCTGAGGATGGTCTCGAACTTGCAATCCTCCTGAATCAGCCACCCAAGTACTGAGATTACAGGCATGTGCTACCACGCCCTGCTCTCCCTCTTAGAATATGTCAGTAGGGCACGATGTCATACACTTATAATCCCAGTACTTGGGGAACTAAGAGGATCACAGGTTGGAACTTAATGCACAGTGACTTAGCAAGACTATGTTTCAAAGTAATTTATTTTGTTGTTTAAAAAAAGATCTAAGGGTATACTTTAGAGGTAAAATGCCACTAAATTCAATCCCCAGTACCATATACATACATACAAAGAATGTATCATACTATTTTTTTTTTTTTTTTTTTTGGTGGTACTGGGGTTCCTGGAAGCCCTTCTGCCTCCTGGCTACACTCCCAGACCTATTTTTACATTTTTATTTGGAAACAGGGTCTCCTAAGCCAGCGCCCACGGCTGGCTTCGAACTTGCGTGATCCTCCTGTGTCTGCCTTCCAAACGCAGGGATTACAAGCATGCACCACCACGCCCAGCCAAAGAATGTATCATAAAAATCGGTATAGTTTGGGCAATACAGCATTTGAGAAACTGTATTATGCTTGTTCTGTATCATCCAGTCATATTGCAGGATCAGTGTGCCCTAATGGTTAAGGTTGGGAGCACTTCAGTCTCTGTCCTCATCCATACAATATTATCTATTCTGCTGGGCGTGGTGGCGCACGCTTGTAATCCCCACGCTTGGGAGGCGGAGACCGGAGGATCGCGCTGGTTCGGAGTTAGCCTCGCTGGGGCTTAAGAGACCCTGTTTCCAAATAAAAAAAAATACATATATAAAATAGGTCTGGGAGTGTAGCCCGGAGGTAGAAGGGCTTCTAGGAACCCCAGTACTACTAAAAAAACAAAAACAAACAAACAAACAAAAAATCCAACCAAACAAACAAAACCAATATTATCTGTTCTACCGCCCAATCGATGAGGGCAGTGGCACACATCACACCTTCATCCTTGGCCCCTGGTTTACTTAGCAAGCAGGAGTATAGAACACCACGAAATCCTTAGGTGTTTAGAAAGATACCACAAACTTCTGGGCTTATTGTTTGGAAATACATTTACTGCTGTCTTTCCTAGAAACACCGCTGTTTTCTGAGGTAGCGGGCACGTTCTCCCAATTCACCCTCAATTCTGCAATGCCTGCTGCTTCTGGGTCTTCCTCTTCACCAACGCCACCAGCTGGGGGCCAAGGATCAGCCTCCTTTTTCCAAGGGTGGAAGGTAGGCTTTGAAAGTCTCTTGGCTACTGTCTGAGGGCCTTGGCAAGTTCACCAGTCATAGGAGAATCATGGGGTGTTGTGTGGGAACACACCACTGGGAACCCCTTGTTAGAAATAAATTTCAATGGTGTTGTAAGAAATGAAACATATTTGAAAGTGGCTCTGTGAGGCGAGTTTGCTTTTTGCAAAAAGCGGTCCTGCTACCAGTAAAGTTAGGATGCAAGAAAAACAAGGTGGAGAACTGCTAGAGAGAATTGCTAGGGATTCTATTTTCGGCCCGAGGCTCCTATAGCCACACAATCTTTACGCCATTGGCTGGCACTTGCAATTCCCAGGAGATAGAAACTGACAGAAAACCATCTAAGTGCACAGGAGGTTACAAAATGGCAGTTTTACACAAGGGAGCTTCAGTCAAGCTCTTCCTTTGATAGAAAAGATCTGATTATATTCTCACACACTGTGAGGCTGTGAAGAAAGAAACACAGCAGAGAGTGGAAGCCACATCCTCTGACCAGAGCCAGCCAGACCTGCAGCAGGCCTCCCCCTGGGCTGGCTGCTCACAAATCTTTGTCTTAGCAGAAACTCTCTGATCTGCTTTTCTGTATGGAGCTTGGGTGGAAATAAACATTCTGAAAAAAAGAACGTTTCCTTTCTCGGAGCCTTCCAGTCATAACAACTCTCATTCCTCTTCAGATGAAGTAGATACTCGTGCCCACTAGGGGAAAGGTCAGGGTGTGCTGAAAAGAAAGAAAGCACGATTATTATTATTTCAAGATCCTGTCTTCCACCCCTGCAACCAAAGCCTTCTCTCAATTCGGTGTAGTTGTTAGGGATGCAAAGAAAAAGAGGTAATTGGAGTGTGCTGCCTCCTCAGGAATATTTCTTAATGGAGACTATGAGGAAGGCAGAGAGTTCCCGTGAGGCTCTGGGGTGGGCATGGGAGAGGGCTGGGGGCGACTGTACTCTACCAGGTGCTCAGTGTCCCTAGAATAATTCCACACGCAACACTTTAGCTTTTTCTCTTTCTTTAAGCCCTCTCCAAGGCCTGGAGGAATCAAGAAATCACTCCAGGAGTCATTTTAAGCAAGACCAAGTTGGTCAGCTGACTGACTCCTGATTCCATAGCGAGGACCTTCTAGTTTGTGAGACACACTAGCCCATCGTTGATTAAGAACTGCTATAATGTGAGGCTGGGCCTGCCTCCGGTTTTTTCTCTGATTCATGGATTAAAGTAGAAACTTCCAGAAAGGGTTAATCTGTGAGGAATCCTTCTTTTAAGTCTGCAATTCCTCTATTGGCAGCAGGGCAAGCCCTCCTCCAGCCCATGTTTGTATCTCTGCCCACTCCATCAACTCCCAGCCAAGGGGGAGAGGAGTGAGCAGCCTTCCCAGAGAGGGACTGTGGCATTTCAGTGTGGCTTTCACTGATTCATGCAAAAGAGTCACAGGCTTAGTGATAAAGTATCCACAGGAATTTGGGTTTCCTCTTTTTATTAAATAATGCACTATGGCTAAAAAGTAATTTTGAGCAGGGCATGGTGAGGCATGCCTATAATCCCAGTACTTGGGAGGCTGAGATGGGAGGATAGAAGGTTTGAGGCCAGCTTCAGCAACTTAGTGAGCCTGTTTCAAAATAAAAAATAAAAAAATAAAAAGAGCTGTGGGTGTAATTTAGTGGTAGAACACCCCTGGATTCAATTCCCAGTTCTGCAAAAAAAAAAAAAAAAAATTGTAGTTAAACTTTCCAGAGCAACTTATTTACCTCTTTATGCCTCAATTTCCACAACAGAGATGAGAGGAATTGTGCAGTTTTTAATATCCTTTCTGTTGTTGATGCTATTATTTTTAAAATAATAATACTTTAAAAAACTTTTAAAAATATATTTTTCATTAAAAAAGGAAAGAAGTTCTAGATGACAAAATTTTAGTGATTTATTTACTTATTTATTAATTTTGGTTCTTGGAATTGAACCCACGGGTATTATACCTCTGAGCTACAGCCCCAGCCTTGTTTTATTTTTTATTTTTGCATCAGGGTCTTGCTAAGTTGATAAAGCTGGCCTCAAATCTAGAATCCTGTTTCAGCCTTCCAAGTATTGGGATTATGGGCACATGCCACCATATCAGGCTGGAACATGTATTTCTTGCTTGTTGTCTAAGCAATGGTGGAGATATTTATTAAAAGTTCAACCTAGTTGAATTGCTTTTTAAGTGCAGGATAATATTAATATTTAAGAAGTAAATTCGAGGGGGCTAGGGATGTAGCTAGATGGTAGAGTGTGTGCTTAGCATTTGCAAGGCCCTAGGTCCAATCTCCAAAAACCACAAAAAATAAAAAATAAAAAATAAAGGAAATTTGAGGGAGAGAGTTTAATCCCTAAAATGCTATCATTAGAACACAATTCCCAAGTGGGACTTGATGGTCAGACCCTAGTAATGGTCACTGGCATGAATGTGGGATAATAACTCCTCATTACTTAGGCCTTGAAATAGAACATTGGTGGCAGGCACACAGTACCAACACTTAAGAGAACCTTTGGGTAACCAAGATTTTCCAAACTATGGGGCATGAGTGAGCACCAGCCCACGAAGGCAGGCCTCGCATTCATTCATTTCCCAACCACTCTTTATGGGTTATTTCTGTAGACAGGCACTCACTGTGGTTGGAACAGGATTGGGAGAGCGTGGGGAGGAAGCTTTTGTGTCCTTTGAAGTGAATTCTTAAAAAAAAAAAAAAAAGGATTCCTGCAAGGGAGGTCGTTTTTTTATTTTGCCTGGCTGGTTCTTCCTATTAAGCAAAGCTTATCAAGACAATTGTCTACCCAGATTCTTCAAGTCACTTGGAGTCACAGGACAGAAAGAGATAAAAACGGATCTCAGCTTGTAGAGGTTTTCTGGCCTCCTCTGTCTGTGTTGAGCTACTAGTGTGCTTTGTAAGGCCTCGTCGGACCCTGACAGTAGGAGGGATGCCAGGATGTGCTCAGAGAGCGTGGCCACACACCTCATGGGCTGTGGCATCAGTGGACCTTGGTGGTGTCCATGGGGTCAGATTGTTTCAAATTAATATCATGAGATTTCTGAATGCCAGGGAAATCTGCTGTTCATTTTCCTCCTGTAAACATGTAAGATATTGCTTGCCATTTCCTGGAGTATCCTAAACAAGAAAAAGCAACTCAGTGCCCATCCTTACCTTAGACTCGCCCTCATTTCAGACATGAAAAAGATTTTTATATCCCACCTTGCAGGTGTGTGTGTGTGTGTGTGTGTGTGTGTGTGTGTGTGTGTGTGTGTTACTGGGAATTGAATTCAGGGGCATTCTACTTCCAAGCTACATCTTTAGCCCTATTTTTTTTTTTTTTTTTGAATCAAGGTCTTGCTAGGTTTCTGAGAACCTCACTACCTTGCTGAGGCTAACTTCAAATCTGTGATCCTCCTGTCTCAGTCTCCCTAGTACTGGCATTACAGGTGTGAGACTGTTTTACCTGCAGTTTAGCTCTATTGCAAACCTCTGAGCATGCTTTCTTTATACCAGTCTTGTCCTATTTGTTATAATGGACCCATGCAAATCACTTTACATACTATGCAGTATTTTCCTTTCTTTATTGATAAGTCCAGAGCTTGTCCCACTAGCTATATTTGATAATTTTTAAGACCTAATATCTGCTTATTCTTAATTTACTACTACGTCGTAGCAACCCCTTCAAAGCTTTTGATGGGACTAACCAGTGGAATATTAAAGATATTCCAGTCATCACCAAACCCAGTAAATTCCTCTAGACTTTACCATGTGAAATGTAATTTGCCTGAGTGACTTAACAATCTAATGTTTGACTACTGACCCACAGAGACATTGCTAAGTAAATTAATAATATAATAAACTGCTATGCCAAACAATCATAAAGATTCAATGCTTTCTTTCAGGCTCTGGGTTTAGCAATCTTGGGATGGAATTCTACCGGTATACAGAGTCCACATATGTGAATATCAATGTACAGTGTCTAAGACTAAGAGAGCCATTTGGAAGCAGTAAAGGTTTAGTCCTGAAAAATAAAAAGAATGTTCATGACCAGTTTAGAGAAATGACATGTCCCTATTTTTATTCAAATTTAAGTTCCAAGATATGGATTCTGGCTTGGTCTCTTGTGGGTAGCACTCTTACCTTAAAGTCAAGCCAAGGATCATTGGAATCTGTTATAACAAGTGGGTATTCTTATTTTATTCCTTCTCACAGGAACAATGTATTGAAGCAGCTACGTACATACGTTAGGGCAAATAATGTTTCAAAAAAACCCATAACTACCTCCACTGAGAAGGCAAAAGATACACACACCACTGTCTTAGAGATCTGATAAGCATTTTGTATTTATTTATGACTTAAATATGATGTATGGTTTAACCACAGTTAAACATACTATAAATGAATTTGAGTAGACAAGTTGCTAATAAAAGATTTTTAAAATTAAATTCAAGTCCTTGTACATGCTAAGTAAGTGCTCTATGACTGAGCTACACTCACAGCCCCTAGGATAGGATTTCCAATATTAATAAACTTATTTGTAACCAATGGTGCTCAAGCTTATTGATTGGCTCCTAGGGCTACAAGTAGGGCTTCCACCTAGACCCAGTTCTTTAGAATGTCTATCATTAGGCCTGGAATGCATGCAAAAGAGACACTCTAACTCAGAAAATTAGAGATTAAACTAGCAAAGTTTTATTTTATTTTTAATAAAATTTCAGGAAGGAAAGAAGAAACTCCTGAATATAAAAGGGTCTAAAAGTCAGATTAGATTTTCTAAGGCCTATTTATAATAGTTTAACCCAATCATGGGGACTGGAAACTATATCTTTGTCATTTGTGGCTGAAAAGTGAAAGAAAGCAAACTATTACTTTTCCCACTTGGCATATTGAGAGGCAAATGCATTACTGTAAGAAATATACCTTTTCCCCTCTCTGAATCAGATGAATTACCTATTCCTGTGGACAATGTGCACAGAGAATATCCTTACTTAAGCCTGTGGGTAGAATGTGCAGTAGTACTGTTTCATAAGCTTTGATGATGGGGGTGCATAGCCTCGTGGAAGGCTATCCCTCCCAACCGTTTCCACTTCTTTTTAAGTTTTCTCTCCCTCTTCTCTCCCTTCCTAACAGATCTGAATGTGACTCTGAAAGCTATCTTAATTTTTCTTTCTTAAATGAAAATGTGAGCCAGGCATGGTAGCTCGTGCTTGTAATCCCAGTGCTTGGGAGAGTGAGACAAGAGGATCATAGGTTCCCAACCAGCCTTGGCTACTTAGTGGACTTCCACAACATAATGAGATCCTGTTTCAAAAATAAAGAATAAAAAATAGGGCAGGGGTGTAATTCAGAGGTATAATGCCCCTGGTTCAATCCCCAGCGCGCGCGCACACACACACACACACACACACACACACAAAGAAAATGTGAGATATTGTTTATTACTTGGTGGACATCACTCTATTTAATTTTTTTTCTATACTCTGATAAGGAAATAAAAACCCTTAACCCTTGACTAAACTGATAGAAACTTTATCAAACTGCATATTAGGAAACCTGAAATGATTTGCTTTGTTTGTTTTCTAAATTTTTGATACATTTTTAATGTAGGAAATCCAAATAATACTTCTTATATAAATGTAAGCAAAGCATTCTATTTGCAGACTATGATTACTTTATTTTCATGGCTTGACCATCTCAGTCTGATAAGCCACACCCTTACAACACTCTTTTTTTTTTCTTCTTTTGTGGGTTTGGGGATGGAACCAGGGGCATTCAACCTCTGAACTACACCCTCTGCCCTATTTTTATTCTTTGTTTTGAACCAGGGTCTCACTGTTGCGGAGGGCCTCACTGAGTAGCTGAGGCTGTCTGTGAACTGCGAATCTCTAGTCTCAGCCTCCCAAATGCTGGGATTACAAGTGGATGCCACCATGCTCGGCTGTCTTACACACTCTTAAAGTGACTGAGATAGATATTCAATTTATGACCAAGAAAGAACAATCTTTAACAAGCTAGAGAAAAAAAAAGGGTATTTCATTTGTACAAATGTCTTCTGTCTTCTAGGTTGCTACAATGGCTCCAACTACCATTCTACTGTATGATGGCACACTATGCTAAGTGTAATATAGGATATTTTTAGTTCTCTAATAGTCTGATAAGAATTCTATAGATAATTCTATAGATAAAATTCTATAGAATTTTATCTATAGAATTCTATAGAATAAGTCTATAGATAATTCTTTAGATAAAAATTCTATAGATAAAAATTCTATAGATAAAAAATTAATTATATAGATAAAAAATTAAGGCTAATTCTATAGATAAAATATCTAATTCTATAAATAAAAAATTAAGGCTTAATTTAATGAACTGGGGGACTGAGGTTAATGAGCTGGGGAAAGTTCATACAACGAAAGTTCATACAACTGGGGAAAGACTGAGAATGCACATTCTTAAAACCTACTTCTTATACCTATGTGCATGAATTTGCCTGTTGATGAACAGGTCTCACCAATGACTGTTTCACGGTGTAGCACATTCCAGTTTACAAAGCACGGCCACACTCATGGTTTCTCCCCTTCAAGCTTCATAACAGTTTTGTGAGTGAGTCACTGTAACCCCACTCCACAAAGGAAGAAATAGAGCCTCTAAATAGTGCAACCAGGACAAGAAGGCCCCCTGGAGACATTTGTGAAATCTCTGTAACAAAAGACTAATGTGCTGGTGTACATCTGTAATCCCGGTACTTGAGAGGCTGAGACAGGAGGATCACAGTTTTGGGGCCAGCCTTGGCAACTTAGCGAGGCCCTCTGCAACTTTGTGAGACCCTGTTTCAAAATAAAAAATAAAATAGAGCTGGGAGTGTAGTTCAGAGTTAGAATGCCTTTGGATTCAATCCCCAGTACCATAAAAGTAAAGTACTATTTCTGAAGTGGAAAGTAACTAAGCAGGCTCCTCTCCAGAAAATTCTGATTTACCAGCTAGGGGCAAAATCAAAACAAGTTTAACAATCTCCTCAACCTGCAGATCCTATGAGAAGGAATGAAAGGGCCAAGTGCAGAGGAAAGTAAAATGAACTGTTTCTATGAACCCGGGGCAGTGCACACGGAAGGTTAGTGTGCCCACCTGTGTGTGCCCGGTGGAGGACTGAGGTCTTCTTATCCCATCAGGACAAGTAAGAGCAATCCCGGCTCTGGTACCAGCCAGGACCCGAGGTAATGTCCTGTTGCCTCTGAATGTGTTACAAAGAGGCCCAGACCTGCTTGAACGTTGTCAAGATACAACCGTCACATACATCTTCTCCCTATCCCTTCAGATTGTGCCCCCCAGAACCTCTGTACTTTCTCAACTCAAGCATAACATGCTATTTTTCCTACTTTCAGTCTCTGCTTCTATACATAACTCAGGACCTGTAGGCTACAGCTATTTTGGAGATTGGCCTGGGACCAAAATGTGAACTATCTGTTACAAGGTTGGCTTTGATGTTTTGATGTCAATCCATCTGAAGACAGGCCATAACTGAAGAGCCCATGCCATAGGTCACATTGTACCCATTCCTTTTTGGGATTATTGATCCTAAACAATCTCTTTAAATGTCAGAGTCACATTTGTTCCTTTATATAATATCCCAAGAACTCACAAGTGCCATGGGATATAGTCATAGACTTTGCATTTATGCCAAAGGCCAAAATGGGTCCGTGTCATGTCGCTTTGGAGTTGTGCTTGAAATGATTCTCTAAGTGGAATCTTTCTTTCCCAGCATCTGGCCCTTTCCAGTTATAACACTCAGCTGTTTTTAGGAACTGGCTCCTTGCAACGATTCTTGAAACCAGAGGTATTGTCTGAGCTGCCCTTAGAGTAATTTTTCCACTTCACATGCCTGGAGCTGGGAAGAGGGCCCGACTAGGGCGGGTCTGTTTGACTGTTATTGTTAATACAGTCTGTGTCAGCAAGGGCTGCGGTCAGCTTGTTTACCACATGTCCCTAAGCCTCGAGCAGACAACTGCTGAGATAATAACTGCCTAATCCAGCTGAACAGAGGAAGCTGGAGCCCCGCAGCCCTGCGCCTCTTCTCACGCCAATTGCAGTGAGGTGTTCCAATCTCCAAGTTATCCTTTACCTAAATATATTCTGCATTTTTTAAAAAAGAAGAGAGCCACTCTTTGACGGGTTAATGCCAAGGAACAGTTGGAAACTAAGTGATTTTCTTTCACCCAACACATTTTAAAGTTTAGGAAAACCTAGAAACGAAATGCCTAAAATAAGCTCGTTTCTCTCTCTATTTCTAATCATTTTTGTATCTTTAAAAATGTGATAGTGTGATCCACGGGAAAGAAGGGGAAGAAACATATATAGGGTATCTAATGGTATGTGTTTATGGTGTGTACATATTCTGACTTCCTATTTCTAAAGATAGCATTTATAAATCATACTTGCTGCTTTGGTGTTATATATAACAAGATATAGACTTTTAGCCTGACGTGCTGGCACATGCCTGCAATCCCAGTATACTTGGGAGGCTGAGATGGGGGATTACAGGTTCAAAGCCAGCTTCAGTACTTTAGTGAGACTCTCAGGAACCTAGTGAGACCCTGTTTCAAAACAAATAGTAACAATAACGACATTGTACAACAAAAGGGCTGGGGTAGAATGCCTCTGGGTTCAATTGCCAGTACTACATACACAAAAAGATATAGACTTTTAAAATAATGCAATTATGAAACTTTCTTCACTCCTCCCACAATTTCATATATATGTGTGTGTGTGTGTGTGTGTGTGTGTGTGTGTGTGTGTAGTGCTGAGGATTGAACCCAGGGCATTCTCACTCTGAGTTACATGCATAGCCTTGTTTTATTATTTTAATTATTATTATTATTTTTGCAAACAGAATTGTGCTCAGTTGCTGAGAACCTCCCTAAGTTGCTGAGGCTGACTTCAAATCTGTGGTTCTCTTGTCTCAGCCTCCCAAGTACTAGGATTATAGAGGTGCACCACCATGCCTAGCTGTATTTCTTAAAGTATGGGGAACTTAATTCTGGTCAGGGATTTAAACAATTCAATTTTGTTTTGGTTGCTGGATTAATATTTACCTTTACTCTATCTGTATGTAGCAAGTAGAATATGCTAAACAAAGGATTAGTATAAACTCATTTTCAGGATTGTTGCTTCATTTACTTACAAAAGAGCTCTGATCGCTGGGCTGGTGGGCACGCTTGTAATCCTCATGCTTGGGAGGCGGAGACAGAAGGATCGCGATGGTTCGGAGCCAGTCTCGCTGGCTTAAGAGATCCTGTTTCCACATTAAAAAAAAGTTAAAAAATAGGTATCCCATGGGAGTGTATCCCGGAAGTAGAAGGGCTTCCAGGAACCCCAGTACCATCAAAAAAAAAAAAAAAAAAAAGAACTCTGATCAAATTTAAACCTATTTTAACATCCTTTAAAGGTAAATAATTAGGGAACAATTTACAAAACAATAGTCTAGACTGACAAGGTCTTTTAGGACTTTCTTGAAAGAACCAGAACTTCTTTTAAGACTATAATTTCTCACTAATTCATACTAGACTTCCCTCCATTTATTTGAAGTGGATGAGATTTCATTTACCATGAAAACGGGAGACTCTTGAGAGAGGAGCTCCCTGGAAGGGTTGGGTCTCCTTCAGTACGTGGCTCAGCCACATGGTGCAGCAGAGCTGGACTCTGCATTGGTGCTGCCATTCGTTTGTGTTCAAAATGTTTCTGAGTACCTCTAGGCATTGTGATATGTGCTAAAGATAATTGAAAAACAAAATATATGGCCTGAGCTTGGCCTCACAGAACTTAGTCAAAAGGACAGAGAATAGTTACCATCCTGTGTGAGCTTTGATGAGGGAGAACAGGGCCCTTAGGAGACACAGGAAGGGGCTGCGGGCCAGCAACCAGGAGCCTTGTCTGAACTGAGACCTGGAGCTGAAGAGGTGAGACAAAAGGAGGAATGCTTTAGATTGTGATGTAGAAGAAGTCACAGAGACAAAGGAGAATGTGGCCTGGGGGTAAAAGAGGAGAAGAAAGTTCAGTAACTTAGAACCCAGAGGGCAAAGATGCTGGTTCTAGCAAGAGAGGAAGCTCTCTACTCAGGAAAGGGCTAGAGAGCATGGCTTCTGCTAAGCCCTCCAAACAATTCAGCCCTCCCTCTCCTTCCTTCCCATTGGGCTTCCATTATTCCATACTCACTTTTTATCTATATCACTGGTTCCTTCCCTTTCTCCTTTTCCCTTGCTCAACTTCAAAATATTCGAGTGTCCCCCAAACTTTGTGCAGCTTAATTGCATCCTCGAGAATCTTCTCTTCTTGATTTACATTTTACTTACATTTACAAAATGAATTTATTCAGTCACATGACTTTAAGTAGCATCAATGACTTTGAACTTTGAATCTGTATCTCCTGTCCATAGAAAAAAACCTTTTCCTCTACTCTCTTGTTTAGGATTTGGGTCTGTGAATTAAAATGACAAGAGGTAGATTAATGGGAGAAAAAGTGAATTTATGCATACAACACTCATAGATGTGGGAGTGCTCATTAATGTATAACTTAAAGGGATGGTAAAATTTGGGGGCTTATAAACCTAATTTATAGGGGAAAAGTGGGAGTGTGGAAAGAAAAGGCTTCTATGGTTAGACAAATTTTTTTTTAAGAAAATACAAATGGTCTTTTAGGAGAACAAATGAGAGATATAAGTTTGTGCTAATGTTTATCTGCGTTGTTATGACTTGTCTTTCCATCTCCTCCAGGGACTTAAAGCTCCTCCACAGTGGGGATTTATGACAAGTTTGCTTTTGGTCTTATTCCTGGCATAGAACCCACCCCAGGGAGGGAGTTTATGGCAACCTCGTTTCCCAGAAACCTCTGTTTTTACAGATAAGAAAATTTCCAAGAAGGCTTCTTTTCTGCTCTGCTGAATTTCAAATGTCTTTAGTTTATAATAAACCCTATGCCAAAGTCACATTTATTGGGAGTGGCATATCCTGATCCCCATCAATATGGCATTCTTTTAGTTGAACAAAGTTGTACCAAGGAATTCCAGAATTCTAAATGAGATCTTTAGCTAATTTTGGAGTTGTGAGTCACCAAAGGGCCTAGGTTAGTATCATTCTTCTTAGCTCTAGCCCACTAACCTTCTATAGTTTTATTCGCCATAAGATTCAAATGTAAGTCAAGAAACATTTTTGATCAGCTGCAGTACCTAGTGGATGATATATTGTATAGTTGGGCCAATTATGGTGCCTGCTATGGTCTGATCCCTGTGGTGAACTTCAGAGCTGGCATATTCTTTGATGACATTTACAGCCCCCTTTAACGGCCTCCCTGCCTCCTTGCTTTTCCCTTGTCACTTTATAGCCTTTTTCATTCTGATCTTGAGTTCATCTATCAGACTTGTTTTGGCTGCTGGAATGATAACAAATATGCTGCCACCAGAGAATTTTAAAGTTCATATACCCTGAGGCTTACTTACTTCTTTTCTTCTCTTCCTTGAGGTTATGATGAGAATAACCCAGGCCGCCTGCTAGAGAATGAGAGACCACTTGGAGCCTCAGACCCAGATGAGGCCGTCCTCCTTAAGAACAGGTAACTGGCCAATTAACCATTAATGCTTATATTTGCCCAGTTAAGATCAGTTAGGTCTACTCGAAATCAGCAGAACTGCCCAGCCAATTTATTCACCCGTAATGGATAATGAGGGGCAATAATCTCAAGCCACTAGTATCAGGAGTCATTTTTTTTTTTTAATGTAACAATAGCTAACATAGTGTGGAAAAGTCTTGTCCTTTTTGTTTTGTTTTCAATTTTATATTTATATTTATTTACTTTTATACTTTCATTGGTACATTATAGTCTCACACCATAATGTAATTCATAGGATTATTGACATACATGTACATAGCTCTTGATGAGCATTTCCCTGGCTTCTTTCCCACTTACCCCTTCTCTATACAGGATACTGAAATTGAAATTAGTATTCTCACATATGTATGTAATGTCAACAGAAGTGATTCTTTCATTGATTCTCCTTCTCCTTCCCCTCCCTTTCCTCTAGACCACCTTCACCTTCCTGGTGCCACTAGAGTTTCTCCTTCATTATCTAAAGTCCAACTTATTCCCTAGCTGCCACATATGAGAAAAAAATATGATTCTTCACTCTCTGTGTTTGGATACTCTCACTTAACATAATGTTATTCAGGTTCTTCCATTTTCCTGCAAATGACATAATTTTGTTCTTTATTGCCAAGTAGAATTCCATTGTGTGGATATCCCATAATTTAGTAATCCATTCTTCTGTTGATGGATACCTAGTTTGGTTTTATAATTTGGCTACTGTAAATTATGCTGCTATGAACATGGACATGCATACATTACTGTACTTCTCTGGTTTCAAATTTCTTGGAAAGATATTCTGGAATGGTAAAGCTAAATTATATGGTGGACCCATTCCTAATTCTCTGAGGGATCTCCACATTGATCTCTATAGGAATAGGAAGAGTTCCTATTCCTCATCAGCATTTATTGTTTTTTGACTTCTTGATGATTGCCATTTTGATTGGGCTTACATAGAATTTTAGTGTAGTTTTGATTTGCATTTCCCTGATTGCTGATGATGTTACATATTTTTTCATGTATTTATTGGTTATTTGTATTTCTTCTTTTGTAAATTATTTATTTAGTTCAATTGCCCATTTCCTTGGGGGGGGTTCTTTTTTTATTGGTACATTGTAGTCAATTGCCCATTTCTTGATTGGGTTTTGTGTTTTTTAGTGTTAAGTTTTTAAAGTACTTTTTATATTTTAGATATCAGTCCCCTATCAGAAAAATAGCTGGGAAAGATATTCTTCCATTCTATAACCTCTCTCTTTAGACTCTTGATAATGTTTTTAACAAGCAGAAACTTTTTAGTTTAATGTTATTTCATCTATTAATTCTTATTCTGATTACCTGAACTTTGGGGTCTTATTGAAGAAGTTTGTACAAGTTCCTATATGTTGGAGTGTTAGACCTATGCTTTCCTCTAGTAATTGGTCTGATTTTCAGATTTTGATCCATCTTGAGTTGATTATTGTTCAGGATGTGAGTTAGAGATTTAATTTCATTTTCTACAAATGGATAACCAGTTTTCTCAATACCAGTTGTTGAAAAGGCTGTCTTTTCTCCAATGCCTGTGTTTGGTACCTTTGTTGAAAATTGATTAGCTCTAAGTATGTGAATTTTTATCTGTATCTTCTATTCTATTCCATTGGTCTATGTGTCTGTTTTTGTGCCAATATTATTCTATTTTGTTACTATACCTCTGTAGTATAATTTGAATTCAGGAATTGTGATGCATCCTGGTTCTTACTGCTGGTGTATGGTCCTTGTTGCTGAGAATTGCTTTGGTGATTCTGGGTCTTTTGTTTTTCCATATAAAAAAAATTTAGCACTAATTTTTCTAAGTCTGTGAAGAATGACATTGGTATTTTGATAGGGACTCATTGACTCTATAGATCACTTTTGGTAGAATAACCATTTTGATAATGTTTTTCTTGCTTATTGAAGAGAAAAATCTTTGCATTTTCTAAGATTTTCTCCAATATATTTCTTTAGTATTTTATTTTATTTTATTTTATTTTATTTTTTCAGCAGCACATGAAAAGGATTTTATTTCCAGAATGTAGTCAATCTAATATTTTAAAAAATCAATTAATGTACTACATTATAAAGATCTCCCATTTTAATACACATAGAAAAAGCATCTAACAAAATCCAATGCCCATTTATGCTAAAAAAAAAAAACTTTTTTTCTATTTTTTTTTAATTGGTGCACTGTATTCATACATCATAGTGGGATACATACTTTTGTAGACATACATGCACACATTGCCCAGTCAGCCCCCACCCGATCCCCACCCCATTCTCTCCCTATCCCTCCCTCCCATGCTTGGCTTAGTGGTTGACATCTAGTATTATAGCAATTTATCAAAAATTAAAAATGATAATCTCACATAACAGTTTCATTTGTCTGATACCAAGCTTTTGATGACTTAAAGATAACATTTCAATATTTCTTTTTGCTTTCTTTCTTACCAGAGAATCTATTTTTTCTGTTTTTTAGGTGAAACTATCATATATTTATATATTTATTTTTCAGAAAAAAAATCTATCCTAATATGGAATATGGACTCTTGGTACCCACAACGATCTTGAAAAAGAACAAAGCTAGAAGATGTATATTTTCTGATTTCAAACCATATAAAGCTACAATAATTGAAACAGTGTAGTACTATTCTAAAGGCAGATATATAAACCATTGGAGTTAAATAAAAGCCTAGACCTAAATTCTTCCCTATATTGTCAAGTTATTTTTGACAAGGTTTCCACGAACCTTTGGTGGTGGAAATACTAATCTTTTAACTAAATATTGTTGAAAAATAATAATTACATGGAAAAGACCCTTACCTAATCCCATATACAAATATTAACTCAAAATAGATAAAATACCTAAATATAAATCTTAAGACTGTAAACTTTTAGGAGAAAATCTGGGTCATAAAACCTCACAACATTGAAATTGGCAGTGATTTCTTGGTTATGATTTCAATGGCACAGGCAACAGAAGAGTATACAAACTCCCTAAAAAATAAAAAACATATTGTATATCCAAAGACAATGTAAACAGAGTTAACAGTTACTAATAGAATGGGATAAAATATTTCCAAATGCTATATCTGAAGCTATATTAATATTCCAACTAGAAATCCTAAAAATTAACAACAATAAAGGCAAACAATACCATTTAGAGATAGGCAAAAGACTATCATAAGTAATGAATCTCCACAGATAACCAATCTTAGTTGTCTGTTGGATGGAAAATCTTGTTTCTCTAGTTCTGATGTGTGTTACCTATTTCTTCTTTATAGTTAATCTCTTTGAGTATTTTCTCTAGCACTGGTTTTGAAGACATAAATTCCTTCAGTTTCTGTTTGTCATGGAAGCTTCTTATTTCTCCATCTAATTTGATAGAAAGTTTTGCTGGGTAGGAAATTTTTGGCTGGAAGTTGTTTTCTTTCAAAATTGGGAATATGTTACTCCAAGCCCTTCTGGCTCTCATAACTTGGTTTGGGAAGTCTGGAGTGATTCTAATTGGTTTGCCTCTGAATGTCACTTGGCCCTTTGCTTTTGTTGCCTTTAAGATTCTCTGCTTGGCTTCCACATTGGTCATTTTGACAATTATGTGGCTTGGGGATCCTCTTCTCCGATCCTGTCTAAAGGGAGTTCTGTAGGTTTCCTGGACCTGTGTATCAACCTCTTGCTCTATGTCTGGAAAATTTTCTGCTATTACTTCCTTGAAGAGATTGTTGATCCTTTTGGTTTCACTTTCTTTTCCCTCCTCTATTCCAATTATTCTTAGGTTAGCTCTCTTAAAATGGGCCCATATTTCTTCAATATCAGATTCCTGCTGTCGGATATTTTTTCCTAGATTAGAAACTATGCATTCATTTTTGGAGTGATCATCTTCTAGGAGCGAGATTCTGTTCTCCATGTGGTCTAATTGGTTGTTTGTGCTTTGAATTGAGGCCTTTACTTCATTAATTGCATCCTTTATCTCTTTTTGGCTCTCTCTGAGTTCTTTTCGAAGCACCTCTATTATTTCTACAGTTATTTTCCTGATTTGATCTTCTAGAAATCTCTGATTTTCTGTTTTATCGGGTTCTGATGTTGTGGGGTTGTGAGCATTCATTGCTCCAGTATTATTCCTCTTTCCCATGATTTCGGAAGTTTGTGCCTTCTCTGGGTTCTTCCCTTTGGTCACTATGACTTCACTTAAGGTGCTCTGGATCTCGAGTCAGTAGTATCTCAGACCCCACTACTCCTTTACTGGGTTGTATCACAGAGTCTCCGACCCAGAGAGTCGATAGAGGCTGCTTTAGACCGTGGGGGGTGCCAGGTTGCACGTTCTCCTATGGTGTGATATCACTGCCACCGCCCCTCTCCCACTGGGTCAAGTCCCAGTGAGTACAGTACTGGGATTTCTCCGCTGTGGCCCACAATTTGACTCACTGTTCTTGAGTACGCAGATGTAGCTGTACTGAATTTGGTGAATTCGGTGCTGTTGCCGCCGGTGGCAATATGGCGCCGTTGCTACGCCCTCGGCTATGGGGATGGCGTTTTTTTTTTTCTTGGTTTTGATTTCCACTCTGAATCCCTGCAGCGTGTGCTGAGCTCAGCCACTGGGAGCTTTAGATGCCCTCTGCGCCGAGAAATCCCGCCTGGCTGTTCCGCAGCGGCTCCCCTTGGCTTGCTGTGGCCGTCCCGTGAATTCGCCGGTGCCTCCAGCAGTATGGCGCTGCTGCCATGTCCTCGGGCGTGAAGCCGCGTCCTCGGGCGTGAGGATCTCCTCTGTGGCTCTGTTCTCAGTCCGCTTTCTCTCTGGAGCCTGGTGTTTTTTTTTGTTTCTCTGGTGATGTTGTTTTCTGGCTTTGAAAGGCGCTGATTTTGTGGTAATGGAGATTTGTTGTTAGCGGGGCTCTTAAGCCCCGCATTTCTTGGTCGCCATCTTCCCGGAAGTCTTCTTTAGTATTTTATAATTTTCATTGTAGAGGTCTTTTATCTCCTTGGTTAGGGTTATTCCTAATCATTTTATTGTTTTTGAGGTTATTATGAATGGAATTGTTTTCTGAATTTCTTTTCTAGTGGATTCAATGGTTGGCATATAGGAAAACTACTAATATTTTTAGATTGATTTTGTGTCCTGCTAATTTACTGAATTTGTTAATCAGCTGTAGATTTATTTTAGTGTCTTGGGTCTTCTAAATATAGGATAATTATAGTATTTTTTTTTCCTTTTTGTATTCTTTTGTCTTATCACTCTGGCAAGAATCTGAGTGGTAATAGCAGGAATCCTTGTCCTGTTCCTGGTTTTAAAAGGAATTCTTCCAGTTTTTCCCTGTTCAATATGATTTTGGCTTTATTGTATATGCCTTAATGATGTTGAGTTAAGCTTCTTCTATTCCAATTTTATGCAGAATTTTTAAAGTTAATGGGTGTTTGATTTTGTCAAATGCTTTTTTCAGCATCTGATCATGTGATTTGAGATGATCATGTGATTTTTGTCTTTAGTTCTATTTATGTGGTAAATGATGTATTGATTTGCATATGTCGAACCAGCCTTGCATTCCTAGGATGAAATCAACTTGGTTATGTACAATTTTCTTGATGTGGATTTTAATGTATATTGCTAGTATTTTATGTATTTCAGTTTATTGAAGTATAAATTTTCAAAATTGTTTAGGATTTTTGCATCTATGTTCTTTAAGAATATTGACCTATAATTTTCTTTTCTTGAGAGGTTTTAATCAGTTTTGGTATTAAGGTGACTCTGGCCTCATGGAAGGAGTTTGGAAGGCTTCCATCTCTTAAGTCTTTTATAAAATATCTTTTAAAGTATTTGGGTTAGTTCTTTTGTAAAAGTTTTATAGAATTCAGCTGGGAATCCTTCTGGAACTGGGGTTTTCTTTGATGAAAGTCTTCTTATTGCTGTTTCTCTTTGCTTGATATTGGTAGGTTTAAGTTTTCTATGTCTTTTTGGTGCAATTTAGGTAGGTTGTATAGATATATAGAAATGTACTGATTTCTTTTATATATTCTAGTTTATTGAAGTATAAAATTTCAAAATAGTTTCTGATGATCTTCTGGATTTTTCTACCACCTTTAATAATGTCTCCTTTTTATTTCTGATTTTAATAACTTGGGTTGATTATCTCTTTCTTTTGATTAGTTTAACTAAGACTTTCTCAACCATGTTAATTTTTTCAAAGAACCAGCTTTTTGATTTATTGATCTTTTGTATTTTTTCATTGTTGTTCTCTATTTCATTGATTTATGCTCTGATTTTAATTATCTCCTGCTTATTATTGGTTTTGGGATTAGTCTGTTCCTGTTTTTCCAGGTCCTTGAGCTGAGTCATAAAGTTGTTTATTGGTGATTTCCTGTTTCTCTTATGTGGGCAGGGCTGTCAGTGCTATAAATTTTTCTCTTAAAAAATTTTCTCTTAAAACCGCCTTGATGTGTTCCATAGATTTTGATGTGTTGTGTGTTTATTTTCACTTAATTCCAGGACTTTTTTTCTTCCCTTATTTCTTCTATGGTTCAGTCCTCATTCAAAAATGTATCATTTAGTCTCCATGTATTTATGTAATTTTTTGATCTTCCTGTTGTTAATTTCTGCTTTTATTTCATTATGACCTAAAAATGCAAGCAATTAAATGATATCGTATTTTTTGAATTTGCTTTGTGAACCAAAATATGGTCTATTCTGTAGAAAGTACCATGAGTATCTGAGAAGAAGGCATATTCAGCTGTTGTTGGTTGAAATGGTTTGTATATGTCTATTAGGTTCATTTGTTTTACTTTTGTCTGAAAGATCTATATAGTGGTATGAAGAGTGTATTGATGTATCCCAATATTATTATATTTGGGTCTATTTGAGACCTAATCTCCCCTAAAAGTTTTACAAAAGTGGTTAAACCCACATTTTGGTCATAAATGTTCACTTAAATGTGTACTATCATTGCATCTTCTTGTTGAACTGTTTCTTTTATTAGTAAGAAGTGACCTGCTTTGTCTCTTCTAATAAATTTTAGCTTAAAGTTTGTTTTGTTGGAAATGAGCATTGCTATTTCTATTTTTTTGTGGTCTTCATTTGCATAGTACATACAAATAAAAACCTTACTTTCTTCTTTTTCTTCTTCTTTCTTTTTTGGTACTGGGTGTGGAACCCAGGGACATTCAACCTCCGAGCTATACCCCCAGTCCTATTTTTTTTATTCTTAATTTGAAACAGGGTCTCACTGAGTTGCAGAGGGCCTCATTAAGTAGCTGAGCCTGCCTAAGAACCATGATCCTTTTGTCTCAGACTCCCAAATGCTGGGATTATAAGTGTGCACCACCATGCTGGCTACCTTACCACTTATAGACCAATATTTTCATCCTTTCATCTTTTTTTTTTTTTTTTGGTGGTACTGGGGTTCCTGGAAGCCCTTATAACTCTGGGCTACACTCCCAGACCTATTTTTACATTTTATATTTGGAAACAGGGTCTCCTAAGCCAGTGCGAGCGGCTGGCTTCAAACCTGCGTGATCCTCCTGTCTCTGCCTCCCAAGCGCGGGGATTACAAGCGTGCGCCACCACGCCCGGCTCATCCTTTCATCTTTAATCTACACATATCTTTGCCTGTATGGCAAGTTTCTTGCAAGAGGCATATAATTTAATTATGATCTTTAATCTGCATTGACAGTCTATGCCTTTTAGTTGGGGAGTTTATCTCTTTAATATCCAATATTATTATTGAGAGTTGATATTTTGCCATTTTTAGTTATATTTTCTGTTTTATATAGTGTTATTTCTCATTTGTTTAGTTGCCCATCTGGTAAAACTTGATTTTTTCCTGGTTCACATGTTTATTTCTTTTTTCCTCTTTATGTCTTATTTATTTATTTATTTACTTATTTATTTGGTGGTACTGGGGATGGAACCCTTCTACTTCCAGGCTACCCTCCCAGGCCTTTTTTATATTTTTTATTTGGAAAAAGGGTCTCTTAAACCAACAAGGCTGGCTTTGAACCTGTACAATCCTCCTGTCTCCGCCTCCCAAGTATGGGGATTACAAGTGTGCACCACCATGCCCAGCTTATTTATGTATTTTTTCTAGTGCCAGTTTAGTAGTCATAAATTCTTTTAGTTTCTACTTATCTTGGAAGGTTTTTATTTATCTGTCAATTTTTAATAATATTTTTTCTGTATATTATAGGAGTCTTGGTTGAAAGAAGGTCTATTCATTCTTTCAGGGTTTTGAGTACATCATATCAGTCTCTCTTGGCTTTCATCACTTGGGTTAAGAAGTCTTGGGTGATTCTTATTGCTTTGTCACTGAATGTCACCTATTATTTTGTTCTCAATGCACTTATGATTTTTTTCCTTTGGCCTCTATGTTAGTCATTTGGATTATTATGTGGCATGGAGAAGTTATTTTTATCTTGTTGGTGTTCTGAATGTCTCATTTACATGGATATATAACTTTTTCTATGTTTGGGAAATTCCCTGATAGTATTTCTCTCAAGGGGTTTCTAATACCCTTGGTTTGTGTTTCTAGACTCTCTTTGATTCCTATTATCCATAAGTTAGGTTGTTTCATATTATTCCATATTTTGGGATATCCTCGTTGTGTTGTTATATTGACTTCTCTATTATTATTGACTGTGTGGTCAGTTTTAAATGAGCTATTTTCCAAAAGTGAGACTCTATTATTCATGGGATATAGCTTGTCAAAGGTAGTTTTTACTAAAGTTTTTAATTATCTCCTTCATTTTGTTCAAAGCCTCTTTTTGGTTCTTACTTATACTTTCTCTAATTTCATTTTAAGGACTTTGATAATATTGAAAATAAAAACTTTAAATTCTCCTAGCATTTTCTGCAGGTTAATATTAAAATATCTTTTGTTGTTGACTTATAGGAGGTTATTGTTTCCTTACTGGTATTAATTTTCATGTTTTCAAAACTCTCAAGTTTGTGTTTTTGTTGTCTTGGCATCTTCTTCCTCTTTGAGTGAGAGAGTCCTGTGTCTATTTGTTACTGCTTTATAAAAAGACCTATGCTAGGGATATATTTGCCTCTAGGAACCTGTCTCATATAATCAAACTTTTGAGTTTGTGTCTCACAGCCTCTATTAAAAAATTAATTCTTACTCAGTACAGGTAAACAGGAGTCTTTGATTGGCTGATTGTAGTCTCCAGGCCCAAACACCTTAGGGCTGGAGACTATGATGTTCTATTCAGATTTTGCAGCCTGATAGATGTGATTTAATTCCCCACAGACCCCACTGGCTTGTCTTCTGGTTGTAAACTCATGAATCTTTGCAAAATGCTGACCTCTGGCCTCTGTAGTCACTGGCCCTTAGCTCATCAGGGCCAGAAATTTCTATGTTCCAAGCTTGTGGTTCCCACTGACTACGTTTTTATGGCCCAGGGACACCAACACTCATCTGCTGGTTACAATCAGGTGGAGTACTGTCAGTCACAAGCATGCATGCATGCATGCTTGGTCCAAACTGCTGGCAGAGAGAGTGTTGTGTTCTCAATCTTTAGCTGTGGTCACATGAGCCCCTGCTGGCCTCTGGCCTCTTATAGCCCAAGCTCTGTCAGGGAGAAGTTGTACTGTTCTTAGCCTCAGTTATTTAGCTCCAGGGACAGCACTGCTGTTTTAGGCAGCTGTGATCATGTGAGACAAGAGCTCGTTGCCCAACAGCCTTGGTGCTTGTGTCACCCAAACACCACCAGTCATGAGTTTATATCGCTCTGAGCCTGCAGCATGGTTGGATGAGTTATTTCACCCTATAGACTGCTGGTTATCCTGTGGTGTGTTTTTTGAAGACCCTGAAAGGGTGTCAAACCTAAGTCCCACCAACCCTAAGTCCCACCAGCCCAAGTATCCATAGAGATTCATGTTTTTGCTATGTCTGATTGTAGCCCCTGTCCTTTGGGTCTTTTTGTTGCCATGCAAGACCCTGTAGCTGCACAGGTTCCTGCTGGGATAGTTTGTAAACTCAGTCATGATGAGTGCTGTTCAGGTCCCTGCAGGAAACAACAAGTTCAGCTACAGCCACAGGAGTTCACTGGGTGGTTTGGCTGGTTTGTTTGTAGATATACAGTGGTCTTGATGAGTCTAGTTGTAGGTACTGAGTTCCCTGCAGGAAGTCCTGTCATTTCTTGGTCTGAGTTCAGCTGCGGCACTGGGTGGTTTGGCTGGGTTGTCTGGGGAGTCACAGTCATGAGATATTGGAGTGTGAAGATTGCTTTTGATAATGGTTTTATTTAATCTCTGGCTTGACAAGAGTCTGATTCTTTAGTAGAATTGGTCTCTGAGAGCTGTCAGTTCTGGCAGTCACCAGGCCCAGCATTGGTTCACTAATATGGTACTGCCTCTGCTCTCCACTTACCAGATGAGAGGTCCAGAGCTCTTTTTATCCTCTGTTCTCTGTGCTGCATCCAATCTTACCACATGTCTACTATGTTTCTTCTGTTTAGTTATGACTATTTTTCTTTTTCTTTTTTTTTTTTTTTTTGCCAAGAAGCAGTCTTTCCACTGGCTGAGTTCTGAGTCTCAGAGCAAACAAAATGCACTGTCTTCCTCTTTTCCACCATCTTTAATCTCCGTCCTGCCCTTTTTGAATAGAGAAGGCAAGAGGACACTTTAAGAGAGAAACTTGAGCCGGGCATGATGGTGCATGCTTGTAATCCCAGCATTTGGGAGGCTGAGACCTGAGGATCGTGGTTCGTGGACAGCCTCAGCTACTTAGTGAGGCCCTCTGCAACTTAGTGAGACCCTGTTTCAAAATAAAAACTAAAAAATAGGGCAGGAGGTGTAGCTCAGAGGTCAAATCCCCCCTGGTTCCATCCATCCCCCAGACCTGCAAAAAAAAAAAAAAAAAAAAGTGAGAGAGAGAGGAACTTGTAGGTTTCCCCAAACTTCATCCTCCAGGATTACCAATTTTCTTTTCAAGATTTCTGGAAATAAAAAAAATGTCTCAACTGGACATGCTTTCCATGAAACATGGTATCATGAACCTTGATGAGTAAAATGATCACTGTGCTTAGTTGTAATAGAGCATCATCCTTTGACATGCAAAATGATATTGTGTTTCTCATCTCTATGTACAGAGTCAGGATAGACAATGCTGGAAGACGGTGGGTTCCTGGACAGAGAAATGTGGAAGCTGCTAAAAGAGGCAGCACAAGGCTGTCTCCTATCCTCAAATGAGATGAGGTTTTTCAGTGGGAGGAATTAGAGAAGTCCATGGGAGGGATATGCCATCAAGTTCTTTGGCATTAGATGTTTCTTTCCCTTCATGTGTTCTGGCTAGAGCTTTACACAATGAATGACCACTCCTCCCAGGCCACTGTGATGCCTTTCTTTGCCAAAACACTTCTAACAACCTCCAGTTAACTTGATAATCTCTATGCTATGTTTATTCCACTTGAATGAGACTATCTAGCTTGTATTCTTATATCCATGTTGGTGCCTTCTGTAAGGATCTGCCAGGCTGGATCTCAGAGGATCAGATGGTATAGTTCATAGAGCATAAAGAAAGTACATGTTAACAATGTAATAATGCAAGGGATCATTTCATAAGGTAAATAACAATAACAAATGTAGCTTACTGGTTAAACATATAGACTGAAATTGTACAGACCTAGATACAAATTGCGATTTATGATGAACTGGTCCTGTCACTGTGGGCCAATTACTTAAATTCTCTATGCTACTGTGCAATGATGACAATAATATCCACTTCCTAGGAACATTGCAAAGATAACACAAGACATAATGGTTAAGTGTCTAACATAGTACTTACAATCTATTAAGCTCTCCTAAGTCTAGATAATGAAAATTATTGTTCTTATATAAGATAATGTTCCTCAAAATATGTTCTGCCCAATAATAATGTAATTGGAATTGATAGGCATACTTTCAATTAAAAAAGATAGAGGTCACGAGGACATCAAAGTACTAAAGACTCATGGATCATGCAGTAAAGAAATTAGTTGAATTATATTGGGACCTCTTTTCCAAATTCATATGATGATAGAATCTTTTTTTTTCTTTTTCTTTTGGAACCCCAATTGATATCCGTGAGGCAGTAGTGTCTCAGAACATTGTTTTGACAATGGTGGGGTCATAAAAAACTTCCAATTGCTTGACTAATTAAAAACCCATCACCAAAAAACACAATGAGCATTGACTATAAAGAGCTTAAGTGTGAATCTGGGCATCAGTGTGAACACCTACCATCCCATGTACTTGAGAGGCTTAGACAGGAAATCACAGGTTCAAGGACAGTACGTGCTAACTTAGTGAGACCTTGTCTCAAACTAAAAAAATTAAAATAAGGCTGAGAGTGTAGCTCAGTGGTAGAATGTCCCTAGGTTCAGTTCCTAGTAACACACACACACAGACATACACACAAACACACACAGACACATACAGACACACACACACACACACACACACACACACACACACACACGCAAGCTAAAGTGTGAAAACAGGCCTCAGTGCATGCTGGACCAGGCTGCAGTTGGCTCACTCAGAGCCTCTGTGGCGTCTAGGGAGCAGAGCAGACTGTCATCTGGCCACCTTCTGGGAAGGGATAGCAGGCAGTGAGGCATGGTGGCTTTTTGCTCCCAGTGGGAATTAGCTTTTCCATCTGCCAGCCTTACTTGTAAACAGAAGCCACCCAAGGCTCTCAGTGGTAGCTCACACCCCTGCAGAAAAGCCCTGAACGCTGCTGTACTGTCCTCATTAAGACCACCCAGGCCAAAACCTGACTTTTGTTTCTCAGCCAGGAGTGGCCACACACACACACACACACATATATATATATATATATATATATATATATATATATATATATTTAAATTTGTTCATTTGAGCTTGTTTTGTAGGAAACCACAGATGAAGGAGAACTAGGCCGGTCTTAGTGCAAGTGAAGGTCCATACAGGGATGCTTCTGAAGAGGAAAATTACCTCTCATCACAGAAAACAAATTCCTGGTACAGGATGACTCATAACGAGACCAGGGTTTTGAGACCACTCCCCCTCCAACAGCTGGCTCTTCCTGCTAAGAGAACATTGTGGTTATGGTTGGCTTTGCATCAGGAGGCTCACAGAGCTAGAGAGGACAGGTAGGAGACTCAAAAGAATAAAAGGAAATGTGATTTTTGTTTATTTTCAGTATAATATTAAATTAACAATTACATCAAAATTGAGTTGATTAGAGGGAATCATAGTTAAGGAAATAATACTTTTGTGATGAGATAGCCTCTTTGTACTGTTGCTAAATAGATGTTTGATTCCAGGTTATGGTGTTGAGATGTTTGGTATTACACCAGTCTAAATGTTTCTGTGACAATAACAAACCAGTAGGTGTGTGTGTGTGTGTGTGTGTGTGTGTGTGTGTGTGTGAGAGAGAGAGAGAGAGAGAGAGAGAGAGAGAGAGAGAAAGAGAAAGAGAGAGAGAGAGAGAAAGAGAATGGGAATTGGACCCAGGTATATCGTACCTCCAAGCTATACCCTCAGAATTTTTATATTTTTGTTTTGAATCAGGGTCTTACTAGATTGCTGAGAGTTTTTATATGTAGCTGAGGCTGATCTCGAACCTGTGATGGCTCTACCCATGGCTTCTATCCATGGCTTAAACCAGTAGATTTTTTTTTTGCTAATATATTTTGAGTATAGCACATTGTCCCTAATAATGTGATGGTCCTCATATAATCCACTGAAAGTCTTAAGAGAAAGACTGAGTTTCCCTGAGGGAGAGGAAAGTCTGCCTGCAGATTTCTTTTGGATTCATGACTACAGCTCTGCTCTTTTCTGGGACTCTAGACTGCTGTCCTGTCCTGAAAATTTTGAATTTGCCATTCCCTGTAATCATTTCTTAAAATGAGGAATTTCTTACTATTTTCTATCATCTATTTATATCTATCTATCTATCTATCTATCTATCTATCTATATCATCTATTCCTACCTACCTCTATACTACCTTCTTGTATCATATTGGTTCTGTTTATTTGTAGATCCCGGACAAAAATTAAAACAGTAGCTGAATACTGCTATTTTTCAGGCAATTTATAAAGGTATTACCCATTTGATCCTCATGACGATCCTAAAAGGTGTTTTTGTCCCTACTGGAAAATAATTAGAATAAAATATTCAGAGAACTCAGAAGAATGTTCTGAAATAAAGGAGAAAAATCAAAATCTTCAATCTTTTGCACTGTATCCCTTTATTTTTATCCAAATGACCAAAACTGTCCCCCTCAAGGTAAGATTCCAGTTCTCTGGGTTCTTGCTGTGATGGTGTCATTAATCCTATTATCCTGGAAGTAGATGATAATTTGGCACAGGTTGGAAAGAAATCACCTTTAGGAACTTCAGTAGGGATCTTACTTGTGTTTTGATGACTCTGTATTAGTTTCCTATTGCTGCTGTAACAAATGACCACAAACAATAACCAAAAGTAGCACAGAGGTATTATCTTAATCTTCTGGAGGTGTCCTAAAATGAAGACACTACCTACCCAGCCTTGTTTCTTCTAGAATGTCTACGGGGGGGGGGGTATATTTTCTTATCTTTTCCATTTCTTACAAACCACCTACATTTTTGGGCTCCTGCCCCCTTTTCCTCAGCTTGTAAATATTTCTTCTCATACATTCAGCAGCAAAACATTTTCAAATTTCTCTCTTTTTTGTGTTGTCCATGTATTTTGTCTATAGGTCTGACCCTCTTGTCTCCTTTTTATCAAATCTTTGTGATTACTCTGGTCTTATCCAGATAATACAGGATAGTTGGTCTTCTCTAGCTATTTAACTTAATTGTACCTACAATCATATCTCATTATTAAAAATTTAACTTTTATTGGTGCATTGAAATTATACATCATAGTGAGGTTCAATGTGAACCTCTTTTGGCTGTGGAAAATTCATGGGTTTCAGGGATTAACATGTGGACATTTTAGGTGGGTGTCATTATTCCTTCTGCCACATGTACCAAACATAGGTGAGAGGCTCCATCATACCCTTCCTGTGAAAAAGTGTGGGCAGAAATGGAAAGGCTGGCTTCCTGCTCATTTGAATATCCTAAAAGATGTCAACCTTCAGGCCTTCCTTCTTCCTGTTTTCTGTTGGGAAACCTAGTACACAATCCAGTTTTTGAATCCTGTACCACTGGAGAGGAGAGTTTTCTTAAAATACTGCCTTCTACCCTTTCCATACATGCAAAATGTGCTTTTTACAAAAGTAGAAAGACACATGGATCCATATTTTTCTCATATGGTTGTGAGAAAAGATATTCCTAATATAGAATCAAGACAAATTTATAACAAACAAGGTCAATAGCTATGATCTGCTTAAAAACCCAAAACTTTATAGTTTCTGAAAGTGAAGATGATTATTTTTTGGAACACTGGAAATGGAACCCAGGGGCATTCTACCTCCAAGCTACAACCCAAGCCCTATTTTTTATTCTTTATTTTGAAATAAGGTCTCACTGAGTTACAAAGAGCTTCACTAAGTAGCTGAGGCTGTCCGCAAACTGTGATCCTCCCATCTCAGCCTCCCAAATGCTGGGATTAGAAGCGTACGCCACCACGTCCAGCTTGAAGTTGAAATTTTAAGACAAACAATAAACTTAAAAATATTTACAAAATGTGTAATAAACAAGGAGCTAATATGTTTATTCATAAAAAGCAGTAGTTGCAAAGGCAGAATGGGCAAAAGAAATGAACATTTTACAAAAGAAGATTTTAGGTGGCTCATACACATATGATAATGCTTTATGTCATAAGAAGAGAGGAAATACAAACAAAACTAACTAGACAGATAAAAATACATAATAAACAAAGCTGGCAAAGGAGTGGTGAAAGCTGGTAATGGCTGGTGAGAGTATAAATGGTGGACAACATTTCTGAAATCCCACTTGGCAGCATGTATTAAAAATTTAAAAAATGTGTATGTAGCCAGGTGTGGTGGCGCACACTTGTAATCCCCACGCTTGGGAGGCGGAGACAGGAGGATCGTGCTGGTTCAGAGCCAGCCTCTCTGGCTTAAGAGACCCTGTTTCCACATAAAGTTAAAAAATAGGTCTGGGAGTGTAGCCCGTGGGAGTGTAGCCCAGAGGTAGAAGAGCTTCCAGGAACCCCAGTACTACACACACAAAAAAATGTGTATGTAACAATGGCCATAAATTCCACTCAAAGAAATTTATGTGAAAGAAATCATTAGGAGTACTTTTAAAAATTGACCCACAAAAATTTTTACATGCTACATTGTCTGTTTTATTATTATTATTATTATTATTATTATTATTATTTTGGTGGTACTGGGTGTAGAACCCAGAGGCTTTCTACCTCCAGGCTATACCCTTAGACCTATTTTATATTTTATTTGGAAACAGGATGTCACTAAGTTGCTGAGAGCCTCACTAAGTAGCTAAGGCTGGCTTTGAACCTGTGCGATCCTCCTGTCTCAGCCTCCCAAGCACAGGGATTACAAGCGTGCGCCACCACGCCCGGCTGTCTGTATTATTTTAATAACAGCAGCATAAAGGACATAATATCTGAAGAAAAGTTTGGTTAGTTATATTATGTGTACTATACGCAGTCATTCAAAATGAGAATTTTATCTATTCAGTCTTACTTATCACCTGATTGTGTATTTATTGTTTCTTTCTGAAAAATAAGGGCAGGGACTTTAACAGCTGTTTTATCAGTGACTACTTGAGTGTTTGGTGCTCTAGAAATATTTGTTGACTAACTTGTTAATACAAAACATGCTTTCAAATAACATAACAACAAGTGAAAGATGCACAATTTAAAAAGAAAAAAGCAAGATAAAAATTCTGAGAGTAATATGCAAAAAAGGTTTTAGAAAAAACCACATCAAAATATTTATATAGATTATCTCTGCATAATGAGATTAAAGGTGATTTATTATTTTTTCTTGGTATGTTTTACAGTTTCCAAATTCATTGTAATTGCTATGTGTTATTTCATAATTAGAGAATATCCAATAGCAAAATTATAGGACTAAGAATGCTTTTGCCGGGCTTGATGGTACACAATTGTAATTCCCGTGCTTGGGAGGCGGAGACAGGAGGATCACACAGGCTCCAAGCCAACCTCGCTGGTTTAAGAGACCCTGGCTTGTAATCCCAGCATTTGGGAGGCTGAGATGGGAGGATTGCGGTTCGCAGCAACTCAGTGAGGCCAGGTTTCAAAATAAAGAATAAAAAATAGGGCAGGAGGTGTAGCTTGGAGGTCGAATGCCCCTGGGTTCCATCCTCAGGCCCACAAAAAAAAAAAAAAAAAAAAAAAAGAGCCTGTTTCCAAATAAAAATATAAAAAAGAGGTCTGGGAGTGTAGCTCGGAGGTAGAAGGATATATACATACACACACACACACACACACACACACACACACACACACACACACACACATATATATATATATATATTCTCCTGATCTTTTAGTACTGGTTACTCAAAGTGAGTTTCATGAACCAACTGATCAGGAACTGGTTTGAAATACAGAATCTTAGCCCTGCCACACTATGTCATTATCAAGATAGCCAGGTGACTCATGCATACATAAACATTTGAGAAGCACTGTTTAGGAGTATTGACCACTGGTCAGTTCATTACGTATTGCTTTTATTAAATACTATCAAGATACAGTACAAAGAAGTTAAAAAGATGTCAGATATCTTTTTTTGTATATGTGCTAGAGATTGAATCCAATGGCCTTCTACCTTCAAAATACACCATTAGGCCCATTTTATTCTTTTTACTTTGAAACAGGGTCTCACTAATTTGCTGAAGGCTTCATTCACTAAGTTTCTGGTGCTGTCAATGGACCTGTGGTCCTGTCTCGGTTTCCCAAGTAAAAGGATTACAAGCATGTGCCACCAGGCTTAGCTGATGTCAGATGTCTTTCAGCATTGAAATAGCTTCTATGCATGTTCAATAGTTTGGATATAAATGCGTCCGAAATAAATCCACCTTGAGATTCCCTTCTGTCATCACCCATGCTATGAGCTGTTTTACACTTTGATGCTGCAGCTCTGCTGGGCACCCTCTCCTCTTCCCCTCACCATGGCTTCTCTTGACTCACCCCTGCATTTACTACCTAAGACAGCTTTACCTCACCTGCTCACTCATGTCCCCCTGCTGTCTCCCTTTCCAAATGGAATCTTATACCATCACATCTGTGATTTCTCAAAGATTTGGAAAGAAGTATTTGTTACTTGGTGTCAGGAAAACAGCAGTAGCTTCTGTAGAGTATCACTTATTTCAATGACTGAACATTCACCAGATATTTGACTTAGAGGACAGTCCCTTGACTTGGAAAAACCTCTCGATAACATGGCAGGGATGGTGGAACTGTGGGCAGGCATCACATGAAGTAAAGCACAGTAAGTTGATGAGATGTGCCTCTGAGAAAACATGACAGTGTGGAGAGGCAGGATCTGGAGGGAAACACATCAAGTGCTGTGTGTTGTATGTTTCTATCACTTTGCACCTCACCAAGATGTATAATTATGATGCACCAATAAAAGTATATACTTAAAACATGAGAATAGAACAATAATGGTGCCTGGGGAGAGCCAGGAAGGGTTTGGGGGTAGAGCTACCATCTTCTATGATCCTTCAGCTTCCCTCCAGATGGAGTTATTCCCGTAGTAGAAACCCTCTTGGGCTGTGCACACAACACTCTTTTGAACATCGCCTCCCCAGTAGACTGAAAGCTGGTTGATGGCACAAAGGATGTTTCTGAGTCTCACGAAGGGAGCATTTAATCCATATTTGAATGAAGGGGTATGATCTGAATCTTAGAGGCAGAATTGGACCTAGCCCTGAGGACGGGTGGGTGGTTCTACTGGGCAGAGGAAGTAGCCTGCGTCAAGGCAAGAGGAACAGAACACACACTGTGCTTTATCTTTATGCGAACCACATTGGCACACTTTCCCCAAACTATGAATTGGTGGATCAGGGAAACATTTCCATTTTCCAAAAGGCTCATGTAGCCCTGCCAAAGTTGGGGGATATGGAGAATAAAACCTTTGGTTTGTTAGCTGTGCAAGATTTAAAGCTAAATGGCCAGCCACAAACACATCTCAGAATATGGTTCCTTTATATATATTTTTTCATAGGGAAGGCTGTGGTTGGGCTGAAGGCTTCCCAGCAATCCCTGGCCTGTGCTTTATTTATGATGCTCTGAAAGGGTGCGCAGTGCAGCATCCACAGGCTGAGTACCTGGTGATCAGAGCGCATAAAGCAGATCTGGAGGGCTGCCAGGACAGAAGTGCAGCAGGACCAAGAAGGGAAAGCCAGGCTTCTCCTCTCCTGGCTCCTCCTCACCAGGCTTTCATATCCCTTGGCACCCGAACAGGCTTGCTGTTGGTTTTGGGGAGAATGACGTACACATTGACATTTGTATTAAAGCCTTCCTGATGACTGCCTTCTGTTTACTAAACCCTAACATGAAAGTGGATGGAAACATTCCAGAAAATGTAAAGTCCATGTGCACCAAGGGCAAAGAGCCATCTGGGTTTAGGATGCATGTCCTGTAGTTTCAGAAGAGGTGCCTGTCACATTCCCTCAGTGTCCTCATGCGTTGTCCTGTGGCTGCAGCACCCAGCAGGTTGGTCTGGACAGGAAAGCTCTCCCTATGGGCAAGGCCTGTGCCGCTGGGAAGCAGCCTTGGAGGTGAGCAGGCTGAGGGGAAAGTCTGGGCCTTCCTGAAGTGCTGGTTTCAGAAAGCTTTGCCATGGTGCCCAGGTCGACAAATCAGCAGAGTCCGATGGGACCAGGATGTGGAACCACCATAGGGAGGGAGAACTTTCTCACTCTTACTTAAAGCAGAAACTACCCTTCTTATTTATCTTCAGTACACACAAGTGGTTTTACTGTTCAAATATTTTTTTGGAGCATAGCTCCAAAAACTCAGTCCCTGACCACAGAGGGAGGGATATGAAAACCCCTTTCTACAGGAAATGTCTTTTTCACACAGTTGCAGTCTCCTTGGAAAGACATAATCCATCTTACAAGGTGCCCTAGGTCATCTTGGGTTCTTTGGATCTGTGTAGACATAAAGGGAGTTAGCAAGAGCCTTTACTGCAGCAGACCCAGGATTCCAGTGATCACCACAGCACTTGGAAAACTTGTCTCTGGCTCTTCATCAGAGGCCTAGAATGTTACTGTCTCCGGTGAAAGAACAGACAGAATAATTTGGCAAATTTATTTTCTTCTACATCTGGGACTCACATCTCAAGCTTTTTGTGGGATCTTGGGTGCAATATCTTTCTCGGTTTTGTCTAAATATAGTTTTCAGTAGGCAGGAAAGAGATGCTTAGAAAGTATACAACTTGCTGATGTCAGGAAGAGAGAGATCTAATTTCTATTTTACCATATAATTCTACTTTTATACCACTCATATTTTATTCAACTGCCATACTTCTAATTCTCATCTGCATACTGCCTAAAATAATTAGTCTCTCGGTGTACAGTAGCTACCCTTTGGCAATCCTGCCAACATGTTCCTGGAAGAATACTATATGCACCAGCTTCCAGTGGGGGTGTGAAGTCTCTGAATAAAGATCATCACAAAGGAGATGTCTGTGTTCTATGGGGGTGCACTTTGAGGTGGGCTACTTCTCTAAATTTGCACAAAAGCTAGAGGGCTGATGGTATCTCTGGGAGAAAGAGAAGGCTGGCAGGTGCTTTCTATGCATTGTCTTTGCTTCTGAGTATGAGGTTTTGGGAAGGCCCCATCTCTTCCCAATTCCAAACTCTTTTTATTTGTTAAAAATTATAAAAAGTGCCGGGCGTGGTGGCGCACGCTTGTAATCCCCGCGCTTGGGAGGCGGAGACAGGAGGATGGTGCAGGTTCGGAGCCAGCCGCGCTGGCTTAAGAGACCTTGTTTCCAAATAAAAAAGTATAAAATAGGTCTGGGAGTGTAGTCTGGAGGTAAAAGAGTTTCCAGTAACCCCAGTACCACCAAAAACAAATGACAAAAAGTATTCTAAAAAGTTATGAAAAAAGAAAGAAAATCACTAATTCCACAGTATCCTGGCATGGTCTGTTGTTCCTATCCATTTATAATTTATATGCTATATCAGACTCACTATTTTCTGTGCTACAGTTTTGCTTGAACATTATTTCTCACCATAAGCACTTCATGTCTTTAGGAGTTTCTGTTTTTTATAACTATGACTTTAAGAGTATATAGCATCCACTGACCCTCTTTTGCTAGACTGCATGTTGCTCATGGTGTTCGAATTCATAGATGAAGCCTCCGTGAGCATCTGCGTGTCTATCGCTTATTCTTCTTTTGTATTTGAATAAATCCCCAGGAGTTCAATAAAGTATTATTTAGTTCCATGAATGTTGGTATGTGTTGACCTATTGATTTTTTTGAAGGAAGGTAAAGATTTACATTCTGTGGATTCTCTGTGGCTGAATAATGCACAAGTCTTGGCAGGGCTGGTATCTACAATTTATTAACTGGTTGGGGCATTGGCATTGACCTCTCTACACTGAGGCCTGCTGGTCAGGCTCTCTGGGCACACTGCCTGAACATCAGCCCTACTTAGACAGCAAGCCTTTAGTTGCCTCTAGGGTACCCTCCTTCTCGATTCTCTTTTCTGTTTCTTTTTCTCTTTCTTGCCTCTATCTCTTTTCTGCTCCATATCAAGATAGGAATAGAAATTGCAATCGCTGATGTTTTCTCTGCTTTCACAGGTATTAGCCCACTGAATGCTTAGAACAACCCTGTCAGGTATATTAGGTCCATTTTATAGCCAGGAACATGGAGGCTTGGAAGGCTAAGATTCTTGATGAGAAATACAGAGATAATACATGACAGCAATGAGATTCAATCCTACTCTGCAGACTCCAGAAGTCTTAGCTAGGCCAGGCTGCAGGGTGCTGGGGCGGTGGGTAGGATTCCTGAAGATCAGCTGCTTTAGTTCCCTTTTTGGTCCTTTGGGTCCTACATTAGTAAATATTTTGATTAGTTCCTCCTGGTGTCATATTTATTTGCAGCTTTCAGATGTTAGAAGACTTCAGGGGAGGGGAAATTGTTTAAAGCATACTTATTAAAATGTCTATTTTGATTTAAAGATTTCTTCTGCTTTGTATTACTCACTTGTCTCATATCTCTTTAATCTATAGTCCTTTCTAATAGACTATCCAGAACCTACTAGCCACAGCACTTTAAGTGATTCTTGCCAAATCTCATTTAAGCATATTATCTCTTGACTGAATTATCACTCAGCCAGATCCTTGTCATTTTTACCACTTATAAACTTGGCAGTGTGTCCAGTTAGGTCCATTACAGAGCCATCTATGTATTTCGAGACTAAACCATGTTTGCAGTATTCTCTGCCCCGGAAGAGGTTTCTGATTACTTTTCCGTTAATGTGCTTTTCAGTTGACTTTCCATAGCAAGGCTGCTGATGTTGAACTCTGAAGTGGAGATGGATGCAGGTTGTTTCTGAGGACATGAGGACAAGGTCTGTTCCTGGTTGTAAATTCACAGGTCCCTGAAAGAAAACAAGACTGGGAGATGAGGACTATGCCTCATGGATGTTTCTCTCAAAAGTACTGAGTATGAACAAAGAACTCAGGCAAGATAGAGTGGGCAAATTTTCTATCTCGAGTTTTCCAGTGCAGAGATAGAAGCAAGGGATTGAGCAATTTAAGTCAGAGAGTGTGAGGAGCAGGAGAGGGGGAGGGAGGGCAGGCCAACCCAAGGGGCTGGGCCTCTGAGCAGTGCTAGACTGACCTTGGAATCCTCACCTAAGAGACAGGAGGCTGAAGTACAACTCTGTGCAGCTCTGTGTAGGACTGCCTGAAAGTTGCTCCTGGAATAACATCTCCCCATCCCCAAACGCCTGGCCTTGCCTGCCTGCAAGACAAGGCTTCATTAGTATTGGAGAAAGAGTGCAGGTGAGGCTGACTTCTGAGGACTGTCCAGCGCAGCCCTGTGGCTGCATTCAGAGGTGAGCCCAAGGCAAGGAACACTTGCACCAGAGGTTTCCATCACAGCCACGAAGGGAGATTGAAGCCTCTAAGTTCAGAATATGACTTGAACCTGGTGGTTTTCCCCCATCTTCATTACTACCACTTGGGTCCGGGCTCCCTTTTTCTCTCACCCAGACCAACTGGTCTCCCAGCCTGCTCACTTGCTTTCTTACAGTTTTTTTTTTTCTTTTTTGCCTCAAGCATCTCTTAAAGCACAAATCACTTCATATCACTCTTCTATGGAGAATCCCCCGATGGCTTCCCCTCATCCTAAAAATATAACCTAACATTTTCATCTGGCCCGTGGCTCCTTCTCCAGCTCCACTCCCTACGACTCTCCGGCTTGCTCACTCTGCTCCAGGCACACAGGCGTTCTTATCCCCAGCCGTGCCAAGCATGATTCCCTCTCCCTCTCTTTCCCTCAGCCTGGCATGGTCTTCTTCCAGTTTTCACTTGGCTCACTGCTGCCTCGACTTCCTCAGTGAGACTTCCCTGACAGCTCTCCCGAAATTAGCACCCCTTACCCTCCAAGGAGTCTTACTGAGATTTATCTTCCTTCTTCTTTGCCATCTGTCACCAGCTCATATATTTATTGTGTTGTTTATCATTCCTATTCCTCACTAGAATAAAACTCCACAAAGAGAGCAGTTCACTGCTTCAAGTCCAGCCACCAAGAATTCTCTCTGGTACTTTACAGGTATTCAATAAATATTTAATTAATGAATGAATAAGTGAATGACATAAGACGCATGATGCTGAATTCTCCTCTGAAACTCCCCCATGCGATCACCTGAGAGACCCAGGAGGGCCTTGCTTCCGCCAAAAATTAATCATTTGTAGAAATGCAATGGGAATGCAATGAGAATCCCTGTGGGAACCCACTGGGAGCTGAGGTGGGTGGGAAATAAGTGGCACCTGCAGGAGGAAGGTGAGCAGGAGGGAAATGTGGGCACGAGGGTCACATTTTGACCGCGTACTAAACCATGGTCTGTTTGGCACCAGCCTGCTAGGTGGGGGTGTAAGAGCCTCGGCTAGTACCGACAAATTCTAAGCTCCTTGCTGCTTTTCTAACTCTTTTCTTTCTCCCACCCCCTCAGGAAGTGACAGGGGAGGAGAAGCTAGACCATCTGGGGCTGTGGGAAGAGGTCTGGCAGAGAGAAGGAACTTGAGAGTGACAGTCCTCTGGAGGCCTGAGTTAGTCTCCCTGTCCAGGGACTGGCTGAAACAGCAGGCAGTGGCCATTTATGGAAGTATGTGTAGCATCGCAAGGATGCGCTTTTGGGAATGTTGATCAAAATCTGCAGGTGGAAGGAGATATGGGGTTCTTTTTAGGAAACAAAGTCTCTTTCCGTGTCCCTTCCCTCTTCACCCCCATACCAGGAGCCCCTTTACCAATACCAGAAAGATTTGTCATATTCCTGAGTAGTACCTGAAAAAATCTTCATTATATTTTATATTACACTTTAAAATTTACCTGCCCTCTTTAAGGCTCTGTGGATGTTTCACTGGGAGAAAAATCAGTGTCCTACTCTCCTACTTGGGTAACAGTGCAACAGAGGCATCCTAGAAACAGCACTCCCAACTATCTCTTCTAAGCCAAAGTTCTGTTCTGAATATGGACATTTAGACCATTGGAGGAAGAAGACGGGCCACTGGAGAAGAGAATTTCGAGCTCATATTATGTCATGGTTGGCAGTTGTCTTCTTTGAGGACAGGTTCCAGGACCTGACTCCCAAGATTTATTTGAACTCTGTTCTGCTATTTGTTTAGTTATAAGATACTAGGGAATTGTTAACCTGCTCATGCCTCAATCTCAGGGTCTGCGAACTGTGCGTACTAACTGGACTTTTCTCATAGGGTCCGAGGGGTGTCAACTGAATTCAGGTGTGTGGTACTGAAACAATGCTAACACACAGCACACTTCAGAATGGCAGCAGTGGTGAGTCCCTGGAACACACAGAGAGCCAACAATTCCTACCACTGGCTTTGCCTTGGAAAAATCTCTTACTGATTTCCTACCTGCCACACTGCCTTCATACTGTTTCTCATGTGCAATTTCACAATCTCAAGACCTCCTGTGACTCCACTCTTTGGTGACTAGTGATGAAGTGTCTTGAACAGGCTTTCAAGGCCTTCTCCAGTCTAGTGTCACCTATATGTTATGGGTCTTACAAGTGACATAAAGCAATTCTGACTAGCTACACAAAAGGGGGATGTGTTGTATTTGCATCATAGCAAGGTCCAGGTATATAAATGTGCTGGCCTCTCTCTGTGGCAGTCACTCTCCTCAGAGAGACCCTTGGAAATTCAGGTTAATTAACATCATCCTTACAGCTGGCAATTTCATGGAAAGAGAATGACTCTTCATTAAACTCCCCCCCCCAAAAAAAAAAATTCTTGGGATACATCTCAGCATGTCTCAGAACATTGAATTACTTCTGTCCTGTGCTCAACTCTGAACCAGTTACTCCATCCAGGGAAGTAATCAAGTGATGATCACAGGTCCTCCTACGAATCCAGGAGCAGTGTCAAATCTGCTCTTCAGATGCTAATCCATGTTAAGACACATGGGTTTCCTTAAAGAAACAGTTAAAAATGCAAATAGAAAAATCCAGGCCTGGTGGCACATACCTGTAAACCCAGTCCTAGGGAGGCTGAGACAGGAGGATAACAGGTACAAAGCCAGCTTCAACCACCTAGCAAGATCCTTAGCAACTTAGTGAGGTGCTGTTTCAAAATAAAATTTTCAAAAAGGGTTGGGGTATGGCTTGGAGGTAGAAGGCCCCTGGGTTCAATCTCCAGGACTAAAACCAAGACAAAGAAAATAGAATAGAGAAGGAATTTTGAGTAGGCAAAAGTAACAGATGTCCACTGCAACCTACCCTTTCTGCATTACTTATTCTTTGAACACATGCTGCAATTCTCTATTTCCTGCCTTGTACGTGCTGTTTCTTTGCTTGAAATGTCTGTCTCACACCTTCACCTATCAAAAGTTCAAAGTCAATTTTAAATTATACTTCCTGTATGTGACCGATCCCGTGGCAGTCACCATTTATTACCTTTATTATAGCCCTCGCCATCATCCACCTTGTATTATATCACATTGTGTACGTGCTTTGCTTTTCTCATTGGATTGGGAGCTCCATCAGGGAGAAAATCATGCCTCACACAACACTGCACATAGATACAATATCTGGACGTGCACGAGCATCTTCCGCCACTCGAAATGCTTTGCATCCGCTTAAAGTATCAGAAGACAGTTAAGTGTCGCCGTCTTCGTCATCATTTTCTAGTACTCTGCCTTCCATGCTTCAGTTTTCTAAAAAATATTTGATTGATTAACTAGACTAGCTCATTGTAATCAGAAATAATTTTCAGCACTCTCCAGGATCATTCTCCTTTTTTTTCCCTCTAAACCCATGATTAATATTTTTAGGTGCAGAATTGTGCTTCTTTTAAAATGCTGCAGGCATCTGGGCCAAGCAAACAGTTAGGATTTTATTTTGTGTCTGCATTTAGATTAGGTTCCTTGGCATTGCTTTAGTTTTACTCCTTAAAAAAACCTTTTACATTTTAATACTCTCTCAGATCTTATAAACTTTAATCAAATGCAAAGCTTCGAGTTCTTAAAGAGCCTTTGTAAGGCCCATGAGCACATCTTTGTAAGAGTCTTTGTGAGGCTTGTGCTCCTAGATGGTCTGACAGCCTCTAACGAGCATGGCTAAACTAGCCAGCACTTGTCCCATGCTGATGAGGCCTGTGAGCTTGATTGACCCTGGTGTCTTTAGCCTCTCTCAGAGTCTGTTCAGAAGCTGCAGCCTATTCACCAAGCTTGCAAGCGAGGTTGAGTGTCACTGTGCACCAGAAGGTTGATCCCAGGCAAAACCTGACATGGGATACTGATTTCTGTCTTTCTCTGCCTGCCTTATTTTGTACACGCCCTTCCTTGCCTTAGAGATGCTCATAGTACACCACTGCCTGACTTGGTGGGGCTGCATTTTGAAAATCCCATTTGGATGTACATTCTCTCATCTCCCCTCCTTCCTTCCTCCTCCTCCTCTTCCTCCTCCTCCTCCTCCTCCTCCTCCTCCTCCTCCTCTTCCCCCTTCTCCTCTTCCTCCTCCTCCTCTTCCCCCCCCTCTCCTTTATTTATAATGATTCCACTTGGTAGTCTTTCTTTTGGGGTAAAAAACCTATTAGCTAAGTTATAGTTATTAGTTACAACAACTAGTTATAGTTATTTCCGACTTGATGCATCAAATCTTTCATATCACACATTAAATTCACACCTTTTTTATTGAGACTGGCTGAAAACAATTCTGAACTCTAAGAAAAGACAAGAATGGAATGAATCTCAGGCAATAAGCAGCTGTGGAACATAGCAGAATATACCCACCAATACTAATAAAAAATAATTGAAAACATGGCTATATTCCTATTGGCTGTCTGGTTTTCCTTTTTATTTCACATTTATTTTTTCTACTGACTTTCTAATCTTTTTCTCATTGAGTTTTTAAAGTTCTTTGTTAGTTCTCAATGCTACTGTTTCTCAACAAACTTGCTTTATTTATAACATGCTTTCTTTAATTATAGGGCAGTCTATAAATTTGAAGGTTGTGGGCTTTTCTGAAGATGGAGCTTTTCTTTCTACTTTTTGGAGGTTTCTTTGCATAGAAGTTTTAAGTTAGAATATAAGCAGATGTGTCTACTTTAATTATGCTTAATATGTCTTGTTTAAGAACTTTTTTGCAATATTTAAGGTACAGAGATGTTCTCCTACATTTATTTCTATGAGGTTTAAGGGTTTGCATTTTCCATTTAGATCTTTAAAAAGCTTGGAAATGATTGTAGAGGATGTGAGGTAGGGATCTATGAATAGCCTATTGTCATAACACCATTTATAAATAATCTACCATTTTTCTCAGAAAATCTTCAATGCCATCTATGTTAGTATATTATCATATGAGCCATTTTACAATCATAATATCACATTTTCTTTCTGTTTGCCTATTTCTATATCAGTGTCATACAGACTTAGTTACTGATGCTTTATAATCAGTTGATTTCTGGTATGGTAAGTTAATTGCACTGACAGGTAAAATGAATGGCTTCCTTGTATCCATCCCCTTAGCAATATGACATTGCAGCTCATTCAACCAAAACTGTGAGTCTGTGTCTCTGCCCTCTGAATCAGGACTAGATTTGCTACTTACTTTGGGGCCAAGAATAGAAGAGAGGTGAGCGGATACCAGTTTCAAACTTAAGCCTTCAAACCCTGCATGCTTCCATACTTTCTTTTGGAACCCTGACTCCACTTTAAGAATAAACCCAGGCTGGTGTGCTGAAGGATGAGAACATACATGAAGCAGGGTGGAGCTGATCCAAGCTGAGACCATGCTAGACCAGCCCGTGCTCAGTGACCCACCAGCTGCCCATGTGAGCAGCTCAGCCAAAACACCCATGGCTGGTTCAGAGCACTGCCAAGCCATGGACTCTAAGCCAAAGCAAATGCTTATTGTGCTGTGCTCCTGGGGCTCTGTGGTGGCTTGCTCCACAGTATAATTGTGTTAAGAGATAACTGGGAAATAGGGCAAGTCTCATATCTTGTTCTGTCATTCAAAACCGTCTTAGGGATCATGGTTTTCTGCGCTTCCCCGTGCACATTTCGAAATTGGTTTGTCAGATTCCATGACCTGGTTTAACCTTCTTATGCAAAATCCAGTTCTAGGGTGACAGAGAGCCCCTCCCAAGATTCCACTTTGGGTTATATAAAGGTAAATATAACAAGGCTATTTGTTGCTCCATTTTGGATAAGCTGTGAGTTTATTTCTATTTGCTTTATTATATTATAACACCATTATCATAAAATGGGGGTTCTGTTGCTATGGCAACCAAAAGTGCTACATGAGCTTTTAGCTTTAACTGAAACCTTAACTATCTTTGGCTGCATTCCATGTACTTTCTTGGCTCCCTTCACTCCTGAGGTTGAAAGAATGGTGAATATTCTACAATTCTGCCAGCATCTCATGTTTCATATCTGTTTCTCTCTCCACACTTATCAGCATATACAACATTCTCTAAATTTACTAACTTAATTCCTTTGCTACCATGGATCCTTGATTGCGCCTCTTCTTCTGTGTAACACCGAACAACATTTATTCAACACGTATTTGACAGATGTGGCCTTCTCCCTCACTGAGTATTTTTTATATCGGAGTCAGGATGTATGTACTATGTGAGCACACAGTCGCTTTACCATTATGGTAACTGCTATGAAAAAAATAAGTAGATGCCAGCGTGGGGGCCTAATTTATTTTGCATCTGCAAAAACTCGGGGAGGAAAAAAACATAAGATGGAACCAAGAAGGAGGTTGATTTAGGTGAAGGTGGAAAAGGGCATATCCATCAGAAAGAACAACATATGCGTATGATAGTCTCAAGGCCTCCAGGAGGGTGAAGAGTTGAAATGAGGCCAGTGTGGGTTGAAGCTTGAGGGGTTGAGAGTGAGAGGAACTGGAGATGTCGCTGAAGGAGGGGGCAAGAGAGGAAGTCACAGTGGGCCCCAGAGGGCATCTGCACACCTGCTCAGGAGCTAGGTTGCTAAGGTCTGAAGTGGAAAAGTCACCCTAGAGAAGCTCAAGTCTCCCTGTAACCACATGCTCCAACTAGTAGTTTTAGAGAGAAGCACAGTGATTTTCTGATCCTCAGTTTTCTGATCCTCAGTGTATGTGCTCTAGGTCATTTCTGGTCTTGACCCATGCCAAACCCCTGAGGAGATGAGGAAAAGACTCCTGTCATAGCATCTCCTGGGTTCTGTGTTTACACTAGGAAATAGAGAAGTTAAACTCAGGGGCACAGTTCTGTAGCTCTGCTCACTCAGGAGGGTCATTCTGCACACAGTAGGTCTCTCTTGATCAGCAGCCCTGGGGCTTTGGTTATTGGAATGCCAGTGGGTCCTGTGCTTGCTCAGCAGGTCCCTAGTGTCAGTGCCTCTGACTTGCAAAGGATTAGATCGGTCTTTGTAGAGAAAGTAATCTAAGCTCTCCTCCTTTAGAAAACCTTGCTTTTATTATACCTAGGTACTTTTTCTTAACTTTTTATCTCTTCTTGGTGCCTTCATTCTCACATTTTATCTTTTGGGTTCCCCAAATTTGGACTCCATGTCCTTTAATAACAAGCATACTCTCAGGAAATAGGCCATGTTGTAGAAGGCGTTCAAATATTGGTTTGGGGGTTAGCCTAATCAGGCACTTTCAGGTTTTAGAGATGGGGTGCATGTTAAAGGCTCATGATCTCCCTCACCTGATATGCAGACTTCTGAGTAAGAATGTGTGTGTATTCTTTTTAGCCTTTATTCTTTCTTGGGTGTTAATTCTTTTAGCCTGTGCAGTATCCTTTTCATCTCTCCCCGTAGCATAAAGACCTCATGACTCTTCTCGGAATCATATTCTCTCTTGGTGGCATGTCAGCCAATGAGACCTATCTTTTTAGCCAAGGAGGGTCTGAGATCTAATATAGTCCTAATAGGAACTCTTAAGAGGGGTTAACAGTAAGGGGAAAACACAATTTGGCTGGATTTATTCCATTGGCAGCACACAGAAAAATTATGCCCACCAGGAATTAGTTTCTGTTTTCTATCTCCCAAAGCAGCTGTTTCCTCTCCCATTCCATTTCTTCCATCAAATCCCTCTTATGCTTAAATTATCCAGAGTTGGCTTCTGTCATTTGCAACAGGAGAAGTCTAGCTCATAGTCCGCATTTGTGCATTTGTCTGAAGTGTGGAATGCATCCAGTTCTCAAAGGACTCCATACTCCCAAAGGGTCAAAAGTCACTAGATTCCATGGTCATTTTTACCTTTGAAGAAGGATTGGATACCTACATCCTTGAAAATTAACAAGTACTTGCATCCTGAACTAAAAAAAAATGTGGGCTTTTTGGCATTTTCTTACAAATTGAAGTTATCTTTGGCAGAATGGATCTTTCTCAAGAACTCAAAACAATTGCAGATCACTCTTTAAAAAAAAAAAACAAAAAAAAACCCCAAAAAAACTAGGCCTGCCTTTGCTCACAGTTGAGGTTTTCTTTTTGATCAAAAATACTTACTTCCCATCACCCCAAGACATACATCTCCTCACAGCATTTTTCTTTCTAGTCAAAAGAGCTCTTTCTGTGCACAGAAGAGTTATGGGTAACTGTGGGAGTTGGGGTGGAATAAATTAGTTCTGTCTCTAGGCCAGCATTCCTCCAAGTTCCAAGCAGGATGCTCAAAGGTGTGCAGGAAGGCTGGCCTTTGAAACTGCCCTGCTTGAAGAAAAGTATAATCATTTTTTTCTGTCTTTCCCTAGGTCTTGACAATATTAGAAGTTATTTCCACTGTTAAACACAAGTTGGATGGTTCTTTAGTACCATGCTAGGAAAAAAAAGTCTTAAAATAAGAGGAGGGAGAGAGCAAGCAAATAGAATCACTTTTGGCTCCACAGCACTGCAACCAGAGACAGTTCCAAGATATACCCAATATTTGTCCCTATCTCATTCCAAAGTCTCTTTTTCCACAGGGAAATTATTTCATTTATGTGCAAGGAACATCACTTTAAATTTGGGGTGGCTGTTTTACTTATTATTTAATCATGTTCTCTCTCTCTCTCTCTCTCTCTCTCTCTCTCTCTCTCTCTCTCTCTCTCCTGAGCTCGCTCCCTTTCTGTCTCACGTCTCCCTTCCTTATTAAATAAAATAAAATAAAATAAGAAAGGTTTAGGACATTGAGTGCTTGTTTTAGTCAGCTTCCTCCCAGAAATTGAACTGAGGATAACAATCATAACTGATTTTGGTTCCTTGAAGAAAATGCCTCTGGGATGACCTAGTAGGCAGTGAGCAAATCTAGCCAGTATCTACCAAAGTTGTGTTTGAAGAAGGACTTAGAACCAGGGTGAAGCAAAGGCTTATTTTAAATAGAACAAATTCTACCCTCCAATAGGAAAAGCTACAGCACAGTAGTGTTCAACCACCATCACACTGCATTGTTAGATGCAGGCTTTCAGCCTAAAAATCTCATGGCAGCAGTCATTTAGGTTCCCTTACCATCTCTTCTAACTCCAAAAGTTAACCATCAATTATTTTAAAAGTCGATTTCACATTTTATGAGAATATTGTCCTTAATGTAAATTTATCATTCAAAAATCTGTTCAGTACCAAGCAGTGCTAGGCACTCTATTGGATGTCATTAAATTATAATGATGGAAGAACTCCTATTCTGGTTGAATGGGCGAGAGTTACCTAGAAGCAGTGTTCAGCCATAGCTTATATTAGTGGTAATAAAAGCTTGCTGGGCAACTGGCATGGTGCAAGGAGTGTGCAAGGTGTGGTACATTAGGTGAGTTCCAGTCCTCACAGGAAGACAGGATGCCTGCTAGGCATTGTGGAGAAAGGCTTGTGCTCTGATAGATAGAAAACCATATGTTGTTCAGGATATAGGTATCTGATGCAAGCGCATCTTGTCTGTAGATTGGTAAATATATACTGTCTGGATGAAATTAAATTTAGTTTTTCCCCCACTCACCTCCACCCATAGAAAAACACAGCTTCTGTCTATTTATAAATTCATTTCGATGGTCCTCTATTCCCTATAAATTTGTGACCTTTTACCTCTACTCTAAACCAAACTTAACAGGCATCTGTCGAAATCTTTAGCACGTGTTCATTTTGTATCTGTATGAGAGTTTTAATTTTACCTTTGAAAAATCCTTTAAACAGTATTATTAGAATCATTTTACAGATGAAAATATTGATGCTAAGAATGGCGACCAAAGCAGGGACCTTTCTGATTCTACAGTGTATGTGCTTTCTTCTAGTTGTATACCTGCTCTGTGCTAGAAATGTGCTAAGTATGGGGGAATCGTCTTTTAAATCAATTGGCCATTAAGGGCCTCTTCTATGCTGAAACTATGGAATTATAAAATATTCATAATCTTTGTTTGCCAGGTGATACCAAGAGAAAAACAGCGAGTAGGGGAGAAGAAAAAATTGATCATAGTTGAAGAAAAGAGAGTAAGAGCAGGGTAAGAGTACAGCGCAATCGATGCAGTGAATCTTGGAAAGATTTTGGGAGAGTGTTTCTTGATGTACATTACCTAAATGGTGGGGCATTAAGAACAAGGCTGTGAGCTGAAGCCAACAGCTTGTAAACTTAGGTCCTGAAGCCTCAAGTACTGTCACCAAGGAGCAAGCAAGAAAACAGGATCACACCCCTGCCTGCGCATCTGTTTTCTAACAGCATAAAACAAATGTGGCAAATGGAATGAGCAGCTTTTCTAATCTCTAGTCATTTCCATATATAGTCATTTTGAAGATTTCATTGATACCATCATTCTTAAAACTGAGTGTCACTGGCTCCTCTGTGCTCGTGTAAACTCTTAAACTCCTTCGTATCTTACACTTTGATCTCTCTCTCTCTCTCAAACATGCACACACACACACACACACACACACACACACACACACACACACACTTGCCATGCAGCCTGGGCTTTCCTTTCCCTGTAACACCGCATCACCTGGCCTTCACAGATCTCAGCACTCCACTGAAGAGTCTTCGTCTTCAAAAACAAAACAAAAACAAACATATGGAAGTCAATAAGCCAAGCACGGAAAGGAGGGATGGGGACAGAATGGGGTGGGGATCAGGTAAGGGCTAATTGGGTGATGTGTGCATGTATGTCTCCACTGTCTTTTATCCCATTAAGATGTATGACTATAATGCACCAATAAAAGAAATTAAACAAAACAAAAACTACTGATCCCTGTGAAAATCAGTTTCCCGTATACACAGCCACCAGTGTTTCTCTGTTAAACCTTTGTTGTGCTCACTTATTCACACACTTGCTCCTGGGGCAGTGCCTGGCTCGCCTTGGTCTCCCTTCTCTCCCCAGCATCTTCTCTGGTACCTGGTGCACGGTCTGTGCTCAGTAATGAGAGGTGCAGTGTATGGGGGAATCCATGCATTCGCCAACTCATAAGTTGGTAGGTAGCCCGTGGGATCTTAGAGACTGTCATATTCCAACCCTCCCCTCCATGGCAAAGAAAGAGATGTAAATATTACCAAGGCACAAGAGGAAACTGAAGCATGGAGAGAGCTAGAAATATCAACAGAACACAACAGGATCCCTGCTCCTGAGTTTAGCACTGATTCCAGTATGCCACACAGCTTTTCTGGGTGGTGGAAGAGAAACCTCTCTTGGAGAGAGGGATAGTTTATGCTTTGTTTTGTTTTTGTGGTGCTTTCATAATGTTGGTGAAGATATTTTTAAGCCGGAGCATGGGGTGGTTTGGCTTTCATTACCCAACTTGGCATTTTCCTCTTGTACACAGAGCTGCTGGGAGCCCTTATCACGGCCCTGTAACCACATCCCCTGCTGGGCTAATGCTAAATCAACACCGTCAGTTAAAAACAAACACTAACAGGTGTGTGGCACATTGAGCAAGGGAGGGTGTTTATTTTAAAGCAAGGGTTAGCAAACTGCGGGGGAGAAAAAAAGCTTGTCCGGACCTGGCCACACCCCTCGGGTTCCCACACACCTGGGGGACAGGAAGAGGCTGCGGCGCCCCTCCCACAGGGCCCCAGAGAGGGCAGCAGAATTTCATGGGTTTCCACAATGACACTGAGAGCTCTGTCAGTGTCACTCGCTGAAGCTCCGGGGGCTTCTTAGAGGAGGTCGGGAAAGGGTTGCTGAGAGATGCCAACTCCAGGTGTCCTTAGCTACAGCACCCCATGGGGACTGAAGAACAGCAAAGATTGTGTTCAAGGCAGATTTTTTTTAAAGTATATTTTGTTTTGGATGAAAAGGTGAACCTCTGCCAATACTGTCTAAAGCCTCCTGTTCTATAGAGCAGATCCACCCACCTATAGAGGAAAGCTCCTGTCCTTTACACTGAAGCTGCCACCCTGGCATTCCATTGAATCAGGAGTCTATAGGGCAATGAGTATTAACAATACTTGTTGTTATTTTGCAGTGCTGGGGGATTGAACCCAGGACCTCACACATGCTCAGTTAGTGTTCTATCACTGAGCTCTACTCCTAGTCCTATTATTACTATTATTATTATTATTATTATTATTATTAATAGTAGTAGTAGTAGTAGTAGTAGTAGTAGTAGTGTGGATTGAACCAGGGGTATTCTACTTCTGAGCTACACTTCCAGCCCTATTTTATGTTTTTACTTTGAAACAGGGTCTCACTAAGTAGCTGAGGCTGGCCGCAAAACATGATGTCTCAGCCTCCCAAGTGCTGGGATTACAAGCATGCACCACCATGCCCAGTTCCAATAATAATTATCAATAAGAGGAATTGGCTGGGTGTGGTGGTGACTTGTAATCCCAGTACCAGGAGGCTGAGGCAGGATAGCAGGTTTGAAGCCAGCTTCACCAACTTAGTGTGATCCTATTTCAAAATAAAAAATAAAATAGGGCTGGGGGATGTAGCTCAGAAATAAATGCCTCTGGGCGTAGTCCTCAGTACCACCAAAAGGGGGGTGGCCTGGATGGAGTACGGAGTGCCTACTAAGTACTAGACTAGGTTAAGTACTTCCTAGGCTTATGTTATTTCATCTTCACATCATCCTTATCACGTAGATGCCATTATCAGCATCCTCTCCACTTTACAAATATCGAAATGAGGAACATAAGGATACATTGGATTGCCCAAAGAATGCAGCTAGCAGTTCTATGGGAGAGCCAGGATTCAATGCCATGCACTTGGCTTCAGATCACACATTCTTGGGCCTTCCCGATACTGCCCTTGACGTTGGCTACATTAGAATAACCTGAGGAACTTTGTTAAAAATGAGAAACTTTAGCCGGGATTGGTGGCACACATTTGTAATCCCAGCATTTGGGAGGCTGAGACAGGAAGATCACGATGATTTTTTTTTTTTTTTCAGGTCTGGGGATGGAACCCAGGGACATTTGACCTCCGAGCTACACCCCCCTGCCCTATTTTCTTATTCTTTATTTTGAAACAGGGTCTCACTGAGTTGCAGAGGATCTCACTAAGTAGCTGAGGTTGTCCACGAACCACGATCCTCTGGTCTCAGCCTCCTGAATGCTGGGATTACAAGCGTGCGCCACCACACTCGGCTAAGATCACGATTCGTGCACAGCCTCAGCTACTTAGTGAGGCCCTTTGCAACTCAGTGAGACCCTGTTTCAAAATAAATAATAAATAAAAAAATAGGGGGGACTTCCGGGAAGATGGCGACCGAGAAAAGCGGGGCTGAAGAGCCCCGCTAACAACAAATCTCCATTACCACAAAATCAGCGCCTTTCATAGCCAGAAAACACCATCACCAGTGAAACAAAAAATTACCAGGCTCCAGAGAGAAAGTGGACTGAGAACAGAGCCACAGAGGAGATAACAGGCCTCACGCCCGAGGACGCGGCAGACGCGGCAGCAGCAGCGCCATACTGCCGGCGGCACCGGCGAATTCACGGGACGGCTACAGCAAGCTGAGGTGAGCCACTGCGGAACAGCCAGGCGGGATTTCTCCGCGCAGAGAGCATCTAAAGCTCCCAGTGGCCGAGCTCAGCACACACTGCAGGGATTCAGAGTGGAAATCAAAACCAAGAGAAAAACGCCAGCCCCACAACCGAGGGCATAGCAGAGGCGCCATATTGCCACCAGCGGCAGCAGCAGCGAATTCAGCGAGGCCAATACAGCTCCATCTGCGTACTCAAAACAGTGAGTCAAATTGCGGGCCACAGAGGAGAAATCCCAGTACTTTACTCCCTGGGACTTGACCCAGTGAGGGAGGGGCAGTGGCAGAGATATCACATCATAGGAGAACGTGCAACCTGGTACCCCCACAGTCTAAAGCAGCCTCTATCGACTCTCTGGGTCAGAGTCTCTGTGATACAACCCAGTAAAGGAGTAGTGGGGTCTGAGATACTACTGACTCGAGATCCAGAGCACCTTAAGTGAAGTCATAGTGACCCAAGGGAAGAACACAGAGAAGGCACAAACTTCCGAAATCATGGGAAAGAGGAATAATACTGGAGCAATGAATGCTCACAACCCCACAACATCAGAACCCGATAAAACAGAAAATCAGAGATTTCTAGAAGATCAAATCAGGAAAATAACTGTAGAAATAATAGAGGTGCTTCGAAAAGAACTCAGAGAGAGCCAAAAAGAGATAAAGGATGCAATTAATGAAGTAAAGACCTCAATTCAAAGCACAAACAACCGATTAGACACATGGAGAACAGAATCTCGCTCTTAGAAGATGATCATTCCAAAAATGAACGCATAGTTTCTAATCTAGGAAAAAATATCCGACAGCAGGAATCTGATATTGAAGAAATATGGGCCCATTTTAAGAGAGCTAACCTAAGAATAATTGGAATAGAGGAGGGAAAAGAAAGTGAAACCAAAAGGATCAACAATCTCTTCAAGGAAGTAATAGCAGAAAATTTTCCAGACATAGAGCAAGAGATCGATACGCAGGTCCAGGAAACTTATAGAACTCCCTTTAGACAGGATCGGAGAAGAGGATCCCCAAGCCACATAATTGTCAAAATGACCAATGTGGAAGCCAAGCAGAGAATCTTAAAGGCAACAAAAGCAAAGGGCCAAGTGACATTCAGAGGCAAACCAATTAGAATCACTCCAGACTTCCCAAACCAAGTTATGAGAGCCAGAAGGGCTTGGAGTAACATATTCCCAATTTTGAAAGAAAACAACTTCCAGCCAAAAATTTCCTACCCAGCAAAACTTTCTATCAAATTAGATGGAGAAATAAGAAGCTTCCATGACAAACAAAAACTGAAGGAATTTATGTCTTCAAAACCAGCACTAGAGAAAATACTCAAAGAGATTAACTACAAAGAAGAAATAGGTAACACACTCCAGAACTAGAGAAACAAGATTTTCCATCCAACAGACAACTAAGATTGGGAGATTCATTATTTATGCTAGTCTTTTACCTATCTCTAAATTGTATTGTTTGCCTTTATTGTTGTTAATTTTTAGGATTTCTAGTTGGAATATTAATATACCTACAAATATAGCAATTGGAAATATTTTATCCTATTCTATTAGTAACTGTTAACTCTGTTTACATTGTCTTTGGATATACAATTTTTTTTTATTTTTTAGGGAGTTTGTATACTCTTCTGTTGCCTGTGCCATTGAAATCATAACCAAGAAATCACTGCCAATTTCAATGTTGTGAGGTTTTATGACCCAGATTTTCTCCTAAAAGTTTATAGTCTTAAGATTTATATTTAGGTCTACTATCTATTTTGAGTTAATATTTGTATATGGGATTAGGTAAGGGTCCAAATTTATTCTTTTCCATGTAATTATTATTTTTTAACAATACTTAGTTAAAAGATTAATATTTCTACCACCAAATGTTCGTGGAAACCTTGTCAAAAATAACGTGACAATATAGGGAAGAATTTAGCTCTAGGCTTTTATTTAACTCCAATGGTTTATATATCTGCCTTTAGAATAGTACTACACTGTTTCAATTATTGTAGCTTTATATGGTTTGAAATCAGAAAATATATATCTTCTAGCTTTGTACTTTTTCAAGATCGTTGTGGGTACCAAGAGTCCATATTCCATATTAGGATAGATTCTTTTCTGAAAAATAAATATATAAATATATGATAGTTTCACCTAAAAAATAGAAAAAAAAATTCTCTGGTAAGAAAGAAAGCAAAAAGAAATATTGAAATGTTATCTTTAAGTCATCAAAAGCTTGGTATCAGACAAATGAAACTGTTATGTGAGATTATCATTTTTAATTTTAGGTAAATTGCCATAATACTAGATGTCAACTATTAAGCCAAGCATGGGAGGGAGGGATAGGGAGAGAATGGGGTGGGGATTGGGTGGGGGCTGACTGGGAAAAGTGTGCATGTATGTCTACAAAAGTATGTATCCTACTATGATGTATGAATACAGTGCACCAATAAAAAAAAATTGAAAAAAAAATAAATAAAAAAATAAAAAATAGGGCTGGGGGTGTAGCTTGGAGGTAGAATGTTCCTGGGTTCCATCCCAAGTATTGAAAAAACAAAAAACAAAAAACAAAAAACAAACACTCGGGAACTTTGTTAAAACTCTCAAGGTTATGCCTTACCTCCAATGGTATTAATTTTTGTCATTTGGGATAGACTGGGTATAACAATTACACTTCTATATAATATGTAATATATGTCCTTGATATGACTTCTGCAACCATGTTAGCTTTAGCCACTCAGAGTGCAGCTGACTCTAGCAGTTGTTCCCCATCTCGTCATGCCAGGTAAGTGTTGGGAGGAGGGGGCAGGTGACACTTGAAGCCCAGCCAAGAAAGGTCTGGCCTGGGCGTGATGCTGTGAGTAAGGTTTGGGGAAGAAGCCAGGAAGAAGGCAGAGGCGGCCAAAGGAGCTGCAGTGCTGGAGAGCAGACCAGCAGACCCATTTCAGGTCTGCCAGGGGTGCCTTGGAGATGTGCCAAGGAGGAGACTGCAGGGGGTGACCACCCTCCCTGCGCTCAGAGGATTCCTGGAACTTGCCAGGACTAAAGAGAACTAGCATTCTGGGAAAGGTGTTTTAAGAGAGAAACTTGCCCTATAAACCACATCTGCTGGAGGTATGGGGGCTGGGTAGGATCCAAAGGGCAGAGCTCAGGACTCTTCAGAAGGAGGCCTGGGCTGTGGGGATGTGCTGGGAAGTGAGGGCTTCCCCAGCCCTCAGGTGTGCGCTGGAGTCAGCTGGGTTAGGTGCAAGTTATGTGTTCACCACATAGGGACTGTTCGCATTTTAGGCAGATGTTTTAAAATGATAAAATTCATGTTCAGTCCGGCATGTGCCTGTAACTCCAGTACTTGGGAAGCTGAGAAAGGAGGATCACAGCTTCCAGACAAGCCTCAGAAATTTAGTGAGAATCTCAGCAACTTAGGGAGACCCTGTTCTAAAAATAAATAAATAAATAAATAAAATAGGGCTGGGGTGTAGCTAGGAGGTAGATGCCCCTGGGTTTAATAGTCAGTACACAAAAAGAGGTGAAGGATGAGAAGGAGGAAGAAAAGAAGGAGATGAAGAAGAAGGGGAAGAAGAAGAAAAAAGAGGAGAAGGAAGAGGAGGAAAAGGAGGAGGAGGGGGAGGGGAGAAGGAGAAGAAGGAGAATGCTTATTAAAGACTACTAAAATATTTAAAAACAAACTGAGTTTGTGTAATCCCAGTACTAGGGAGGCTGAGATAGGAGAATTATAGATTTGAGGCCAGCCTCAGCAATTTCATGAGGCCCTGTTTCAAAATACAAATCAAAAGGGCTGAGAGTGTAGCTCAGAGGTTGAATATCCCTGGGTTCAATCTCCAGTCTATATATATATTTTTTTTTCTGTGTGTATATTTTAAAATAGAAAAGAATAACTTAAAATTTACCCAACTGTAATGGTTAATATATTTTATTATGATGTTATTGTTTTTCTTGGACATACATTTTTTCCAGCACAATGTTAATTGTGAAGTATATGCCACTATTTTAACCTGCTTTTTATCATTTAATGTAAGGCTATCTATTTCTTGTTTCCATTCTTTTCTTTTGCAATAATTATATTAACAGGGACAAGTTATCACTGGGTTTCTAAAAATTGAATAGTCTATGAACACATTCTATAAAAATTGTCATAAACATCTAATATTGGTAAGCATTTTTTGCTTAAATGTATAAGACTGAAAGCAAGTACTTTATAACTATATGGATGTTTAAAAATATATATGTATATATATATATATATATCTCCATGTCCTTATATATAAGGCCTAAAGACAGGTTCTTTATTACTTGCAAACAATCCTGAAATCAAAACAATTTTACTTTTTAAACTACTAACCTAATACCATTCAAAATAACATTAATGAAGTGTGGCAAGCACTGTTCTGTGAGTTGGACTGCTGCTCTCTGCATGAGAGACCTGCTGCCTCCTCGGTGCCAATAGGATCTGTGCTGTTGGGCCACTCAGTTCTCTGGCCACTTATCCCTACCTTGGACTCTCAAACTTTATGTGAGCCACCTGCAGGTGCCAGAGGCCCTCACCTGGCGTGGACATTTCCTCTATAGCAATGCCATTTTTCTTCTGTTTTCTCTAGCTTATGACAGTTCAAGCAGTATTACCTGGTGTGATGTGATGATAAACAGATTCAGAACTGAACTCTAAGATCTAATCCAAATGGGGCTTTCAGCTAATGCAAAATATGGCTCTATTAATTTTAAAATTATATTTATTTTCAAGGCAAACAACATAAAAATGTTCCATAGAGAACTTTCATATCTAAAGGATTAGCAATCGGACCACTGTCATTCTGAGAAACCTGGGTTTATTGAATGCCTCTCTCCTCAGGGTGACTTACCCAGAGTGGCTCAATTCCTGTAACCATGATTGATTCCCACTTCATTGATGGGATAACTGAGGTGAGTAGAAGTTATGGATCTTGTTGAGACACATTGAGATGTCAAGTAGAGACGTTGCAGTCCTTATTCAGGTCTCTGCTGTTCCAAAGCTACTGTCCCTGGGTCATGATCACATGACCTGCCACAATTTCTTACTAAGTGTTCTTTTCCCATCAGAGGTTTAGCCTGTTTATACTGAGTGGTATCAGACATGAAGATAAATGATTACATATGTTATTTTTCTTTTAGAAAAAAATCTAGCATCTCTCATTTGTAGTGTATTTAGTTGCTTATGAAAACAATTTGACAAATAGACCCTGTAAGGTATTTTAGTTGATTTGGCAATAGCTCAGGTGGCTGGTAGTTGCTTGCCAACTATTAAATGGCTCTGAGTATATGAAGATTTGTAATTTCCTTCATGAAAGGGATTTGCCAGAGAGGTTGGGTCACGTGGTATAATACCTGCACACACATTGGCAAATGCAGGAGCTCTGTTTGTGCAAATGAATTCTTGGAACCAATCAGACTAGCTTGATATTTCATCTTTTGGCCCAATATCATTAACCGCCACAAATAACGCTACCTCTGCCATGGACTAAAGTTCAGGATAATAAACCCGCCAGCCTGTAATTATATTGGGAGAGCCAGCTTTATTCTCCGAGTGAGCAGATTGATGGATCTGTTTAGACTGGATGCCCTCAGGCTCTCTGGGAACCTGGGCTGACTTCCTAGGGCAGGCACTGCCCCAGATCCCATGTACACAGTGGCTTCCCACTGTGCAGGTCTGCTGGGCCCCAACGGGTTTCCAGACCTGTTTGGCTCCTCTGAAAGGTCTGTGGCTGTCAAAAGGGAAACAAAAAGAAGGACTGGAGTGGCAGAAAGGCACGGCTCATTCTTCAGTGTCAGGCTGCATGGAAGGGCAGGGGAGTGGAAGGCAGAGTGCCCTCCTTAGCTGTGTGCTCCCAGGTGGTGGGGACAGTCTCAGACAGGAGGTTGGACCAGTTAATCCCTTTGTCTGAATTCATGTCCTTTCTTTAGCAGTTAGCAGAAAGGAATTAAAGCAGCAGATTTATGTGGGCAAAATGAGACATGTAGAAAGGGAAAAAGTGTCCAGCCTTGATTTCAAACACCTATTTTAAAGATCATATTAACTGTCAACGAAGGGAGGGGTGAATGGGTCAAACGAGGGGCCAACTCTGACATTTGCAGGTTGGATTCATTCTGATTAAAATGTACTCTCCCTCCATAGCATCAGGCCTGATGAATGCAGCTCAAGGCAGTGTCTAGGGTGGGAAGAGTTCCCCCAAGGACAGGTTTCCTGCCTGATTACTGAATGGCTTAATTTGGCTCCACATGTCTGACTCATCTGCCTTCCCCACATTAAATGAGACGGTTTATTTTCTGAGATCAAGTTGGCCGTTTTGTCCGCATGGCTATACCTCTTCATTTCTGTGGCTTTTCTCTGCTGGGAATCTTCCATTTCTAGCTGCTCAGGGTCGAGGTGCTGGTTCAGGTAGCCTTTTCTCACGGCCTTTCTTCATGGCCCTCCATCCTGTGTGGGCTCTGTCATGTGTCTGTGGAATATCAAACACATTCTAGAATAATCTCACTTACTGGTTTTATTGTTTCTTTCCTGACCCCCCATCACCCATGGGTGAGTATTAATCTCCATCATATCTCCAGTGCTTAAGACAGTACTAAGCACATAGTAAGCATATACCAAATATTTTCTCTGCATAACGAACCCTCATAGAGCACTGACTGTGACAGACACTATCCTAAGAGCTTTATCCATATTTACTCATTCATTCATTCGTTTGTTTGTTTATTTATTTGTTTGTTTGTTTGTTGGTACTGGGCTTCCTGGAAACCCTTCTACATCCGGGCTACACTCCCAGACCTATTTTATATTTTTATTTGGAAGCAGAGTCTCTTAAGCCAGCAAGGCTGGCTTCGAACCTGCGCAATCCTCCTGTCTCAGCCTCCCAAGCGCGGGGATTACAAGCGTGCACCACCACGCCCATCCCATATTAACTCATTTAATCCTTACAACAAACCTAGGATCAGCTCCTATGCTGATCTCTATTTTATAGATGGGGAAACTGTGACTTTTACAGTTAGGATTTGAACCTGGGCAGTTTGTCTCTAAAGTTTGATCTGTTACGCCCACCAAGATTCTTCATCATGTTGAGTTTCCCTGCTTCTTCCAGTCACTTGACCAATCTTCTGATGCCTGAGGAAGCTTAAAGGGGAAAATATCTTCCTTTCATGATGCTGGTGTCATCTCAGGACTGAATCCCCTGTCCCTCTACCACCTCTGGAGAGTCAGGAAGAAGTACTAAACTGCATGTCCCTTACCCATTAAGACAGTGGCACCCCAAACTTAGTAACTCTTAACCTTGCACAGTCTTTGATATAGTTAGATCTTTTATTTTTAGGGTCATCATATTTGTGTTCACTGGACTTAGAGCTTATAAGGATCCTAGGTATTTAGGTGATGTTGATGATAGATGCTTATGCAGTTGTTTAATAAGAATGCTAGAAGAGCCAGGCATGGTGGTGCACGCTTGTAATTCCAGCATTCCGGAGGCTGAGACCAGAGAATCGCGGTTCGTGGACAGCCTCAGCTACTTAGTGAGGCCCTCTGCAATTCAGTGAGACCCTGTTTCAAAATAAAGAATAAAAAATAGTGCAGGGTGTGTAGCTTGGTGGTCAAATGCCCCTGGGTTCCATCCCCACCCGCAAAAAAAAAAAAAAAAAAAAAGTTAGAGGAACAGCCTCAGGTAGTTGTTTACAGACCAAAAGACAAACTGCCCAGGTTCAAATCCTAACTGTAAAAGTCACAGTTTCCCCATCTATAAAATAGAGATCAGCATAGGAGCTGATCCTAGGTTTGTTGTAAGGATTAAATGAGTTAATATGGGACGGGTGTGGTGGTGCACGCTTGTAATCCCTGACCTTGGGAGGCTAAGACAGGAGGATTGCGCAGGTTCGAAGCCAGCCTTGCTGGCTTAAGAGACTCTGTTTCCAAATAAAAATATAAAATAGGTCTGGGAGTGTAGCCCGGATGTAGAAGGGTTTCCAGGAAGCCCAGTACCAACAAATAAATAAACAAACAAACAAACAAATAAATAAACAAACAAATAACTGAATGAGTAAATATGGATAAAGCTCTTAGGATAGTGTCTGTCACACAGTCAGTGCTCTATGAGTTATGTTAAAATGTTTTATTAACCATAGGGTTTTACTTCATACATTTTGGTTGATTATTTAAACTCACTCATTTAAATGAATATAACAAGTATGTACACTTGATATACTTAGTTTGCATACACACTTGGCAAGTTCTTGGGACCTTTAGAGTCATAAAAGCCATATTAGTTTTCTCCTATGATTTCATTGTTATCTTCCCATTTTATATCAAACACTGCTGAAGTAGGCAGAGAGGGAATCATGTTATTTTCTCCTGCCTCAGTGCCTCCCAGGCCACTCTCTTCTGGACTCTCATGATTTTCTCCCTGCCTCTCAGGCTGCTCCTCACATCCCCTTTGCTGGTTTCTCTTCAACCTTCAACCTTGAAAGTGTGGATGACTTTCAAGGGCATCTTCTCTATGATCTGCTCTCTGCGAGCTGCTTTCGTGCCCTTGGCTTTAAATACCATCTCTATGCTAATGACACTCCAAAGTGTATCTCCAGCTCTGTTCTGACTTCTCATCTCAGAAATATTAGGTGTTTCTTTGACATCTCCTTTAGGCTGTCTGAAGGTTATAACAAATTCAAACGCATGAAACGGGTCTTCCAAAGTGGCTGCTCTCAGTCTTCCTCCTAACTGTAATGGTGTGAGATGGAGCTGCGGGTTCTTGTTCTTAGCTAATTTTAGAAAAAAATAGCTAGAACTCTACTGCTGCAAGCTTAAGCAATTTACAAAGGTAGAAAGAAGGGACAGAGAATTATAAAGCACTACATCAGAGGAATCTAGTAGAGTGCCTTAAAAATAATCACTGAGGTTTTTAATATAGAACAGTTTTTATTTTATTATTTTTTTGCAGATCTGGGATGGAACCCAGGGGCATTTGACCTCTGAGCTATACCTCCTCTTTTTTATTCTTTATTTTAAAACAGGGTCTCACTAAGTTGTGGAGGGCCTCACTAAGTAACTGAGGCTGTCTGCGAACCACCATCCTCTGGCCTCAGCCTCCTGAATTCTGGGATTACAAGCATGCACCACTACACCTGGCTTATGGAACAGTTTTTATAAAGATTCATTATCTTCCATCTTGCTTAATCAGTAGTCTTCCTGAACTGACATAGGTGTGAATCCACTCATTATCCCTGATATAAGCCTTTTGATACGGTTATGAGGGTTTACTATCTCCCATCCTGTTTAGTCTTTTCATTTGCTCCTGACCTAATGCATGTGTGGGCCCGCCCTCATCTCTGATGCAAGCCTAAGCCTTTGTTACAACCAAGATGTGTTACTTGATTAACAAAGTCAGGGGTCACATGGTATCTGCCTTCTTTGAGGAAGGCTTATACCATCCTCCCGTGGTCTTAGTCTTGGGGAGTTTTAGCCTATCTGATCGTTATTTATTATATAAACTTGTCTTTAAAATATGAAGGCCCTGGGCTACAACTCTTTTGTGTACTGAACTTTGCATTGTCACGGCTACTTCCCCTCCCTGCCTGAGTGCCTGCATACCACCCAGACTCTGACTACTTTTAAAATTAACACCAAAGCTATTTTCCAATACATTTTGAAATTAGTACCAAAGCCATTTCCCAATACCAGCACACCAACTACTAACTATTTTTCTAGCTGTGAGGCCACAGGCCAGGGGCCATCTCAGACCCCTGTCTTGCTCTCACCTTCTACATTGGATCTGTCACATATCAAAGATGCTGTTTCCAACTTTAAGATTATACTACACCTGGCATCTGGCTTTTTTGTATAGTCCCAGTTACTACCCTGTTCTAGCCCCTATTGCCATGTGTCTGATTGATCGCACCGGCCTCCTGATGGATCTCCCTGCTCACTCCTTTGCCAAACTGTAGTCTGTTCCCAACACAGCTTCCAGAATTATTCCACTGTCCTCAGATCATAACCTTCCTCTGCTTGAAGGGCTTTCTGGATGACTTGCTCTGTCCCTCAGAGTCAAAGCCATAGGCCTACAGGGATCTGCACAGCCCTGACCTGCTCACATTAACCTACCCCCTCCCCTCACCCTGCTTGCCTTCCCTTTTACATTCCCCTATCTCCAAGCTCACTCTTACCTCTGTCTAGAATGCTTTTCCTCCAGGTATGTCTAGGGCTGTCTCCATGCCCCTAAGTCTTTACTCAAATGTCACTTTCTACAAAGCAATGATTTTTGTCATTGCTTTGTAGAAAAAATGTCATTTTTTAAAGTGTTACTTTCTAGTGAGACCTTTCATAGCTGCCCTATTTAAAATTGCAACATAATTCTAATCCTTCCAATAGTAATCCCCAAATTTCTTTTCTTTCTTCCTTTATTTTAAGTATGTATTTATTTATGGCACTGGAGATTGAGCACAGGGGCATTCTACTTATGATCTCTATCCACTCCCCCAGCCCTAGCTATTTTTTATTTAGAAATAGATTCTCACTAAGTTGCTAAATTCCTGAAGCTGGCCTCAAACCTGTGATTTTCCTGTCTCAGCCTCTCAAGCACTGGGATTGCAGGTGTGTGCTTCAGCACCCAGCTAGATTTATTTTCTTTATGAACATTTAAATCCATACGTTTGCTGGGCGTGGTGGCGCACGCTTGTAATCCCTGCTCTAGGGAGGCGGAGACAGGAGGATCGCGCAGGTTCGAAGCCAGCCGCACTGGCTTAAGAGACCCTGTTTCCAAATAAAAATATAAAAATAGGTCTAGAAGTGTAGCCTGGAGGTAGAACGGTTTCCAGAAACCCCAGTACCACAAAAAAAAAAAAAAAAAAAATCCACACACTCATTTCATACTGTTAACATAATTCTAATTTCCCCAACTGATCTAAAAATACTACAAATAGTATACAGGTCCCAGAATTTTTATAAGGATGAAATGATGCTAGCCAAGTGCTCAGCACAGCACCTGACATGAAGCAAGATTTTGGGAGGTGCTGGTGAACTTCGCACAGCTCCATCACGGAGCTCAAAGCTTTATGTTCAGTAGATTTCCAGCACTTTGCTTTTAGACAGCTACAATGACAACAACATGTCTTTATTCACAGAGCCAACATTCCTGTACTTGTCTGTGTTGTGGAGTCTCCAGGTGAGGGAGGTGCATCTCAAGACGCTGCCTACGGGGCGGGCGGGGGGCTGGGCTCTGGACCATCACCATTCCTCAGGTCTTGTTTTAGAACAATGATAAAAGTCAATCTGACCTCACTGAAGGTTCTGCAAAATAGGATGGTTTTCCTCCCAGAGAAAAGCTGCTCCACGGGAGCATAACCTTTAAAATGTACGCAGTAATAATGCCCTCTGAAGCATTTATGCAATTAGATATATTTCATTAATTGTGTTTTCTGAGCAGAGCAATTTGAAAGAACATGTTCCCTCTGTCTCACTCTGTCATGTTCTCATCAGCCCTTTCACAAATTAATCTGAATAAAAGCAACTTCCCTCAGCGGTGAGTTAAAATAAGACACTGTTCACATGATTATTACTTCATTGTGCTTTTACGCACATTCCTCTGTGCTTTTTAATTATATATAATTACCAGGGAACAGGGAGTAAAATCTGTTTAATCTAAAATGAAACATGCTAAATAGATAATGTTTCCAGTTCCTGTTTTTTTTATTTTTATTAAGGTGTGGCTCTAACTCAGGAAGACGAGGTTCGAGAGCCAGATCTCCCTGCAAGTACAGCCTATATGACTGAGCATTATTTATTTCATGTACGTGCTATTACTTTTTAAAAAATTGTCTTGCAATTTAGTGACTCGAGCAATGACATCTGGGGTACCATCATTTCAAATGCCAATTTCTTTTCCTCCTTATAAAATAGTTGCAATTAACTGCAAACAAGAGTTAAACTTGACGGTAGCATATGGTAACTTTGATATGACGGTATGTTTTTACTGCGGTTTTCAGTGTGTATGTTTTTGATGATGAGAATTTTATTAAAGCCTGTCACAGTGATCGTGTTAAAATGCATGATACTATTCACACGGCAGCACAGTGCAGTGGTTAAATCGCAGACCCTGGAGACAGACTTCCTGCTCCTGAATCTGGTTTTACCTTTTGCATTAGCTATGCCATCTGAGGCAATTTACATAATATCTCTGTGCAGCAATCTCTTCATTTGTACCTCCAGGGTACAACAGAAGCCATTTCAAAGGGCTGCTGTTAGAATTAAATGGGTATATAAAGTGCATAGAATGGACCACTGCATGAAAGTTCACTATTGTTATCACTCATAAAAGGTTAGGTCACTGCAGCAACAAATAACTGCAAAGTCCCAGTAGCTTGCAATAACAAAGGTTGATTTCTTGCTCAAACTACAGGTCCGTCCCAGAGTAGCCATCCTTTCCAATGTTGTCAGGTGCTGTGGCAGAAGTAATGATAATTCTGGAGAAGTAAATGTTCTGGGACTGGAAGTGGCACTATCGCTTCTGCTCCTAACTCACTGGCTGGGATTAGTTACAAGGCCACACTGGACCACCCGGAGGCTAGCAGGTGCAATCCACCATGCGCCTGAAAGGCAGAGAACAAGGATGTTGGGCAAATAGCGCTCAGGATAGCCACAGTTTCTGTGGCTGCCATGCCTCTGCAGTGAAAGCAGGTGGGCTCTCGAGGCCTGGAGAAGCCCTAAGTTTTGGGGTTGCTGGCTGTCACTGTTGGTGATGAAGAACTGCAGGCTTATGGAAAGGGCTTCAGGAGAGTAAAGGGTGTGTGCATGTGCTGGCAGGTTGAAGGAAGCACTGTCCTGGAGTACAACAGGCTGAGCAGGAGGATCTATTTGGCTATCGCATGCCAATCTGAGACACTGAACCTTTGGCAATATAAATGACTTAAAATGTTCTCTCGTCACGCGTGGTGGCACACACTTTTTCTCTCTTTCTTTTTTGGTGGTACTGAGTGTGGAAACCAGAGGCTTTTTACCTCTGAGCTATACTCCCAGACCTATTTTATATTTTATTTGGAAACAGGGTCTCACTAAGTTGCCAGAGAGCCTCACTAAGTAGCTGAGGCTGGCTTCGAACCTGTGCGATCCTCCTGTCTCAGCCTCCCAAGTGCGGGGATTACGGGCATGTGCCACCACACGTGGACAGTCTCCCCTACTTAGTGAGGCCCTTTGCAACTCAGGCCCTGATTCAAAATTTAAAAGGACTAAAAAAAATAGGGCTGGGGGTTTAGTTTGGAGGTACAATGCCACTGGGTTCCATCCCCAGTGCTGCAGGAAAAAAAAAAAGTTCTCTATAAGAAAAATATAGATTGATTTAATGCTTTAAGATAATTCTGGAACTGGAAATTATGTACACACACACACACACACACACACACACACACACACACGCACACGCACCCGCACACAGGCACACACTGATGTCCACCTCCTCTATTCAAAGCTCTGTTTGGTTTCCCAAAGCCTGGTAGCTCTGGGATGTGGTTTTATTTAGACATCCCCAGGCCAACATTTGTTTGTTTGCTTTGAATTCCTCTAGGGCCATCTAAACCCACAAAGCAAATGACTTAGAATTAGCTCTTGATTATCTATACAAATGGTTGGTAATCTTGAATAATATGCATTTTCCTGGATTGGAAATGCTGCTTCTATTGGTGACCAGCATCCTGCCCTCACCTTTGGGTCTTCTCTTTACTCCTCATATGTGGGAAGGGAAGGCTCGCCCATGTTCCCATCTTTGGCTGGGATTTGGTCTTCCCTCTGGCATGTAGGCAGAGCTCCTGCTTGGGGGTGGGGGGTGATAGTGGGCAAGGTCTGGAGTTTGGGTTTCCCTTTAATCTCTAAACTCTTGATAATTTATTTTGGGCTTTCCCATAGAGGTAGTAGTGTGGATGGAGATAAGGGCAACACAATTTAGATTTCAGAAGTCAATAATGGGTTGAAGAAAGGAGCAAAGTTGATTCTTTTTCTATAAAACATATTGGAAAGAAAAGGTTTGGTGTACATTGCTCCTGCTGTCCTTCACCTCCAGGCCTTTCATGACTCTCTCCCCCACCAGCCTGTGATGTCCTCTGACGTGAAACAACGCATTTAGATTAAGGGCCTGCCATTCAGGAGCTGTGTGACTTAATGGAATGTATCCAACTGCTCTGAACTTTATCTGCAAACAAGTTGAAATAAAACAACATAAGGAACTGTCATGACAATGATGAGATGATATGTGCTGTTTTTTGGCATAGTCCCAGGCATACTACATTAATTGTTATTGTCATTAGTTAAGACCTAGATTAAGTTTGCCCCTTCTGTGAACTCTAACACAAACTACTTCATATTCTTCTACACAATGTATTGATTTTCAACTATAGCAAAACTCCCATAACAGATACACCCAACCATGTCAGCTTAAGCACAGTAGAAGTTTGTTTCTCATATTAGAACCCAGAGAAGAAGTCCCAGGTCAGGGTGGGGGTGCTGGTGGGGGCTGTCTTTGCTCTGTCCAGTCCTTCAGAAACTTAAGGCAAGGTGCACTCTGCATCTTCAATACGTGGCTTCAAGTGTCCCTCCATTGTCTGCCATTTTATTCCAAGGATGGGGGTGGAGCCTGGAAGAACACCTGTGGGGCTCTGAATGTCCCAGATACAACGATGCTGCTGTGGCCCATTGGGAGTGAAATTAGTCACAGGCCACAGGCTCAGGGAGTGAAATTAGTCACAGCATCAGGGGAGGTTGAGAATGTGGGCTGGGCTTCCAGATCCCTATACTGTAAGAAAGAGGAATAGGGATTCTGGTGATCAGCTACCTGCCCAGAATCAGAATCTTTTTATATGTGTTAGCAACAATCCTGCTTGCTCCTTGAAACAGACTTTGTGTTAACCTTAACCTATGCAGGGATAGAGAAACAACAGCCATCCTAACAATGCTTTCTGGATTGAGCTGAATGAATAGGAATAACAGGGTTTGGTTCTATGTCTGGGATGACTTTGGAGTGAGCTTCAACAGGTTGGGCTAGGTATTTTGTGTCTTAGACAAATTTGATGGTAAATTAAAAAACAATAACAATAAAAACATTTGAGTTTTCCAGTGACGTGTGGATTCCAAAGCAATTCCTGTTATTAAAGTTATTCATTTTTATAAGCTGGGCGTGGTGGCGCATGCTTGCAATCCCAGCATTCGGGAGGCTGAGACCAGAGGGTCATGGTTCACGGACAGCCTCAACTACTTGGTGAGGCCCTTTGCAACTCAGTGAGACCTGGTTTCAAAATAAAGAATAAAAAATAGGGCAGGGGGTGTAGCTCAGAGGTAGAATGCCCCTGGGTTCCATCCCCAGACCCGCACACACAAAAAAAAGTTATTCATTTTAGTCATTTTCTGATACTTATAGGATACATTAGGCTCTCAGTGTTAACTTTCAATCATCTTTAAAAATTATAGATTCATATATATTCTTTTCTCAGTGATAAATACCATTTGTGAAAATAAGTAGAGTGGATAAATTATAATTTTGTAGGGTTTCAGGGTAATAAAATCTGGTGTTATGCTTTTAAAAAACCCTATAATTTTAACCTCAAAGTCTAATAAAACACATGTTTGAGCTAAGACTTTTTTTACTTCAACTATGATAGAAAGTATGTAAATAGGAGCCAAATGATTGTAAGAGATAGAGCATTGGGTATAAATAATAATAAAGCAAAGCAAAGTATTTAAAACTTTCCCTCCTCTAGACACTCAGGCCACTTAAATAGTATTCTCTTAGCTTCCAATTTACCTTTTTCTTAGCGGCTTTGCGATGTCACCCAGGCTTGACTGTGCAAAGAGTACTCTTTGCTTTGCCAGCTGTTTCCTTAGTTTACCTCTCCCACTGGCATGTGCTATAGACCTGAGAGCTGGAGGAGGGAGAAGGCCTTTCCTCTGTCCTCTCTCTCCCATTCTTTTCCTATCACACTGGCCAGGCTTCTCCATCCCAGCCCAACAGCAGTTCCACTCAGCAGCAGCCATTGAGTGTAGATTGCAGTTTCCCCAGCACTCACAGAATCCCCTCCTGCATCTCCATGTTGTCTGTTGCAACTTATTGACACCCTTTCTTCCTGGGCTGGGGTCAGGGGCTCCTGCAGCCCACCTGCCAAACTCAGAGAAACCAGCACCAGCCAAACAACTGCCGCTTCTGGAGCTCTGAGTTTCAGGTTCATGGCACCCTTCCTATGAGCTTCTAAGTTTCAATGATTCCAATAGCTTCCCTTTGTTTCTCCTGGAATCTTAGTTGCTTCCTCCAAATTCCCCCTTTTTTCACCTGCCTTCACTGCCTTTTTGCTGTTGCTATGCCTTAGCAAACAACTGTTATTTTCTTTTCTCTGCAAAAATAACTGTTGTTTTCTGTCTCCTACCTGGGACCTGATGGATACAATATTTGAAGTGTTTTCAACAAGCTAGACCACTAGAATGATACATATTTGAATCACATCATCTTTGCAGATTCAGATTTTTACAGTTCAGTTTAGTGGTACTTCTACTAAAAGTTACAGAGTACTTAAACAGCTAAAGGAAATTTGCTTCTGCATTTGGTATTGGGACAGGCTTTGAGAATGAATAAAGTTTTGGCCAGGCTTTGCCACTAGTCTTTTACCTTGGAGCCAAATGTTTCTGTGTCTCCCTACCCCCTTGCTGTACAAGGATGAAATAGCGCTTACACACTCCCGCCCTCCATGACTTTTTTAACCTCTTCAGCAGGTGAACTCCAGGTCGAATTATCATATAGCTGAGGACAAAATGATTCATACATGGGGACTTTTCTCAGGTGCTAACATTTAAAAATTCTTGTTTGGCTAGGCATGGTGGTGCATGCTTATAACCCTAGAATTTGGGAGGCTGAGACAGGAAGGTCGTGGTTAACAGACAGCCTCAGCTACTTAGTGAGGTCCTCTGCAACTTAGTGAAACCCTGTTTCAAAATAAAGAATTAAAAAATAGGGCTGGGGGTGTAGTTTGGAGGTAGAATACCCCTGGGTTAAAGTCTTTCTGACTCCAAAACCCCCCTTCTAACTCACTGTTTATGTGGTTGTGTATGTCTTAAACATTTACTGATAACGTCCATTTATCAAACCAACCACTTGAAAATCATTACACTGAGAAATGTGAGAAATCTGAAAAGAAGAGGACATGGGCTTGTCTTCAGAGGATTTACAATCTGGTAAGGCTGAGAGGCTAAAGGAAGCACTACAGTGCCACCCACAATACTGGGTAGTATGCAAAAGGATTCTCAGTGGTAATGTGTGTTTGCGAATACCCAGGGAGCAAGAAGGAAGCCTGTGATGGGGAGGCAGGTGAAGTCGGCCACACACTGGGGGCCAGGGTGGAAGAAGGGCAGCAGAGGAGGGAACAGGGAGGGGAGCCTGTGTGGAAGAGCTGTGGGTGGAGGTGGGCAGAGCAGGAAGGAGCCAGGTTATGTAGGAGTAGGAGTAGGTTTCCAGGTTACTTGGAAACCAAACTGAATCCCAAGAGACCCTTTCCATTTGCCTTCACCTTCTCCACCATATGCAATTGCATTGAAGTTGCCAAACTCTGGCCTTTTAAATGAATGAGACATTAAAACCTAAAATACTTAGGATTATAAGAACCTGGATGAGGCCCTTGCTATGTGCCAGGCACTGGTCTAGGAAGCAGGCATTATTACTATTATCTTCATTGTACAGCATAGAAAGTGAGGCATAGAGAGGTTAAATAAATTGCCCAGGGTCACTGGGCTAGTGAGTGGCTGGGCCAGGATTTGAACCAGACTCTCTGGCTCAGTCCGATGGTCTTGAGCACTATTATACAATGTTTTAGGGGAGAAATATGTAAGCCTTTTCCAAAAATTTCTTTGGTGCATGTGGACTCAGGAAGCTTCTCCTCTAGCCACTGCCCTCATGTTTTCTCTGCCCAGGCTATGAGTTCTCTTCTTGGTAAACTGAGGCAGAGGCTTTCTAGCTGTGGACTGTATGGCCTTGAAACATCTTACCCTGCAGCACATACACTCTCATCTCTGTGTGGTACTAGGGCTGGAACTCCTGAGTGTTCTACCTTTAAGCTATACCCTCAGCCCTTTTGAAATTTCTTTTAAGACAATCTCACCAAGTTGCTGGTGCTGGCTTTAAACTTACAATCTTCCTGTCTCAGCCTCATACATACAGAGATTACAGTGTGTGCCGCCACACCTGTCCACTCTGAGTATCTTTACCAAACAACTACTTTCATTCTATGAAGAGATAAAACATCTCAAATGGTTGCATGTAGCTTTCTATTATGAAACAAAAGATACAACTTTGGATGTAAGGGAATTTTCAACCCAAGTTGATTCAGTCCTGTTAAGATCCAAAGAAATAAAGAAATAAAACTGTCTTTGACTCTTTTCAGGATGTGTGCTGGCCTGGCAGGATTTTGATTTTAGTTAAAAACAAAATACACACACACACACACACACACACACACACACACACACAAAGATGCACAACATCATGTCTCTTCTGCATGCCAAGAATAGCTGATGGAAATGAGAAAAAATACAACGAAAGGAGGTTTACACACTGGGGGAGAGATCGCTACAAACCACAGCCTCTTGCTGAGGTTCAGAGGGTATGGTGGGATAACAGAGGGCGTTTAGTCTTTATTGAACTCCTTAGACCATCTCTCATTTCCTGAGATTTCTCTGGAATAAAACTAGAACATACAGTACTTCATTTAAAGCCACACTGAATAGAAGTTAGTCTTTTCTTTATGTTTCGGGAGGTAATGTGAGATTTTGTACCACATGGTGCCTGCTGTTAGGAACTTCTTATAGCTTTACAAAAATCTACTTTGATTATGTTCTAGATGAGTAAGAGCTTATTAGGTTTAGATTTCACACAGAGCTTCTGGAGACAAATTTTGCTCCCGATTTTAAGATACCACATAATAAAGAATGACATTTATTAGCATTGTTTAGGCTGGAAAAGAAATTTAGAGATCGCCTAGTCTCCACTTGCTACAGAAGGAAGTGGTTGTTTAAGTCAAGAGGCTGCCTTGCTTTAGACCTGCATCTCAGGATGCCCAACCTGGTGCTCTTTCTCAGCATCTAAATATAGACTTTTTTTTAATATCAGTTCTTATCTCCTTGCCTCTGATATTGGCTCATCCTAAATGAGACAGTTTATTTATCTAAAGTAACTAGATATGTAGTCTCAATGCCCTTTGCTCCATCTTTCTCTAATATCATACTTGAAAAGTGTGTTGTTAGACACAATAGTACTTACATTTGGATCAGGAATTTCTACATCACTCGTCTTTCACTTTGCCCAGGCACTGTGGTAAAATGTGAGAGTTTTAGTGCTTATCTTGCATCTGTATATCAATTCTAAATCTAAATCCAATTTTCCCTCTCTGAACTAAGTAAGCAATATTTTTTAGTAAGGTTAATTTAATGCATCTGAATAGAAAAAGCAATTAAGAGCACCTTTAGCCATGTCCAAGCAGCCGCCAGAGGTTCATGAAATACGCTCTTGGCTACCCATGCTTGGTGGCTCCTACGGATGAGAAGGCCCCCACGTGAAGTCCTCTGGGTGCCCCACAAATCATTCGCCTTCACCGGTGCCCACGACTGATCTGCCTTTCCCACAATCCCACTGAGCAGTCAATAAAGCCACAGGGAGGCTGTGGGGCACTGCCGGCGCAGCCTCGCGGCTCTTTGTTCTGTTCTGATTTATAGCCACTGCAGTCAGTCGGCCTTGTCAAGTGGAAGAGAAGCAGAGAGGCCTTCCTTTTCTCTCTCAGTCCAGGCAGAGGCAGGAGTCAAGTCTGAAGTGGTAATGCTGATTTTACTTTATAGCTCCACTTGCAGCCTCATCTTTGCAGTGTAAACACCTGCCGGCCTGCTGATCTGGAATTCGATGGATTACCAACGGAGCCAAAGGCCAGGTGATGTCAGGAGACCGAACCGACCTAACCTGCAGTGTGAGTCAATCAGCTGGTTCCGGCAGGCCTGAGACAGACTTTTAGGACTTTCTTATCATTCAGAGGAGCTGAGGCAACTTGAGAAAAAGTTTATTGATTTAACAGCGATTTCCCAACCCCGTGGGCTTTGTGCCAGTCCATTCAACCTTCCAAAGCACCTAAGTGCAGCTTTTCTGTCCAGCCATCTAATTTTTGCATGGTCATCTGAGGAGGCTCATAGCCGACCAAGCCAAAGCAAAAGGAGTCAAAATGAAAGCACCCAGTTTTGCCGTTGTTAATGGGGAAAGAAAGGGCAATGATCAATGGAGAGAGAACGGAAATTGGATAAAAGTAAAGCAAGAAGTATGATGTACAAGGGAACTTCAAGACTGAATGGGGTGATTGATAAAGCTGTATTATGTTTCTTAATAGCAGGTAGTAGAAAGTGATCAGTTCGTTAAATGAAAATTAAGTTTAAATTTAATTAAAATATTGAATGCATACTCAAGAATCATATTAGTATCTAAGAATTGTTCCTAAAGAAACTATCTCCAGTGACTTTCCCTCGCTGTATCTCTCCGTGTTTCGTTTTGTTTTTAACCTGGTGATATGTTCTGAATGGTTTACATTGGGTCAGGCACCACTGTGTATGCCTCAGTGTGGCCAGGATTAGAGCACCTGCTTTAGATATGGCTGCTAAGGACACACTTCTTGATTCAGGGTAGAGCCCAAAGAATGTGGGAGATTATCTTCAGTAATATTTTAGACAGATCTTTCTGTGTTGGATGAACATCTAATAATCACATTTTTTTCTGAAAGAGTTTGTCAATTAGGCAGCAGGCTCTGAGGGAAAGGGCCCTGGCGTCAGTTTCAGTGACAAAGCAACTGTCACTTGCCAACTTCATGATGCTGATTTTTCCGGTGCCTTAGTTTCTTTATCTGTAAAATAGCTACCCTACTTGCCTTACGTAGGAGCTGTGAGGATGAAAGTAGATAATAGCTGTGAAATGACTAACTGGTAGGTAACATGCCCAGACAGGCCGAGCTTTGTTATGGTACAGTTCGTTAGGGTGCTAGTTATCTGGATTGTTCACTTCGGGCACTAACTCCTGACGTCACTATGTGGTAGAGTTCACCCAAATTCTGATGCCTATCTAGAAAAAGCCTGGCAAGATTCTTTGCCTTGGGATTTATGAGAAAATATTTTCATTAATTCAGGAAGAACATAAGCTATGGAACGAGAACCATATTGAGTTTGCTGGGCATTACTTTCCATAGGGACTATACTATATAACCACCAATATGTATGACACACTCCCTTAGATTTTTTCTTATTAAGGAGAGAATATTTTTTTATTTGATCTGGTTTGTATCTTTTCTGCTCCCCATCACCTAATTTCCTGGTGCTCCTTTTTTATACCCAAAGAAAAATGTTAATGTTCTTCTTTTCATAGGAGGATTTCTTGTAATAGTAGCTGCAGAGAATTCTCAATGTCTTTTTTTTTTTGTGTGTGTGTGTGTGTGGTACTGTGGTACTGGGTAGAAAACTGGGAAGCTTTCTACCTCCAGGCTATACTCCCAGATCTATTTTATACTTTATTTGGAAATAGGGTCTCACTAAGTTGCTGAGAGCCTCACTCAGTAGCTGAGGCTGGCTTCAAACCTGTGAGATCCTCCTGCCTCAGCCTCCCAAGCGCTGGAATTACGAGCGCTAGGATTACGAAGCGTGCGCCACCATGCCCAGCCTCAATATCTTAATTTCACTGTTTAGAAGGTGGCCTGATATTAGAATTTACACCAACTTTTCTGTTTCTCTTTTAGCTTCTGTTCTTAATTGCACTGAGCTTGGGAGGTTCTTGCCTCTGTCATGTGCTGTATGGAACACGTGTTGCTGGTGACTAATCGTTCTGGGGATGACTTCTCTGTCTGGGCAGTGTCCAGTTCTTTATCCTCCTCTCAACTGAGCCAACTCTGATTAATATGTCTGTGAATCTCTGCTGAGGTATGGAGGTGGTTGTGAGGGGGTCTGGAGTAGAAATGCTGTTGGAAACAGGACCATTTGCCCTGACTTCAAGCTCAAAAGCAAGTCAAATTTTGGCTGCAGTTCAATGTCAAAATTTGGGCAGAGGAGCCCAAATCTTTAGGTCTATGATATACAACTGTGATTCTAACAAGAATCCATCAGTTCTTGTTACTGTGAGGCTCTGAACATAGTTTTGAGATTGACTAGATGCATACCTGCACGTTTCTCTGGACGTCAGTGGCATCTCTCAGAGTTGTGGGAACGAGAATTCACCCTTCCTTTTTTGGGCATGGACAAGATGGATGCAGAACATTAAAAAAAGAAAAGTCTTTCCTCCTTCCCCAGAGAATCCCTCCTGGTTCTACAATTACTCATTTCAGATCCAGTGGTATCTTTTTTTTTTTTTTTTTTTTTTTTGTGGTACTCGGGATGGAACCCTTCTCCGGGCTACACTCCCAGACCTATTTTATATTTTAATTTGGAAACAGGGTCGCTTAAGCCAGCGAGGCTGGCTTCAAACCTACGTGATCCTTCTGTCTCCCCTTCCCAAGCGTGGGAATTACAAGTGTGCGCCATCATGCCTGGCTCAGATCCAGTGGTATCTAAGTCATAAGGCCACCTTTTTGAGGAAGTTCAAGGCCTTAGTGAAGGAGGCAGAGTGGCCTCTCTGGACTGCTTGCATGCATGAGGGCTACACAGCACCCACAGACTGGATGAAACGGGACTGCAGCAATCTTGTATGGACTCCATACTTCACAACTGGCAGCATCACCCCAGGTAAATTCCATTCTTCACTCCCCTGCACTACTTCTGGAAACTTCATCAACACGGCCCCAACTGAGGGACTGACAGACAATGTCTCGGGTGCAATGGGAATGTAGGTGGCTCTCTGAGGATCCATTCTGTGACCAGGCTTTTGCCTTTGTGGAGTGAAAAAAACAACAACCACATTAAATCCTCAAACGAAGTGTTTTGCACCCTGTGTTAATGGCACTCTTCTGCTTTCTCTCAAGTATGTACCTTTCTTTTCCAACCCCCAGGGCTGCTGCTCTGCTTTCTGGAATGCAGAATGGAGGAGGAAAATATTAAACATGGAAAATCTTTGAGAAAATGGTCTGGGCGTATTTATTTCTTGACTTGTTCTCCCAGGACTTTCAGATCAGGGCTTATGTCTATTTTTAGTTTTCGGTGGGTAAGTTCTGGCTAGTTGATAATTAAGGATCTGTGTTTCTATTAGAGTAAAGAGAGGCCAGAAACATATCTGAGTTAGGATAGGCTGGGTTTTGCTGGAAAAACAAAGTTCCTCAAATCTCTGTAGCTTACTACAACAATGGTCTGTTTTTTCCCCCCAAACTATACATCCATCCAGGGTCAGCTTAGCTCTCTCTGGTGCTGCTTTCATTCTGGGATGCAAGATGATGATGGGGCAGCGTCCATCTGTAAACATTAATGGCATTATAGAGGGATTAGAAGCTAGGTGAGCTACTCACCAAGCTCACTAACTCTTAAAGCTGAGAGATTCGTATCTTTCCTGCTTGACTTCCTTGACCAAAACAAGGCATGCAGCCACACCCCAAGTCCACGGAATCTGTTTTATCCTCCTGCCAGAGGATCACCACAGGGAGGGGCTCTGGAATATTTGGCAAGATTGTGGTAATACAATCTACCACACCCAAGTAAGATAAAATATTTAGTGTATGATAAAGATACATTCTGAATCATTAAAAGATCAAATAAAGCAACAAATGAACCTGTGGCAATTGGTTATTTTGGAAAATTATATAAAATAAGATTGTTATCTCAGGCCATATGCAAAGATAGAATGGATTAGAGCTGAAGTTCTAGAAGAAATACAGATGAAACTTATAATATTGATTGTCAGAGTCTTTCTGATGTATTAAACCACTGGTGGAAACTATAAAGCCCCAAATCTAGTAGAGGTGATTATAGAAATTAAATCCTTCAGTAAGGAGGTGGGCGTGGTGGCCCACACTTGTAATCCCCGCGCTTGGGAGGCAGAGACAGGAGGATCGTGCAGGTTCAAAGCCAGCCGCGCATGCTGGCTTAGGAGACCCTGTTTCCAAATAAAAATGTAAAAATAGGTCTGGGAGTGTAGCCCGGAGGGCGAATGGCTTCCAGGAACCCCAGTGTCACACACACACACACACACACAAAAATCCTTCAGTAAGTAAAAAAGATTATAAACAAAACTAAAAGTAAATAACAGAAGGGATAAACATATATAGCAGAATTTCTGTATCCAGGTTTCCATTTTCATATCTGTGGAGTCAACCAATGGTGAATTGAAAATATTAGGGGAAAATGCATCTGTACAGAACATGTATGACTTTTTTGTCATTATTTTCTAAACAATATGGCATAACAACCCTTGATGTAGCATTTACTTTAGGTGTTAAAAATAACCTAGAGATGACAGAGCATATGGGAGGGATTACATAAGTTATAGGCAAGTACCACACCACTTGGAACTTGTGCACCTGTGGATTTTTATACCTACAGGGGCTCCTGGGACCCATCTCCAACTGATATAGAGGGACACAAGTATTTCTAATTTACATCACAGAGTCAATATTATTATTGATCAAAGAGTTCTTGTGCCTTAGAAAGAAAAAGAGGTGAACTTAACAGTTGGTTCTAGATGGCTGGTGTCATGAGGAGGTGCTTTATCAGAACTTTTCTCTTGCCTATCACTCAAACTCATTGGTCTTTCCAAAGTGTCAAAAAAGTAGTAATTCATGCCAATGTGATGAAGAAGAGACTCCTTGAATATCCAATCATCTTTCCCAGAAACAATTTTGAATGCAGCCTACTTTCTAGATACATTATTTCTTCTTCTGTAATGTGGCTGAGAGGAGCAAGCGTAACTCAGAATGAAGGAAAATTCTTGTTCTCCTCTCTTCCCATCCAAATAACTCTCACACTTGTTTCAATGCAAAATATCACCAGACCTCATGCTCTGGAGGATGTTGGAGGCCGGGCTTGGTGGCTGAGGACGGGTCCCTGGGGTGTGGCCTTGGGGACTGTATGTGTCCCTCACCCACTCCACTTGCTCTCTCTACTTCCTGCCAGGATGCCCTGAGGAAGTGCAGCTGCAGCAGAAGCTAGCTCCAGAGTAGACTGTGACCTCTGGACCTCTAGAACCTTAAGAAAATAAATAATTCTTCTTCTAGGTTTTGTGTGTGTGTCCAGAGTCGGATCACAGTGGTGAGAATACTGGCTGAGACACTGCTGACTACTAAAGAGTTTCCCCATGTTTGGGAGAGTGGGAAATATGACAGAGAAGAGCGATTGGAGCTCTGGAGTTCTCAGAGTCCCAACTTATTTCCTAAAGCATTCCTAAGGACAGTCATATTTCAGTCTGGGAGCTTCTCAAGAACATATTTCTTCTATCCTTTGTGCCATTAGGTTTTTCTGTGCTTTTCTTGCATTCGTAATAGAAGTCATGAGCAGAATGGCTTGCTGTGTTAATAGTGACGTCGGCAGCAGATGGCAAGTGCTTTTGAGCCTCAGAGTAGAACGGCGGCTGCAGGCATAGACACAGCCAGCTGCTTTCTCTTTCCTGTGGTGTCTGAATTCCTTAGAAGTACTCCGAGTTCCTCAGCAATGGCCTCCATCGTTTCCTCTTAAATCCTTTTCTCCCTGACAGCCCACCCCATGTGTATTCTAGATCCTCATTTCTTTTCAGCTCTTATATTTCTTTTCTGGTCTCTGCAGTTCACTGGTTGAGCATTACATAAAGTCTGTGTTGTTAATTCTCTTGTTTTATGAACTTTAGCCAGTCTACCTGTTGGTATTCCCCACTGACCCATGTGACTATTGAAGGCTTTGTCCCCCTTCCCCATTAATATCTAGTACCATGCCTAGATCAATAAATCATTACTGAATTAATCTATGGCTAAGTGTTTCCTTACCATTGTTACCAGAGTCCCAGGCCATAGGCCTGACTCCAGAATCCCAACAAACCAGATATGACCACTCACCCCAAACACTAAACAGAAAAGGTATGGTGAGAAGCAGGAAAGGAACTTTAACCCAAATGGCTATGCTGGGAAGGTTAAGAGACCCAGCATCTCAGCCTACCTTCAGATGCTGATAGGACCTTGAGGTTTAAATAGAGGAAGAATGGGAGCAGGGACTGAAAGGCATGCATAGTTAAGCAGTCTTGGTCAAACTGTGGCCTCATGGATCACTCTCTCTTTTCTGGGAGGGGGGTCTAGAGAAGTCTTTATCCTTTGGAAGGACTACAAGGGATTCAGGATGTTCATCTATCAGACCTGTGATCCTGGAAGGGGGCAATTCAATTCCCATGAGATGACTGTTCCTGCTATTCCTGGAAGATGTTGGACAATAGATGCTACGCCAGGGGCCTGAAACCGAATGCTGTGGATCTTGCCTCAGTCTTGAAGGGAGATGAGATAGGTTAGGGAAATTTAAGGCAAATAAACTTTGCATAACCAGTTTTGAAATGAACATTCCTTAAATGGTTTACATGCTTACTGGTGAAGCTGAGCAGGGACCCAAGGACAAATACAAAATGAATTAAAGATGCTGAGTTCATTTCACTTTCACTTACCCACTGGACATCTGCAGGCCTAAGTAAAGAGTCATTGCTTTCAGCAAAGGCAGCTTCCCCAAGTTCCTGCTATGTCACGAGGGTGAACAGTGTCTTGGTTAAGCTGGGCCATGGCGTGTGTGCATCGGCAGTTTCTGACCAGAGAACCTTCCTCTAGGGTCCCCTGTTGGATCCCGCTGGTATTCAGGATATACCAGTAGTGAGGAACTTCACATTGTCTGCAACAGCACCATGGCTGCCCAGCTTAGGAGAGTGTTATAGTCAGATACAGAATGTCCCCTGAGGGGCTCAGGGTTGGTAAGTCATTAGAGCTATAATCTCATCAGTAGATACATCCATTATAATGAGCTTATCCAGATGATAACCTAGGTTGGTGGGTTAGGGTTGGAGAAGGAGGGTCCCTGGGGCTGTTACCTTGGAGACTCCGCTTTTGTCTTCGAATCCCCTTGTTTTCTTTCTCCTGCTTTTGGCCTCCATGATGTGAGAGCAGAGTCTCACTCTTTAGTCTCTCTTTCCTGTCTCCATGCCCTGAGATCTGTAGACCCCGGCCTCACATCCTCACATGGACTGAACCTGGAATTTACACACACACACACACACACACACACACACACACACACACACACACACACAAATTATGAGCAAATGAGTATTTCCTCTAAGTTGTATGGTAAGCCCTTTTGAGTTACAGCAATGATCATGTTGACTAAGACAGAGAGAGACCTCCAGATGGTCCTTACGTTCAGGGCTCTTCTGGGTTGGTGGGTGAGGACTCACTGTCTTGGGTGTCATTTAAGTCCCACCTTCCTCATTTAAAAGAATAGACCCTTCCAAATGAGAACAATCAGGCGTTCTAATTTTGCCCTTCTGTGTCAGTTTGCTCACTTATAAAATGGAGATAATTATCCTGTATCATTGAGTTCTTTGGAGATTTAATTAATTGAGGCAAAGCACTTGGTGCCTGCTACCTAGTAAGCACTATATAATCATTAGGTAATATTGGTGGTATAACTCCTCAGTGTGTCTTAAAGCTTCTCCAGGCACATGCAGTCATCTCTATTATCAGAAAGGTCATAACATGAGCAATGACAGATCCTGAATGCAGACTCCAAAATATGAAGTTTTATAGGTTTGAAGGTGGAGCCACACTTTGGGCTTCTTTCCTTCTTTTTGGTGACCATCCTCTGCTGAACTTCAGGTCCAGGCAGCATCCTGCTGACATCTCTTGTGACCAAAGACTATTATTTCAGCCTCTTTCCTGCAGAGATGAGGTTGGATTCCTACAGGCTTCTGTGGGAGCAGACCATGGACTTTGAAACTCTATGACCACCCTCTTCTCACCATCCTCCCGGCTACCACCTTCATCAGCTCTCAGTTTACTGTAGTCCCCTCCAAACAGCCTCTCTGCTATTCTCGCCTCCCTCAGTTCATTCTCCCCACAGCACTAAATCAACTCCAAGCAGAACTCTGCTTACCACTCCCCACTGGCCTCTACTTGCACCTAGAATAAATCCCAGCCTTCACCTTGATTTATAAAGTCCCATGTGAATTGTCCCCCTCCTAACCCTCTGGCTCAGGGGACCCTCTGTACTCTCCAGGACTCTGCCACACAGACATCCATTCCTTGGTAACATGCTGCTTTCTGTCTCTGGGGCACTATCCTTCAAGGCCCTCTGCCTGGGAAACTCATCCCCCGCTGTGTCTCATGGCTCACTTCAGTCTCCATTCCTGTGCTTCAAAGACTCCCTTGACCATGTTACTTGAGCATCATCTCCTTCTCTCAAGCTTCATGTGATGTTTTATATTCTTCATAGATGTTGCTGCTATTCAGTATTGTTTGTGGGTAGTTTATTGTTTTCCTCCTGCTAGAGGGAAAACTTCATAATAAGCATCAAAACTTCTGTCCCCATATTCACCACTGCATTTCCAGGTCCTGGGACATCACAGTTGCTCATTGAATACCTGGACGGGATGGATTTCTTCAAGGAGGGAATCTGCTTAACAGATTTTTCTTTTACTGACAGCACAACTCGTGGATTTTTTGTGCTGCAAAACCTCCTCTTTGGAAGGAGGAAAAAGAGGGGTAAGAATGAGACAGAAAAGTGTGTCTTTGCTATTGCTAGAAGCTGGTGTTTTTGTGTATTGTCTTAGGGCATCAGCATTTAAACAAAATGTTTTATAGGGCACGATATTCTATCTCCAACAAGAATGCAAGTCCTATTTCAGAGATGCCAGAGGCACAACGGATCTTGGTTACCTTTCAGTGGTGTCATGTTTACTTTTGGCTCAAACTTGTTCCCAGAAAACTGGATAAAATTCTATACTGGACAACCTGGTAGCTGGCAAAACTCCCCATTTTGCAAGCAAGCCGACCACAACACACTAGAAGAAAGCATTATTTTTTAAAATTAAAAACCTAACAGATAAATTCCAAATTACCTAAAATTCCATCATCTCACCCCATCACAGATAAGGGAACTACTTAGTATAGTGAGAATAATGTGGAGTGTAGATCCAAACTGCCCAGATTTAAATCACAGTTTCACCACCAAACAAGCTGGATGACTAGGAAAGCTCATTTGGCTCGAATGCTTGGTGTGGCAGCCCTGGAAACACATTGCTCAGCTCTCTTGCTATGGGAGCATCATTGACCCCCTCCTGCATCTCTCAGGAGCTATCCTCCTGCATCCAACCAATGATGCTTCCCAAAGGCTTTCCCCAGCCAGTGGTACTGTGGAAGCCCAGTCTTGACTTACTCCCAACTCCTTCAGCTTTGAACTTGAAGACTCCTTCTAGGCTTGTCTGAGCCTTCACTGGAATCACTCCTTCTCCATCTCCTTCACAGTGTTCTGAACTAGGTCTCTAGGCTCCCTGCATACTCTTGTTCTTTCCCACCAGAAGTCAGTTGCATGTCCAATCCCACCCTGGCATCTCCTCTATAGAACCAAACCAACATACTTGTTTTTCTCATTTGGAAACCATTCTCCATGGTAGATGAGTATTACCAAACCCTTTGATTTATTCTTGTGTGGAAGGATAGATAGATTTGTCCCCTCAAGTTATCACAGAACTATATTATTAGAATGAGAAAATAATGTCTGCAAAATTGCTGAGGGTGACATATGACATATAGCTGATGCTTAGTAAGGCAAGTCAGGTCTCCCATAACTGTTTTCTACCTTCAGGCAAGTTCCCGTATGAGGAAGCCTTCTCTTCTGTCAGGTGCTATACCACTCCAAAGACAGAACAAATGTGCCAGCTTAGTGTGCTAGCAAGTCAGAGGTGCTCTGTTTTTTTCTTTTAAAATGATTTGATACTGTAGGGGAAACTTCAGAATTTCTTGGGCTCTTTTATACTCTTTTTATGCATCATTTATTTTTACATTAACTCTGTGCAGAGGAGAGAGCTTTGTTTCCTTTTGAACACTTAGAGTATCTATACCAATGCTAATAGGTCCCTGGGCCTTCTCTTCCTGGTGATAGTCCCTTGGCTACCACAGTTTGCTGAATGCTATCTCTTGCTGGGCTGGGTCCTCATTTCCAGGTTAGCATTTTAGATAGTATTATGCAGGTGAGGGAGCAAGTTGAGAAGTCCTTTTATGTTTGGAGCCATGGCTGGGAAATGTATGTGAGAGCCCTAACTCTGCCTCCTGGACACCTGAGCAGAGGCCCCTCTCTCGTTGCCTTTAAAGACCAGAGATTCTACACATGGGGTGGACAGGGGCTCCTCCAAGAATGGCTCCAAACAACCCCATTGCTGATCCTTGGGAGACACTGTCTGACAGCAGTCACAGACCATGTCTGAATCCTGGTCTCAGCCTCCCCTCCCTGCCTGGCCAGCCACACCCTTCCTCGGGGAGCATTCCCTATTTCTCCACAGTCTAAGAGGGTGTTGCCGAAACCTTGTGATTCATTGCTCAGGCAGAAAATGCAATTTGTCACCCAAATCACAGCAATTCCCAGTGATAAGGACAACACCCGGAGGTCTTCTAATGCAAACGGAATCCTAGATATACTGCATGCATTTTTGAGACTTTTAAAAATTGAATTTTAATAAAATTAGAAGCACTCTTGGTAGACTAAACCTATAAAAAAGACAAACCATGTAAACAGGAAAGAAAATGAAAGGGCAGCAGAAAAGTAGAAGATTTTACATGGCAGTTTGGGAAAAGGAAAACAATCAGAGGAGAAATAATTCCAAGTCTTACAAATGAGGGTTCTCTGTTGATGGAGGAATGAGAAACTTTTACTATAGATGCTGAAAAAAACCCCACTCATGGGTAGAAATGAGGCTGGGCAATTAGGAAGAGCTTATTTGAAGAAATTCCCCCCCCCCATAAAACAAGGCTTCCATTAGCTTTGTGGTGATTCTGATGCTGACCTGATGATTACTGACATTGAAAAATGGGGTGAGAGCCAGAATAGGTGACATATAGAGAAGAAAGATAGGGGAAGCCATAGTTTCATGTGCCCACTTCCCTACTGATTGACAGAGCAGGGCCTGAAGACCCAGAGATTCTATGCAGTATGGTGGACAGGGCCAACTGCATTGCTGATCCTTGAGAAAGGCTGTCAGACAGGACATCTGAATCCTGACCTCTGAGTCCCAACCCTAGCCCAAGCTAAAGGATGTGGCTCTGTGAGCCTCTGAGTGGGGAGAAATACTGTTGGACTTTGGAATCCTAGGAGGCATTAAGCACTGGAATAGAGAACTAGACACAGTAAACTGTTACTTAGGATGCAATAACCTAGCAATGCTTTCAATTAGCTAAACATAGTCACTAGAATGTGCTGGAAACTGTAGGGTTGGAAGCACTATGGAAAAATCAGGGGATTTGAGAGCCAAGTAGACTTGTTTGAGTTCCAGTTGTACTTGACACAGAGAATAATCTATTATTTGGGGACAAATTCCATTGTCTATGGGCATCAATAAGAATGAGGTAGAATAGAAGACACAAAAGAAATAGACAAAAAAGGAGAAGGAAATACGATTTTAATTCAGAGGTTCTGCAAACCAGGCTGCCACTCCCTAAGCCAGGCTCTCTCTCAGGCCTCCCACTTCCAATTTTCTGGGAAATTCATAAATTTTAAAGTTAACCCAGAACTCACTTACCTATGGTTATTAGCTTGTGCACTATTAATTAACCCTCCCGATAAATAGTTTAAAGAAGAAGGACACAATTTATTTTAAAAACTGATCAGACAGTGGAGACCGAGTCAAGGATCCTGAGGATGACCAGGCCACCATAAGTTGTCTTGTGATAAACAGACTGACAACATTCTCACATACCTTCCCATACCCATTGTCCACTAAGCTTCCTTTAAAAGAAGAGCCAGGAATCCCCCAAATCCTCTGCCTCTCACCCTGGAGATGGCCCATATTCTTCCTTGAATGTGCATTTCTTGTTTTACTCTAAGACTGTCACTGGTCCTGAGTCAAGTTGTCCTCCCTGTTAGCTGGGAACTCCTTAGGATCCTCTTCTGAAGAAATCTCTTGTCCCATGACAAGAAGGCTATGGAATCATCCTTCTAGCCCATGGATAAAAAAGTTGTCCTTTGAAAAAGTATATACTGAGCTTAGTGAATTATGTAATCATAATTAGGTTCCTCATTTGGAAAATGGGGATAAATGATGTAATTTATATACAGTATTTGGTATCAAATTAGAATTTATTAATTAATTTAACGAATTTTTCTTTTAAGTACTAATTGTGTATTCAGGGGTATATCAGTAAGGAAAACTTACAAAATCTGTGCCTTTATTGAACTACAATCTACTGGAGGGAGATAGACAATATAAATAATATAGGAAAATTAAGTGGTGTGTCAGAAGGCATCCTATGAAGACATGAGAGGAGATAGAAAGGAAGGGGAAGGGGTTTCACAATTTCAAAGAGCTCAGTCAGGAAAAGCTTCCCAGATAAGATGACATTTGAACAACTACTGTAAGGAGAACAGATGTGAGCCAGGCAGATGTCTAGGAGAAGAGAGTTCCAGGCAGGGGGAACAGCCTAGGCTAATGCCGAGGTGTCTGCACAGTTGAGCCAGCTCCGTTTAGCTTCACACTATGTTTCCTATGATGGGAACTGGCAGCATTGTGGGAAAATCTCATAGAGTAGCAGAAGTGAAAGGAGAGTGGTAGAAGATGAGCTGGGGAGACTGTGTAGGTCACCGGGAAGGAAGATGTTCTTCACTTCTAATAGGATGGGGACCTATTGGAGAGTTTTTGCAGAAAAATGACATGGGCTGACTTCTTATTACAGGATCATTCAGACTGCTGGGAGAAAAAGACTGAAGTGAGGAAGAGCAGAAGACAGGAGAGCATTTGGGAGGCAGTTGCAATAACCTAGGAATGAGATAAGAGTCGTTCAGACTGGCGTGGTGGCAGTGGAGGTTGTGAAAAATGGCGAGATTGGAAATCCAGCAGCGCCACTCATAGATTGGATTTAAGATGTGATAATGAGCCGAGAGTGACTCAATTTCGATCTAAGCAACTAAAAGGGTAGGACCGCTATTTCCTGGGGAAGTGGACAGGATGGTGGAGGCCAAGGGGTCATAAGGAGTTTGTTTGTGCAAGTGTTAAGTTTGAGACGCTAACTTAATGGAAATCTACCTTTGAAATTGTCTTGAGAAAGGTGGACATTTAGCAATATGTAGCATTCATAGATGGTTCTAAAAACAGAGCTGGGCATTGGGAGAAATTTGAGGACTCCTGGGTATTTAGATTAGGCAACTAGAGACATAATGGCTGCATCCTCTGCTTACCTTTAATCTCTCTTTCAAATGTGTTCTACATTGCTTGGTTTTAATGAGTGAAGACTGCTGCTTCAATTTTCCAAGTGGTCCTCTACATTATCCAGTATTGCTCCAAACACTATCCCCAGGAGCACTTCCAGGCTAGGGTGATATAGAAGAGGAGTTTTTGGTGGTACTGGGGTTCCTGGAAGTCCTTCTACCTCGGGGCTACACTCCCAGACCTATTTTATATTTTTTTATTTGGAAACAGGGTCTCTTAAGCCAGCGCGGCTGGCTTCAAACCTGTGCGATCCTCCTGTCTCAGCTTCCCAAGTGCAGGGATTACAAGCGTGTGCCACCACGCCTGGTTCCCTCACCCTATTTTATTTTTACTTTAAAGCAGCATCTGACTAAGTTGCTAAGGGCCTTGCTAAATTGCTGAGGCTGGCTTCAAACCTGTGATCCTCCTGTCTCAGCCTCCCAAGTACTAGGATTACAGGTGTGTGCCATCATACCCAGCTCCCCCAGCATGTTTTTTTTTTTTCTTTTTGTACTGGGAATAGAACCCAGGGACATTCCACCTTAGCTACACCCCAGACTTTTTTTTATTTTGCAACAGGCCCTCACTAGGTTGCTGAGAGTCTTACTACATTGCTGAGGCTGTTCTTGAACCTGTGATCCTCTTGTCTCAACCTCCCAAGTACTAGGATTCTAGATGTGGGCCACCATGCCTGGCTCCCTCAGCATTTTTTTTTTTTTTGTGGTATTGGGGATGGAACCCAGGGGCAGTCTACCCCCGAGCTACACCCCCAGCCCTATTTTTAAATTATTTTGAAACTGGGTTTCACTGAGTTGCAAAGGGCTTCACTAAGTAGCTGAGACTGTCTACAAACTGCAGTCTTCCTGTCTCAGCCTTCCAAATGCTGGGATTACAAGTACGCACCACCACACTCGGCATTTCCCTCAGCATTTTATTTTTAACAGCTTTATTAAGATATAATTCGCATACCATAAAATTCACCCACTTAAAGTGTAAAATTTAGTGGTTTTTGGTATATTAATGGAATGTGCAAACACTACCACAGTCAATTTGAGAATATTTCCATTATCTCAAAAAGAAACTGAATATCCTTTAGCTGCCCGACCTTATCTTGCCCACCTATCCTCGGCCCAACGTGACTAATACTCTGTCTTCTGTCTCAGGAGTTTGTCTGTCTTGATCGTCTCATATAAACTGAATCATACAACAAATAATTCTTTTGTGACTAACTTCTTAGCGTAATGTTTGTAAATTTGTCCATGTCATAGCATGCATCAGTATTTCAATCATTTTATAAGCAAATAATATCCACTGTATGGACATACCCCACTTTATGGACCCCACTCATCACTTGATACATATGAATTACTTCTGCCTTCTGGCTCTTTATGAACAACGCTGTTACAAACATCTGTGTATATGTTTTGTGTGACATATACCTCAGTATCTGCCTAAAACTTCCAATCTCATAAAGGGCAGTACAAGCAGAACAGTGCTACGTATGGTGCAATATTCCTCCTTGCATTTGCTCTGTGAAGGGAAAGGACGTCTGTTTTATACATATGAACCAAGCTTTTGTTCGCTTTACCATAAAGAATGTCTTATTTTACCCTGCTACTTACTACTTCTATGCCCACCAACTATTTTCTCCCAGGTGCTAAGAAAAAGAGGATAGAGGAAAAAAAATCACAAACCTCTAGAATTTATCCACATCTAATATTCAGTCAAACCTTCTCTGTCCTCTTACCCTCTCCCTGCTCCCATTTAGGATCTCACGATCACATAAATGACCCCTCACCCTGGGATGTTTAGAACTTCTTCAGAGAACTGCAATCGAGCACCTATTCTCTCTGCTTCTTCCTCCCTTGGTTGAGACCTGGCCACCTGCCAATCACAGCAGAATGCATTAATTCCTTCAGCACATGTTCCAGGGGGACCCTGTGTGTGTAGTTTCAGAGCTGAGCTGCTGCCAATGCAAAAACAGTGCAGCTGTTTGTCAGTGTTGTAGACCATTGGAGGGGGTAGCAGCGCCAGACCTCAGATTTCACCCCACCCAAGTGCAAATGAATTATTATTGAATATCTCGGCCCTTAGATCTTCACTGTACTCTGTCCAAGTCACCTCCCACAGGGCCAGGGTCATGAACCATATGACCTCTCTGGGTACTTGGAGAGGTGCCCTTTAGCTGAAAGCTGGTCTGAGAGTCCAGGATTTAGCCCCTGTGACCTGCTGTCGTGCAGGGTTCTTGTCTGCCAGTCTGCTACATCTGTGAATCCCCACATCAATGGTGCTGTGCGGCAGCCAAGCTGTACCAGCTCCCGAGAGCTGATTGTGGCCTCTCCTCCCACCTCTGTGGCCAGTGATGTGACTTGAAATCAGCTGTAGTGAGGGCAGTTTTGACTATGGCAATTGGAAAATGCTGTGAATCAGGTCTTTTGTTTTCCCCACCACAAAGGAAATGCTCTGGTGTGGGGGAAAAAGGGGCTTTCTCCCTGGTTTTTCTGCACTGGTATATTTGGTTATTTAAAATGGAAGGGAAAAAAACGAGACTACGAAGCAAGAATGACCAAAATCTATTTTTTAAAAATTCCCCCCTAAAGTTCCTTTCTGTCTCTTGCCTTCCTTCCCTCAGATGCTGTTTTACTGGTTGACATGGTCCCCCCACACCATCTCCTTCCTTCTTTCCCTCCCTTCCCTGCTTTCTTCCCTCTCCTCTTCCCTTCCTCTCTTTATCGCTCCTGTGGGTCCCATGATATGCCAGCCACTGTGCTGAGCTCTGGGATTCTGGAATGCACAGGTGTGCTCTCTTGCACTTCTTACACTTCTCTATTCTTGCCCATGTGTCTTCTTTGCTCACACTCTGCACACCTGGACAAATGACAGCTGGGCCTCTGAGATGCTCCTCAGCATCTGACCTTGGTAACGTTCCCTGAGCCACGCCTGGGCACCCCCTGCGTTTCTGTAACACTGCCTGGGTGCTTTTATTTAATGCTCTCCCATTATTATGTCATCTTTTTATAGAGAAGATCCATGTCCTAGTCATCCATACAGCCTCTGGGTCTGATTCTGTGTCTGCACTGGGCCTGACATACCCACAGGAAAGTGATGACCAGAATACCCAAGTCCCTCAAGAAGGAGAGGAGAGAGGAAGGAAACAGCTCAAATAATACTATGGCAACATGTGACCGTACTACCACCCATTCCACTAACATGTGTAGAGAGGAAGGAAGGGGTAGGGTGCGGGATATAGAAGCAAATATACCAAGAGTGTGCATGGTATATTATCACATGGTTTTTATCACATTGAACCTCACTGTGATGTATAATTGCAATGCACTAGAAAGCTACTTTAAAAAAAAATAGTGGCAGCTGGGCATGGTGGTACATGCTTGTAATCTCAGCATTTGGGAGGCTGAGACCAGAGGATTGTGGTTTGCAGACAGTCTCAGCTACTTAGTGAGGCCCTTTGCAACTCAGTGAGACCCTGTTTCAAAATTAAGAAAAATAGGGCTGAGGGTGTAGCTCATGGGTAGAATGCCCCTGGGTTCAATCCCCAGTACCCCTTCTTCCCCAAATAAGTAAGACTTGGTTCCTGCTCAGCCTAAGAAGGGAGATAAATGAAAATAATCACCACAGTTCCAACTAAATGCAAATGTCAAGTGTGGCACAGTGAAGAAATTATAGTGGTGTCACCAACCTCATCTTCTGGGGCTCAGGAAATGCCACCAAAAGTCGGTGCCAGGACAGCATCTCTGGGGAGCGTTCAGGATCAGCTATGAGAGCCAGAGAGCTGGGAAGAAGAGAGGTGCTTATGGGTTTATGGTAGAGTGGGAACAACCATGGTCTCTGCCTCATGGAATTCTTGTGAAGATGACATAAGTTCATACAGGAACATAAAACAGTGCCCAGCAGGCACACAACATACCCTTGGCAAACGTTAGTGACTATTGTCATCACTCATTTTTCTTAAGTGAACCAATAGTTTGGTAAGACCCATCCTAGAGCTCTGCAGAACCAAGGACTGATAAGAACAGGGCTGTGGAGCACCTCTTCCCAGAGTCCTGAGTCCTGACCTCTGCTCTTCCAGCTCTCTGACTTGAGTGGGGTCTTTAACCCTCTGGTCTCAGGCTTCTCCTCTGTGCCTGCTCAGATTGTCTTAGGGCTCAAGATCAAACAGTGCTTAGATCAGCCCTTGACAAGCCAGAAGTGCCACATTCTTGTTGGCTGCTGTTTAGCAGGAGGTGCTGGGGAGCACAGAGAAGGGACATGCTCCATCAAAGAAGGCTTCCTGATGGGGAGCACTCATCTGAGCATGGAAAGGCGGTGGCTAGCCAAGCAGGAAAGCAGGCCCAATGGGTCAGACAGAATGAGCCAAAGCCCATAGCTGCTGCATAGAGTGAGAGGGGCAGGGGCCCAGAGAGGGAAGGTGACCCTTGTGGCAGGTATGGAGAACATATGGGTGGAGCCAATCCCAGGCAGCAAAGGAGCTGGAACTCTGTTGACAGCTGTTTGGGTCTGTATGACAAATTTGTGAGGATGCTCTCAACTTCTGTTCTAGCTGGAGACTCACACAGAGTATTACTTATATCTTGTCATATGAATACACTGCACCAATTCCAAGGCATGCAGTTGTTTCTTTGCTCTGGTTACATGTCTCTGGAATCTGGAAGCATCTCCCAGTAGATGTTAATACAATCTCTCCTCCCCTGGACTGACTTAAGGCAGAGTCCCCCAGAGAGGGAATGTCTCTACTTTGTCAATCATCTAGGGCACACCTGACCTGATGTTACTTCTTTTTTTTTTTATGGTACTGGCAATTGAACTCAGAGGCATTCTACATCTGAGCTACACCCAATTCTTTTTTATTTTGCAACAGGGTTTCACTAAGTTGCTGAGGGCCTCGCTAAGTTGCTGAGGCTGTCCTTGAACCTGCTATTCTCCTGTCTCAGCCTCCCAAGTACTGAGATTACAGGCATATACCACCATCATGCTGGTTCTGATGTTGCTTTAAATTCATTGATTAGGGATTTGGGGGGCTACAGTGTTAGTAAAAATTCCAACAATGAACCTGCCTGAGGAGCTTGTAACTCAGATTCTCCGGGGATATTTGCTCTCTGGCCCAATGGCAAGTCTTACAAGTTTTCTCCCTCCCCCTTTCTATAATCTGGGTTCACTTCTCATTATATCGGATTGAAGTGTAGCTGCTGCATGACCCAGCTTTTATGAAGGGGCTTCTGATGAGACTATCCATTTGTTGTGTTTTATACTCAAGAGCACCTCAGATTCCACGGAAAACAGGATTTGATCCCATCAGCGGATGGTCCTCTTGATACCTTCTGGTTTCTGAAAAGAGAAATAAAAGCTGAAGTGATGTCAACTTTGTGCTTGTCTTTCCTCCCTTACCTATGGAAGGATAGTATATTTCTGGAACAGAAGACAGTCCAGGTATGCCAGGCACAAGGGGTGTGACACAGAATTAGAGGTGTTTATAGGTGAGGGGTGAGCTGGGGATGTGGCGAGGAGGGAGTGGCTCCTGGAGGTCAGGGTCACTGATGACTATGTTCACAGCCAGGGTCACCTAAGCAGGCGGCCCTCAAAGGCTCGCCAGGGCCCAATGCTCAAGGATCTTAAGAGAAGCTTTATCAACTGTCTCAACTCTATCAACTATCTCAGTCTGCTGAGGCAAAGAAGCTGCTTTTTATAAGTTCTCTGGAAGCCACAGGGAATCTTTATTCTGCTCCCACATCAGCCTGAAAAATTTACCATCTCTGGAAATTTACCATCTCTGGAAAATTGTAATGACTTCTGCTTTGGTCCTGGCTTCCAAATCTCTACCAGTTCCTCTCACTGGTAAACTCTTACCTGGATCCAGGCCAGAAAGAAAATTCATGAAACATGGGTACCAGGCTTGGACAGGCAGCTGTGCTGAGTTAACAGCAGGTTATCTAGCACCTGCTTTGTTCTCAGAGCAATTTAATACTGTAGTCTTAAGAAAAAAAAAAAAAAGACTGCTGGTAAAGAGGAAATGGGAACATGAGCTTTTAAAGGATCTCACCAGGCCACAATATTTTCCATGTTTCTGTTTGGCTTTTCTATCATCAATGAGAGCTAAAAGAGACTCATGGGACATGATTTAATGGTAACTAAACCAGGCAAGTTTATTCACTTGTATCCATAAAAGCAAAATTCTGAGCTCTTCCAACATATATTAGAGGATCTCACCTTTGGGCTCAGTTCCTGGCTGGCCAGTGAGGTGATATGTGAGGAGGAGGAAGAAGAGTTAGGTAAAGGAGGATGCTCAGGACTGAGACCTTGAAAGGCCTCTGAGTGGCCAGCAGTGTCTTGGGCATTGGACCAGCAACCTTCACGTGGCCAGGACCCTGTTCATCTCTTAAATGATAGAAGAAAGAAATCTTTCAGATGACCTTGACTTTCTAAGGATTTATAATTGAGTTGGGCAGTGGCGACAGTCTGGGCCCAGATACAAAACTGTTCATGTGTTCTGTGATGCCTGAGGGATGCTGGCACACCAGAGCTGGGGACACAGCCAGCTGAGCCCAGGGAGAGCTGGCAAGTTCCTTCTGCCTGAGGCAGGAAACTCTGCACTATTTAGAAGTGTCACAGCAACCCTCCTCTCCCCCCCAAAAAATGTTAATCTGATTGCATATACAAGAAAAAGGGAGAGAGAGCATGACTGATCAAAAATACCTCTTAATAAGACAGCTGTTGTGTCTTACTCAAAAGCAGGATGGTACCTGACATGTTCAGGGATTGATGTATTTTGCATTGTCCAAGAGTACTACACCCTACTTATTATAATTCCATTTAATTTGGGTATTCATGAGCAGAGGGGCCAAAGAAAGAAACAGTGCCACTTTTATATTTTCCTAAGTATTTGTAGAAATAAATAATAATAATAATAAATCTATAAAGTAGGAGTTCTGTGAGGTATATTCTTTGGGCCAAGTCTGGCTTGCCACCTGTTTTAGAAAATAAACCCTGTTTATTTATTTACATATCACCCTTAACTATGTTTGTGCCAAACTGAGTAGTTGTAAGAGAGACTTGTATGGCCCACAAAGCTTAAAATATTGACTATCTGGCCCTAAGCAGAAAAAAATTGCCAACTTTTGCTGTGTAGGGATATGTTTTATTAGTATCAGAACACAACTCCAAGTCAAAACAAATCCTTCCTATTAAAGGTTATTTTTCTAATCCCCCCTGACAAAAATAGCATCTTTTTGATTGATTCTGATCAGACTAAACACAAACTTTGTGTTTGTGTTCTAACAACTCTTAAACAGAACTCAAAAATCAAATTTTATCTGTAGATTTCACAGTGTCAATTTTCTCAATGTGCGCAGCCTGTTAAGAATCAAGCATGTTGAGTTTTTTTTTTTTTTAACAGAAATCCACAAGGAGGGGAAATCAAATACTTCTAAACCAAAATTATGGTAGCCATACCACATGTAAATCTCATACATGTAACCTTGTCCAGTAAGAATTCATTTATCAGTAGGGAATAGGATTCTAAATTGGAATTAAGCTAATTGATCATTTCAAATGTTTGATTTTCTCTTCTTAATAAAAAAAATAATGGAAGATGATCTAGCAGGTGTGTAAGTCTACCATGAATGTCTTCCGGCTCTCTGTTTCCAAGGGCCAAGTGAGTCTTTCTGGAGGAGCACAGCAGGGCAATTCCATTTCATTCTGTGTCTCCATTGTGCAGGGCTGGGAGTCGGACACTGGCAGGATCGTTCTGTGTGAGCATGGAGGCTGGATGGCTTCCTCACGCCCTCTGCTCCCTGACCTTGTTCCCCTGCCCTCTGACCCTGGGTCACTCCTGGCACCCTGTGCTGCAGGAGTTACACACAGTGCTCATCTTTGCACTTGCAGTTCTCACACTTGCTGCCCTCTTCCTAAAAATCTACTTGTCTCCCTGACCTGCTTTGGATATTTTCTCAAGAGACCCAGAACAGAGAGGTCTTCCCAGACCATAGTGTGTCACCAAACACCCTGTCTTCTCTTGAGACATCACTCCCTGTCCTTCCTGAATGCCTTTAACTTTTTCATAGTGTTACCATATGGTGCCTTATATGCTCCTTCTTTTATTTTGTACCGTCTTTTCTTCCCTTGAAGACAGACATTTTGATTTATTCACTGGTGGATTACTGACTTCCAGAATTTATACCTGACAATATAATAGGCACCCAAATAGAAGTTATTGGATGGATAAATGTGTGTTTGTATGTGCAGAAAAGGTTGCTTATCATTTATAGAAAGGGAGCCATAGGACCTCAAATCTTGGCTTATGCTTGCTAAACTTTCCCAAAATATCTTACATCTCCATTTATTTAAAGTCACTGCAATGAAGCCACTAAGAATACATATATATATATATATATATATATATATATATATGTATGTATGTATGTACTGGGCATGGTGACACATGCCTATAATCCCAATACTTGGGAGACTGAGACAGGAGGATCACAGGTTTGAAGCTAGCCTCGGCAATTTAGCAAGACCCTCAGCAACTTATGAGATATAGTGTGGAATTTCAATAGGTGTATACGAAGTGTAATAGCCAGATAACGGTGATTGGCATTTGTCAAATCTGTCAACTCAGGTATAACAACTTCTTTGAATTGGGAACATTCAAATATTCTATTAGTTTTTCTTTTCCCCTTCTTTCTTTTTTCTTTCTTCCTTTCCTTTGCAGTTCTGGGGATTGAAACCAGGGCTTCACACATACGAGGCAGTCTATCACTGAGCTGCATCCTTGGCCCATCAATTAGCTATTTTGGAACTGAGCCTCATTGTCTAATCAGCTTAACAAGGGAGCTGGTTTTTAATCTCCATTGATCTAATGCCTTTGCTTTAGGTTTAAGTAGTTCTTCACTGGAGAGGTGAAAAGGGAGAGTAATATCAATTGTTAGCCCACCAGTCTACCCATATTTATACTTGAACTAATAACTTTGATAGATAAGTAAGGACAAGAATTTGGAGAATGAAGGGGACTCTCTCACGAAGCCAGGTCAGGCAGGTTAGCTGGTGTGTTGCAGGACGTCTAGGAAACATTTGAGAGGTGGTTATAAAAACTACCATCCTGAGCCTGGTCTTCAGAGAACTCACACCAGATGCTCTTCTTTTGCTTTAACCAAAGCAGTCAGGAAATAATTGTTTTATTTCAACTAAAGCAGATGTTGTAGGTATTGTGAGTGCAATGAATTTCTCTCCTTGTCATTTATTTCTCTCAGCAAGGACTACAGAGAGTTACATTATATGTGAGCTCTCAAGCTTTAATGTGCAAACAGAATCTCTCAGGAGACTTAGTAAAATGCAAGTTGGGATGTTGTAACTCTGGGGTAAGGCCCAATAGGCTGCATTTTCAGCAAGTTGCAGGTGGCTCTGAGGCTGCCGAGCTGAGAGACCTGTGGTAGTGTGATGTTAGACGTTGCTAGCTGATGATAGATCAGCAGACCCCAATTTGAAGGTTTCTTGTTATCTTATTTTGAGCCACATCTAGGGTGAAAGAGATAAACAAAGAGGGGCTACCATTTTGGACTCACACAGCTTGTCCACAGGCTCGGTGTTCACACTGACCTCCACAGTGTGGCTCGAGTTGGCTGTGCATGTGCCAATCACACAAATACTGGCCTGGCTTCATATTGTAGTGACCTATCTCTTCACCCATGGATGCATGTGAGTAAGAAATTAAAAATAAATTGAGTTTAAAAGGCTTGTGCCCAAGCCGGGTATGGTGGCGCACACTTGGAATCCCAGCATTTGGAAGGCTGTGACCAGAGGATGGTGGTTCTCGGACAGCCTCAGCTACTTAGTGAGGCCCTCCACAACTTAGTAAGACCCTGTTTCAAAAAATAAAGAATAAAATAGGGCAGGGGGTGTAGCTTGGAAGTCGAATGCCCCTGGGTTTCATTCCCCAGACCCGCAAAAAAAAAAAAAAGGCTTGTGCCTGAAATATTCCAAGAATCATGCTTCATGGGGAAAATCAAGAAAGATCTAGAATGATGTGAAAATACAATTACGACCACCATCAGAACAGAGATTAAAACTGACTGATAAACTTGTAGGAAGATTGAGCTTTCCTTACCAAAAAAAAAATTTTTTTTAAAGAGTGAGATCTTAGAAGAGAAACTAGCTACATGTATGGAAAGGCAATATACTGATCAGTTGCCTTTAAATATAGACTTAGAGAAGGAAAGATATTTGGGCATTCCCTGAATAGAAATGGTGACTATAGGAAAATCTAGATGAGAAGTAGAAGTAAAAATGTTTGGGTACAAAAAGCCAAGATGGTCCTTGGATTGAGCACGGAAGGCCAGCATACATAAATTGGGGAAAGATAGGGACCGCCCAAAGAAGGCTGAGAAGGTAAAACTTTACTTAGCTAAGCCCTTCCAAAGGGAGTAGGGTCATCCCCATGGGAGCACACAGTCCTCAGCAGGGGAATCTGTTAGAAACAGATTTTAGGGGAGTATTAAGTAAAGACTCCTGAACTCAAAAGTAACTCAGCAAAGCACTTTACTTCTGTGCAGAAGGGGGTGTGCACAACATAAAAATGGACAAGCACACTGTACCGGGCAGTTGGTGCTTCTTTTTATCTTCCCTGATGCATGACCGGCTATGTCATCCCCCACTGGCCTGGGTGAGAACTCACAATTTCACCCAGTTGGCTAATTTCTCACAGGCTGTTTTTTTTTTTTTCTTCTTTAGAACAAATGAGAAATAGGAAATCTATATACTTCTGAGAGCAAAGCATATAGACACATATACCAAAAAGTTACAAAATGGATTCCTAAGCTCCTGTTACAAAATGGATACTGGTCAGTTTTTATTTGACCTTATAAATTCCATAGAAAAGATCGTTTTTCTTTCTTATCAAAGCTGGGGAAGAATGACCATCACTGTAAGTCCAGAAGATTCTACAGCAGATAAAAATAAGGGTCTGGAGGAGCTCAGGGCAGAGTTCCAGGTCTTTATGAAGGAAGCCGGTGGGACACAAGCTTTAGAAAGGCTGCAGGTGTTTCTGCCCAGGAATCCACAGAGACATGCTCTAGCAGAAACACATGAGAAGACACAGAGAACGCTGTTCCTTGGAGCCAGCTTTCATGGCCTGTGCAGCCTCTTTTCAAGACAGAGGGGCAGCTACCCCAGTGTTGCACACAGGCTGCCCTGTCTATGGGAACTGAAGCTCCCAGTGGTGTCTGTTTGTCTGAAGGACTGGCTCCAGAATGTTTTGTTAGGTTATCTGTTGGGTTTATTCCTGTTTATTATAAACATTTGGCAGGTGTGAGGCTGTGCAGCCATGTTTTGGGATCTTTTAACACCTTGAAGCCTTCAATTCCAATCAAAGTATAAAGAAAATAGCACGGAAGACAATCAGCACGTAGGGAGAATGTTATGGAATAAAGTTGAGAAAAGGCTAATTTTCTGATAAGAAAGATCCAAAATATAATGGAAAAAAAGTAGCAGAAACAAGCAATTTGCTAAAGAGATGACATGAAAGGCTAAAATAAAAATATTCAACCACACTCATAACTTACAATGCAAATCAAAACAAAATATTTTTCACTTACTAAATTGACAAAAAATGTGAAGATGTAGAAGCATAGGAATCCATGGATTTCTGGTGGAGTATAAATCAAAAAATCACTTTGGAGAGGAACCTACCAATATTTACCAAAATGTTAAAATACCCATATATAACCTTTGACCCAACTTTGTAAGAAATTCCTCTCTCTATATTTTTGCATGTATATGCAAAGATATGGTGTGTGTGTGTGTGTGTGTGTGTGTGTGTGTGTTCCCTGGAAAATTGTTTGTAGCCTGAGAACAATCTGAGTATTCATCAATTGGAAACTGGTTCAATTAATTATGGTACATACATATAATAAAATGCGATATAGCCCTTTAATAGGTCATTAAAATATGTAAGACTTATGCGGATGTGGCAGAGTCTACGAAATAGCTGGCTAATCATTAGAAGAAACTACAGAACACTGTGAATAGGACACTATAGTTTGTGGGGAGAATATATAGTACTGAATTTTTATACATCTATGCATTGGATACTTCTTATGCTTTATTTCAATCTGCCAATATTTTGAGGCCAAGTATATTGTCAGTGTTCCCAGTGCAATGTTAAACACAGAGTAAAAGAAACAAGATTTGAATCCTAGCTCCCAAATTTACTGGCTGAGTGACCTTAAGCAGATTATACAGCCTCTCTGTGAGGACATTTTTATTAAAAGTCTTCTTGTCTTGCATAATCGTCTACCTCTCTGAGTAAGAGATACTTCCAAGGTTGGCAATCCATATTAGGCAATGGTTCGGCCTCCACTTGGTCTCTCGAGTTGCTGACAGAATCGTTTCTGGTGAGTCACAGTCCTTTGAAAGGGGCTGTGCTCACTCTAAAGTTGTTTTTATCATGGCTCTTTATTGACATCAGTGAGAGGGAGCATGTCATTTAGTTGACCAGTGTGTGCTCTTAAGTCAATCTTTGAGGTTCAAACCCTGGTTTTCCCTCTTCAGAGCTCTGTGGTCTTTGGCAGGTAACTTAACCATTCTATACTTCAGATTTCTTTATCTGCTAAATGAAAAAACAACTTTATAGAGTTCTTGTGAGGAGTGTATGTGTTAGTGTATGTAAAGTATTTCCAACAGTGTCTGGCACTTAGTAAGATTTTCTATTGAAGAGCACTCTTAATGGCATATTTTATTCTGATCTGTTGACTTATGTTTTCTCCCAGAATGCATTATGTATCTACTATGGATACTCTTTTTCTGTCTTTTAAAAATGATAACATTTTTGCATATTTGTTATGCTCTTCTTTTACCCATTTCCATTTTTCAAATCAGCTTTATCAAGACCTTGTGCGTCTGTCTCATGGGTTTGGTTTGCAGATAGAATATATTTTGTTTTCTACATACCAGGGCCTCAGGCAATAGATAATTCATAACTTAAGTTCAGTGGTCTTGAATTCTGCATCTTTTTAACTTTGTTTGGAATTTCTGGCTGCAATTCTTTCCACCTGTATGGGGGCTTAATCCTACATTTGTGGGCAGTGTCTTTACACCTGAGATCATTTTTTCAATTCAGGATCGGGATCTTGGCTTTTCTGTTTCTGACAATACACTTTTTTTTTTTTTTTTTTTTTTTGGTGGTACTGGGGTTCCTGGAAACCCTTCTACCTCTGGGCTACACTCCCAGACCTATTTTATATTTTTATTTGGAAACAGGGTCTCTTAAGCCAGCACAGCTGGCTTCGAACCTGCGTGATCCTCCTGTCTCCACCTCCTAAGCGCGGGGATTAAAAGCGTGCACTACCACGCCCTGCCTGACAATATATTTTAAGTGCTCATTCTCTCTCTATAGTCTTCTCCATTCAACTGCCCTTCCCACAGTTCTATCGGCCAGTAGAAGGGAAAGAAAAGCAAAACTGTGACTGTAATAAACCTACAAGTTTCTTTTTTTGTTTGTTTGTTTTTGGTGGTACTGGGGTTCCTGGAAGCCCTTCTATATCCGGGCTACACTCCCAGACCTATTTTTATATTTTTATTTGGAAACAGGGTCTCTTAAGCCAGCGAGGCTGGCTCCGAACCAGCGCGATCCTCCTGTCTCCACCTCCCAAGCGCGGGGATTACAAGCGTGGGCCACCTACAAGTTTTTAAATGTAGTGGCTGGGGGAAAGACGGCCACTGATTTGTAAGCCTCAGTAGTTCATAGCATTCTTGTTCCCGGGCCTTTTATTTCCTAAATATTTTTACCTTTGGTTTCCCGCTCTGCTATATCTCTCTTTATAGCCATAGGCATTCATGATCTCACTACTTCTCTTTTTTGTTTTTTGTTTTTTTCTGGCAGAAGAAAAAGAAGAAGAGGAAAAGTATGATGATGATGATGATGATGCTGATGATGATGAGGAGGAGGAGGAGGAGAAGGAGGTTGAGCTTCATGAGTTGCTTCTGGCTCTGAGGAGATGCTGTGTATAAATGGTAGAGGAGGGTGCTTCCACCTCCATGTGGTTCCCTTTATGATTATTATACCCATCACTCCATTTAAACTCCAAATTAGTGGTGGGGATAGAAAGGGACGTTTAAGACATGTGCAGTTTTCTAAAATATTACTTCCTTTTTTATTTGATTACTTTGACTTTCCTTTTCTTTGGCTAATTGTTATTTTTCTGTTTTGTTTTATTGGAGGGAGGTCAACAGTAATTAGAGAAGTTCTCTGGAGAATATAAATTTTAAATGACTATGGTGCCCAAGTGTGTGTGTGTGTGTGTGTGTGTGTGTGTGTGTGTGTATGTTAGATACCCAATTTCTGCTTAGACATTTTCTATGATGAGCATTCATAATTCTAATTATAATCTCCCATTAAGGGAGGTGGAGGAAACAGCTCAAATTCATAGTATTTTCTTTTTCTTAAATTTGACCTGAAGTCTGTCTTATTTTATCTCCTATGTACTTGACCTAGGTCTGTCATCTAGAGTTATGTAGTCAGGTAGATGATTAAAGAGTTTACACATTTATGTTTTATGTATTTTCTCCTCTGAGATATTAGCTCCTATTTCCTTCACTTCCTTTTGTGGGATATAATTTCATGCTTGTTTATTGCTTTTCTAGGTACATTCCATTTGATATAGTTTAAAATATCATGAACGATACTGAATGCCATCAGCCCTCCATCTCCATGTATTCTCATCCATGAATTCAACCAGCCACAGATTTAAAATGTTCAGAAAAAAATTGCACCCATACTGAACATGTACAGATATTTTTCTTGACATTTTCCCCTAAACAATAGTATAACAGCTATTTACATAATATTTGCATTTTATTAGGTATTATAAGTAATCCAGAGATTATTTTATTTTTTATTTATTTTTTAGTTTTTGGTGGTACTGGGGTTCCTGGAAACCCTTCTACCTTTGGGCTATACTCCCAGACACCTATTTTTTATATTTTTATTTGGAAACAGGGTCTCTTAAGCCAGCAAGGCTGGCTTTGAACCTGAGTGATCCTCCTGTCTCCTCCTCCCAAGTACGGGGATTACAAGTGTGCGCCACCACGCCTGGCATCAGAGACTATTTTAAATATATGGACGTGCATAGGTTTTATGGCAATAAATCATTTTGTATAGGTACATAGCATCTGCAGATTTGGGTAACCACAGGGGAGAGTGAAATGCCCCCAAACCAGTCCCTTGCAGATACAGAGAGATGATCTAGAAAAGAAAAGATTCTCCTGACACATCATGTATATGTCCATCCAGTAACAAATGAGATAGGAAAGTCTGATTTTGGGAGTGTATAACCAGAAGGAGTTGATGGAAGATTACGTTTCAGATAGTACTTTGTGGGGCAAGCTAGAGAATCTAACTCTGGCTAACTTAATCAGAAAGGGAATGTATTTATAGACGGCATTGGGGAGTTCATAGAGTTCAAAGAAAGACCAGAGAAATAAGACAGAAACCAGAGCAAAAATGACCTGTTTGTGAAATTACCATGGTGGAATTAGTGAATGTCAGCAGTTTCTTTTGTCTCCACATCATTCTGTTCAATAGACAGAGTCCTGAGGGAATGCCTGCTGGGCTGATGTGAGGACACATGCCAGTCCTGTGATGCACCGAGGTGGTGAGAAGGAGGGTCTGGAGAAACAGACCTCAGGGACTCCTTCCAGAGGGAAGAGCATCTGGATTAACCCATTCCCCCAGATCAGCACAATGTTAGATCATTCTCACAGAAGAAACAGGGTTTATGGGAAATGAAGATTGCCCGCTTTGGAGGAGAGTGGGCCTTTATTGAGATGTTACTGTAAACTGGTGAAATCTAATTTTGTTTAAAATCATTTTATTTAACCCACAATGTCTTTCTCTGAAGATATTTGTAACCCCAGGGGTATGAAGATCATCAGAGTAATTCAGTGATTTGCTCAGTTTCACCCACATAATAAGACAGCTGCTTTGGGACCAGAACCCAACCCTGTCTTCACCAACCCTCTCCATGCTCTGGGCCTTTCTTACAGGAACAGATAACCACCAAGAGTGTGACAGTGGAAATCAGAATGCGGCAAGGGGACAGGGAGCAATAAGCAAGTCTGGCATCAAGTAGTGAGATCACCCATCCAACTAACACAATAAAGTTTAAGGGTTGGTCTCCAACATGAATACTAAATGTTTACTTACTAATGATTCATTTCAGTCTGGGCATATAGCTCAGTGGAAGAGCACTCACTGAGCATTTGTGAGGCTCTGGGTCTGCTCCCCAGCATTGAAGAAAATGAATATGTACGTGCATACATACATGCATACATATATGCATACATACACACATACACACACATGCATACATGCATGCATGCATGCATACATACATACATACACAGTGAATATATTTACTTAACAAATCATATTGAATCCTTACTATGTGACACCATCATATTAGAAAGATAACTATTGCTGGGTGTGGTGGCACATGCTTGGAATCCCAGCGCTTGGGAGGCTGAGACAGGAGGATCTCACAGGTTTGAAGTCAGCCTCAGCTACTTAGTGAGGTTCTCAGGAACTTAGTGAGACCCTGTCTCCAAATAAAGTATAATTAGGGCTTGGAGTATAGCCTGGAGGTAGAAAAGCCTCCGGGTTTAACCCCCAGTAACACCAAAAAAAAAAAAAAAAAGAAAAAGAAAAGAAAGCTAACTATAGTGACAGATATAGATACTTTTCAATTCATTCAACAAGTGCTTATTGAACAACTACTATATAATCATTTACTACTCTCAATTTGGCATAGAAAGCCTATGGGAATCTCTGTCGTAATGTTTTCCAATTTGCCCTTCATATGATGTTACTGAATTATGTACCCTTCTTCCACCCAAAATTATCTGTTGAAACTCTAAGTTAAGATGGAGATTTGGGGAAAGAATTAGTGCTAGAGAAGGCTATAAAATTTGGGCCCTCATAATGGAATTATCCTTTTATAAGAAAAAACACTAAAGAGACCTCTCTCTCTCTCTCTCTCTCTCGCTCTCGCTCTCGCTCCCCTTTCTTTCTCTTTGCTATAAGAAATACATCATGAAAGCATCTTACTATAGCCTAGGAAGAAAGCCCTTATCATAACCCAACCATGTTCCTTCTTTGACCATGGATTTCCAGCTTCCTAAACTGTAAGAAAATAAAGTTTTATTGTTTAAGCCACCCAGTCTATGTTATTTTGTTAGGAAATACTAAGATTACTAATACACATAGGATTCTCCTTGCCCAAAGAAGACATGTCTCTAAAAGTAGACACTTTGCTCTGAGGTTGAGTCTGAAATATTTAAAATTTTGGTGGTGGATATCTTTGAGAAGACCCATTATGAAACCACCTTCATCCTGAATTGGCAAGCAGTTGGTCTGACAGATCTAAGATTGTTTTGACAACTAATTTCTCCAGCAAGATATTTTGAAAAAGATAAACATACTGATAATTAACATAATGTAATGATCTTCACAAGTAAATAAAACTAGAACGGATTAGGACTAGCAGGAAACTTGCTACTGAAGTCGCAGATATGAGCATAGTTGTATCAAAACTTGTTGAGACACTGAAAATATTGAGGCTGATTATTAAAGATATGCTGTATATATGACTGTAAAAGAAGTAAAAATGAAAAAAATATTTTTGGAAAGGAATTATAATAAGTAACTAGGATGAAGTATTAGTTTTGTTATACGGTGGTGAGAAATACACAATACATGAAGGGCCTGATGTTAACTACAAAGATGTAGTTGATTAAAAGATACAGCAAGAGTAGTAGACTCTTGGGAGGATGGTTTGTTTCATAGTCAGAAACTCACAGTCTTGTAGACCATCCCACCCTTCTTGAGTCATGTCCTACTAGAGTTTAAACTTTGTTGGCTTGGTACACAGGAACAGCCCGAGTTCCTTTTTTGTTTTGTTTTGTTTATTGAGGTATTAGGGATGGAACCTAGGGGCATTCTACCTCTGAGCTACACCCTCAGTCCTACTCTTTTATTCTTTATTTTGAAACAGGGTCTCACTGAGTTGCAAAGGCCCTCACTAAGTAGCTGAGGCTGTCCACGAACCCCAATCCTCTGGTCTCAGCCTCCCAAATGCTAGGATTACAAGTGTGCACCACCACGCCCGGCCATAAGTTCCTTTTGTCGTTGGTTTTATACCTTTGGAGAAGATTTGCAGCAAGAGTATTACTTTAACACGTGTGTGTGTGTGTGTGTGTGTGTGTGCGTGTGTGTGTGTGTGTGTAGTGCTGGGGGTGGAACCCAGGGGCTTTCTACCTCCGGGCTATACTCCCAGACCCATTTTATATTTTATTTGGAAACAGGGTCTCACTAAGTTGCTGACAACTGCGCTAAGTAGCTGAGGCTGGCTTCGAACCTGCGCGATCCTCCTGTCTCAGCCTCCCAAGAGTGGGGATTGCAAGCGTGCACCACCACGCCCGGCCTTACTTTAACATTTGAACGATGGGAGTAATGATCCTACTTTGATCATTTTGAGCAGTGCGGATCTCTATTCATATTTCATATTTAGTGTATTGTTGATAACATAAAGAAAAATACGTACAGTTAGTCATTGTGTATGTTTGCCACATTTTCTTTATCTATCAATGTGTAGATTGACATTCGTTTCCACACCTTAGTTATTGTGAATAGTGTTGTTCATATTTATATGGACACAGGAGTTCAGATATTTCTTCTAAAGACCTGATTTAAATTCTTTGGGATATATATCCAAAAGTGGAAATCTGGAACTTACGATAAAAATGCATTTTAAGGATTTCTCAAGGTTATGATAATCTCTAATTTAACTAATTATGTTTTTCTCTTATATTTTTTAATTCTTGACTATGAATTATTTGACTATGTAGATTTTCAAAACTAAATCCCCCTAGTTGAAGAGGAGCCTCTATATTGAAAAGATGCACTGTGTAACAGTTGAGAGTTTAGTAATTTACTAAACTATCCAGGAAGAGGTTTTGAGAAAAATGTTTTCAAGCAACACAGCACAAATTAGACATATTCCATCACAGCATTAAACTTGAACATCAACCATCTTTAAGAACCAGTAGGGGAAACAGGTGTAGCACTGGAAAAGTTTACCCTAAAATACAAATATGAGCCTGTCAAAATAGAAATTCTCATACTGGAAGCAATTTTGTCTGGACAACTTTAAATACGGTAGATTGGGAGGGGTCTGGGTTCTGCATGGAAAGAAGCTCATGGATACAAAGATAGAAGGCTGAAATGGAAAGCATACTGGTGATGGGGACAGTATTTTCATGACTGTGGAAGATGGACGCACTGGCTGCTTCTCCTTGAGTTTGACTGTTAATGGTTAATGTCAGAAAATTAGGCAGCTTCTGTGGAATGGAGAAGAATATCTCAGATAAACGAGGACTACATGGAATCGGCATCGCTAAAAGGCTATTTTTTTTTTTTTGTCAAGTGACATAAGGGACAATCAGTTCCTTTTTAAATATGATAAGCACTTTAATGTACTAATTATATTTTGCAAAAGGATAGTGATAATAAAAGGACATGTACATAGCAATTTGTATTTTACAAAGAGATTTCAAGAGCATTTCTTTCTTTAATCCTTCTAAAAGCTCTGCAAAGGAGATAGGGCAGGGAGAATTACTATTTTTTTTTTGTAGAGGTGTCGACCTGTGCCTCATCGCAAAGTTACTCTGTGGGAGGATCCAGGTCCCCTAGATGTACCCTTACAATCATATCTCACTTCAGTGGTGAAGGGGAAAATTCATCTGGCTTTTTATATGTACATTCTGCTGCACAAGTATGTACATGAATTGTGAAGGCGCTGCTATGCTACTAATAGCACAAGCAAAATGTTGCTATTAAAAGAAACACCTGAATAAACAAAGTGAACTCACAGAGCTCCTCACTTGGAAGGAGCACACTGTGTAAAAGGATGAATAGCATCCATAAAGCACGCTGGAGACCCACTCACAGTGGTAGGTTTTCCAGGATCAACAGCTTGCTGGGGCTTGCTGGAGAAATGCACAATGGCAGAGCCAGTGGAGGAGTAGCTCCAAGAGGTAAGGGTCATGCTTCACTTTTTCATCATCACAGAAAACCTCTACTCTGATGGTCCCCTCAGTGCTTAGCATGCCATGAGAACCATTAATGCAAACAAGGGGGGTGGAACTTGAAATCTGTCCTCTGGTCCCTGTGCTTGCTGACTTGGTCACATCATAACAGACCTATTGCTGTAGAGCTTTGCTGGAGTGCTTTTTATGAATCTGCTCATGCACCGGCTATAAAAATCATCATGTGATGAAGTTTTCTCTGAACCTCTGAGGAAACCCCCAAGCTCTCCTGTGAATGCTATGTGTCACCGAACCTATAAAAAGATGCCCTGTTTATTAAACCTTTTGGGACACTTATTTAACCAGTTCATAGTGCTTGGATGTCCCTTGAAACTGAGAGGGAGAGAAAACTTCTAAAGAACACACCTGTCAGATGTTACTTGCCAAACAGGACTCTCCTTCCACCAAGCCTGGACATGGCCAGTCAACCACTGTCACCAATTGTCAATTGACCCTTCTGAAATTTGGCATGACACCTCTGCCAACTGTCACTTAAAAATTTGGGTAATTCTGCATATCTCTTACACTTTTGTACAATAGGACAAAAAGTATACATTCTTTTTCTACAAAAGAATGAAGGGGGCCCATGTAATCTCTGAGGAAGCTGGGATAAGCTTAGGTTCCTCAGGTGATATTTGCCAGCATCTGATGGGCCACAGTCATTGAAGACTTAAGCTTTTTGACAGGTACACAGGCAAGAGGTCACCTCATGTGGCACAGAAATATAAGCACAGTCAGAAACATTTTCTGACCAATGTGAACAAAAACAAACAGATCAGAACCCTCATGTTTTAGTGTCATATGTCATCACAATAAAAAAGATGGTGAAAAAATCAACAATAGCAAAAAACAAAACAGATCGCTAGCTGCTTGGATTTTTCAAAGAAAAGTTATCTACCCACACTACTTTTATGTTTCTGGTATATTTCTAAAGCCATAAAATAAGTTGACACTTACCTACTGACTGTAGAACATAATTTGTAGCTGCTTTTTCTCTCACACTTAAGTCTCAATTTTGTAGTGATTGAACTCTGCTATGGCAAAATGCAAACTTCAGTTTAACATTGCCCCAGAGCCTGAAGTCAAAACAACCGCTTGTTTCCCAATTCAATCAAATAATTGGTTGATCTGGAAAAGAAGAAAACAACTGTTTGAGGGAATTGGTCAAAAGGATTGTGGCAGTCTCAGCACAGGCCGAGCCGCTGAGCCTGTGGCCACATCAGCGGCCTTTATTTCCTCTACAGACTCTGCGCTCTCAATGGCACCAATGTTTTGTGATTGTCTGATGAGACCACTAGAAGCCCTGAATGGCTTAGTTGTCTCTCCTGCCAGCCTCCTTTCCTCATAACCAAGGCTTATTATGTGTGAAAGAAAAAAACCCACATTAAGTGGAAAAGTGATAGAACTGAAAAGACAATGAACAGCTGAATTTAAATATATCTTTTCAATTTAGTGCTTTACTGAAGGATTTCAACTCTGAGTGTAAAGACCTTATGTTTTCTTGAGTCATCCAGGAAATAATATCAGTTACAAAAAGGTTGACTCTCTCTGGAGCCACTTATTTACAGACCCATTTAATGGAGAAGATAAAAGGCTGCATTTGGCTTCTGTGCTTTGTCCTTAGCGGGGCTCCATCTCAGTTCTTTCCAGTCATCCACACTCTTTATTCCCAAAGACCTATTGACTTCTGAGAGGGTTATTATTCTAAATGCAATTTGGTTAGAGGCACAAAAGAAAAAATGCTTAAATATCAGAAACCACTATCTAAGCTAATTGCCCTTTTAGTGCAAAGTAATAAAGTGGAGGACCTATGGCAAAATTAGAGATGCTTCCACATGACAGCATTGCCCTTGGGTTAAGGTCAAATTACTTGTACTTACTCATAAATAAACATTATTTTTCATTTCACAATTGAGAACTGTAGAGCACATTGAATAATTATATAAAATCTTAATGATGTTTAGTATAGTATTGTGGGGATAAAGAAGGTATAAAAGGTCCATACTTTATCTCCAAGAATTGTAGCCACACATGGCCCCTTTTATATTTGTCGACTTCATTCCCTATTATTCTTCTAGCCTGCCTGCCTGCCTTCCTTCCTTCTTTCCTTCCTTCCATTCTTTCTTCTCTCTTGTTCTCTCTTGCTCTTTCATCATTTTTAAAATTTTAAAAATAAACTGATACAGCTTTTAGACCTGTGAGAATATGAACCAACTACTGTTCACAAATTTATTATCCTGACCATTCTAAGAGCATTTTAAAGTAAATTACAATCAACACACAAATATCATGAGAGATCAATATTACCTAATATTGTAGAAATCAAAGAGACTTCAGAAGCCCTATTTGTCTCATGTCTGTGCGTACGTGTGTTTAATTTCCTTTTTCTTTCTCAGTTTCTTCAAATTACCCTTCAGTATCTCCATTTTTTTTTTGTGTGTGTGATACTGGGGATGGAACTTGGGGGCATTCTATCTCTGAGCTACACCCCAACCCTATTTTTTATTCTTATTTTGAAACAAAGTCTCACTAAGTTGCAGAGGGCCTCACTAAGTAGCTGAGGCTGTTCACAAACTTATGATCCTTATGTCTCCTCCTCCCAAGTCCTGGGATTACAAGCTTGCAATATCATGCCCGGCTCACTTTTTTATACTTTTATTGGTGCATAATAGTCTCATGCCATAATGTAGTAAATGGTGATAATGACTTACATGCACATAGCAGTTGGTGATCTCCTTTTCTGACTCCCTTCCCCATAGAAGATATTGACATTGGCATTGGTAGTCTCACATATATACACAATGTTGATGGAAGTGATTCCTTCACTAATTCGCCTCTTCCCTTCCCTAACTCTCCCCAAGACCACCTCCCTCCCTCCACCCCGAGTTTCTCCTCCATTATCTGAACTCCCTTTCATATCCCAGTTACTCCTTAGCCTCTGCATATGAGAAAAAAAATATGTGGAATGTTTGTCTTATGTTAGATTAGAAATAACAGTGAAACTTAGTGGAGCGCCTACTGGCAAAAGAAGAATACTGACACTATAGAGCCACTGGCAGTCGGGTCCAGTGGCCTAAGCCTGTAATTGCAGAACTTGAAAAGCTGAGACAGAAGGATTGCAGATTTGAGGTCAGCCTCAGCAACTTGGCAAAATCCAGTTTCAAAATAAAAAATAAATAAATAAAAAGCACTGGGGATATATTTTAGAGGTAGAATGGCTTTGAGTTCAATCCCAGTCACACATACAAAACAGAGAGAGAGAGAGAGAGAGAGAGAGAGAGAGAGAGAGAGAGAGAGAGAGAGAGAGAGAGAGAGAGAGAGATGAGAGGAAAGCACAATAAATTAAAACCAAACCAAATCCAAACACTGGGAAAACGGTGTGAGGTGAGGATGTCTCTGTGCCTCTTGGGTCAGGCCTAGAAAGAGTGAAATAGGTGATATACAATCTCCATAAACCAGAAGGGACGGTAACTTTATTTTAAGACCACATAATAAGAGAGATGAAAATGACATACAGAGTAATTGATATTTTTACCCATTATATTGGCTCCCTCAAATTAGTAACATGAAGATGAGTAGAAACAGACACTCATAATTTATTGGAAAAGATAAAAACTGGTATATTCTTTATAGAAGCTTATTTGCTCATGTCTACTAGAATCACAATTGCATATACACTTAGACCCAGAAATCCCTCTTCTGAGAATTAATTATTCAGATCCATGTGTGCAAAAACACGTAGTTGGTCCTTGAAGCATTGTTTATAGCAACAATTGCAATAAACAGTAGTAGAAAACTGGCAAAAACAATTTGGCACATACAGTGCAATGCTATATATAGCCATTTTCACAAATGAGACAACCCTATATGTACCAACAGAACAGGGATGTTTCTTGCATTTGTTATTTATTGTCTCCATAATGCCCTGTAACACACCATGCAGACTGTGGCGGCTTAGCACAATAATCACGTACGTAGCTCAGGGATCTCTTGGCCGATGATTCAGCTTTTCAGTTCTTCTGGCCTCATCTGTGCTTGCTGGCATATTTGCAGGTCAGATGGATGTTGGCTCAAGCAATCAGAGGAGACTTTCTTCCTCTTCCATCACCAGATATGTTACCATAACTGCATCGGTGTCCTTCTGTTCTGCCTTGGGTCATAGCAGCTATACTGTCATGGTTCCTGTCTGAATTTTACCCTTCTCTGAGGGTATCCAGTCACTTGACATGTACCTGTCCTCTCTCTTGAGTCACATGTTTTATTCTCTCTGTTCTATCATTCTTTTCAAAATATCCTGCATTGACTTGCATGTTGAAATACGCTAAAACAAACTCCCTTTTTTTGACCCACTGACCCATGTCCCCTTGGGCAAAAGTTATTTAGGCTCTCTTTCTTCACTTCCTCACCTTCCCTTGTTTCTTGAATCCACTTCTGGCAAGCTGTAGTCCCCACCCATCCACCGTGACAGCTCTCATCTTGTGTCTGGTGATTTCTATGTGGCCTTCACCTTACTCAGCCTCTTGGTAGCACACGGCACAGCTGACCACTCCATTCTTGAAACTCTTTTTTTCTTTGGCTGCTGAGAAAGCAGTCTTTTTATCCCTTACCCATTTAACTGGCCACTGATATTGACTTTCTTTGGCTAGGTCTTTATCTTCTTGATTCTTAAATTTTGAGCAGTTCTAGGGCTCATTCTTCAAATCTTTTTTTTTTCCCTTTTTCAATTCATTTCTTAAGTAATTTCATCCAGTCCTATAGTTTTAAATACCAACAATATATTGATTAATTTCAAAATTATTCAGCAATTCATCCTAGAAACATTTTATTTGTGTGTAGGAAAACACAATAAATTGTTAGCCTTCATTAGTATTGATTTTTCTTCTTAGAAGTGAATAGATGAGTAAAAGGTGTGGGTATTTTAAATTATTTAGCTATTAGTAAATGGTTCTTAAAAGATAGCAACATATCATATTTCTACAAGAAATATGGTGCACTCTATTTTTTCTTGTAATTCTGCCAATAATAGGCATTCTTACTTTATTTTTATGCCTCTGGTGGCTCTAAAGAAACATCAACTTTCAGAAGCTGGGTAATAATGGCTAGAATATAAGTGTGCATGGCAGTGTGTGGGTGGGGGTGTGGGAGATATTGTTGAAATAACAAATCTCCTGAATTGTGTACTGTAAGAGAAGAGAAGATAAGGATAGGATTTTCAGTAAAGGCCTTAAGATGACAATTGACCAAGATTCATAATTCAATGAAGATAGTGGCCCAGAGACTTTTAGAAATATGACTATGTTAGACTATTATACTGGTCAGTATCTGAAGGAAACAGGAACTCATAGCAGTAATGAAAAACAAACAAACAAACAAACAAACAGTCTCATGTAAGGGCCTGTAGGTACATCTCAAACCTGGTAAGTCCTCACCGCCACATTAACTGTTTCCATCTGATATGCTGACACTTGTGGCTTCAATGCCTGTAATAATTAAGCGTGGCTGCTGGAGCTGCAGTAATTACATCCCCATCAAGTGGCAGGAAAAATGAATGGAAAAAGGGCATATTCCATGAATTTAAGAAGAGCTTTGGGAATTGTGCACACCAATTGTGCTTATAGTTCATTGGCAAGGCCAGAAAATGGCTTATTCTGGAAGCCCACCTAGAAATGTGGTCAGATTAGAAAAGTAGAATTTACAGGGAAATTAGAAGTTTCTGTCTTAGCTCTGATTGGGTCTCAAGAAGAAATAGCCCAAGAAAGGCTTAATTATAATAATGACAAGTCCCTGGGTTTGGGTTATTATATAGGGCTTTAGACAGGAACTGATTATATTGAAAGAAATAGACATGATTGTGTTCATTTCTACAAACATTCCAACTTGTGCTTCTCAACTAGGGGTAATTTCTTCCTCCAAGAGACAGTAACTTAGAGACACTTTTACTTGTCCCAATGAAGGGAGGGTAGATGATCCTCACATTAATGGGTCAAGGCTAAAGCATTCTACAATACACATGGCAGCCCCACAAGTAATTATCCAGCACCAAATGCCAATAGTGCTGAGGGTGATGAACTTTGCTCTAGACAATTCCCAAACTCTTTGGTCCAATTTTAGGATTTGAGCTGAGAGGTGTGTGCATTGCCAATTTTGAGTGATTACAATAATTAAATCTCATATCACTGTGTCTTCTTTTCAGCTGTGGAATACTTATTTGATCCATTGGGTCAGAAATTAATTAACTATTTTCCAGAGACACAATGACCTCTTTTCATATTGAACTTTGTACATTGCCATGTGATGACATTATCTAAAATTATAACATTAGTACCATCATTTCAGAATCATTCTTAACCCTCAGGCCATACTACCTTCCTACCCTGGCCAGAGATGCTGAAGTTTCCCTCCTCATTTCCTCATTTCCTCTGGAGCTCTCTTGGACATTGTGTAGCAGTTATATGAGGACATGTCTGAATCTTCCACTAGATCACAAGTACCTTCAGATCAAGGACAATATTCCATTCATCTTTGCATTTCTAGTGTCTGGTGCAAAGTGGGAAACTTAGCATGTGCTCTAAAATTTTTATTGAAAATATTTATTGATTTGTCCTCTTCTGATTCTTGGTCTTTTCTTCAGGTCAGTTCTAATAGAATATCTACTGGTTTGGCACCTATAAACAAAAAAAATCTCCCTAATTATATTAAGCAAAATGTTCACTGTCCTGATACTTTACCTAAAATCCAGAGATGGGGGAAGCTCAGCAAATAGGAACTGAGTTGTCAATAACTCAGCCTTTCTCTTTCTCTGAGTAGTCTGCCTCCCTATCGTTATCTTTTCTCCCCATTATAGCCAATGTTTCAATAGAAGTATGTTCTAGAAACTCATTGGGATGGTTTCTATTCTATACAACAGAAATTATGTTCCATTTTGAAATTTCATGAGACACAAATGAAATAACCTGTCACAAAGAAGACAGGTTGAGTGCAAGGAGGTTAAAAGAATAAAGACGGAGAAAGCAAGAAGCAACAGGAAGGAAAATGTTGGTAGACACAAGAGTTGAGTAAGAAGAGTTTGCTGCACACTAGAGTATGCTAGCAATACCAAATTTTGTTTGGTGGAAAAGTTAACTGTCCTGGAAGTCACTAGCCTCTCATTCTTCAGCAGGTTTCTATTAAAGAATTCTTCTGCCTGGAGCTGAGTTGAGGTGTTTTTGTTTTTTGTTTTTTGTTTTTTCCTTTTCACTGAGAACATGTAATAGCCAACAGAATTCCACACATTCCTTTTAAGATTTTTTTGAAAAACATTTATATAATCTAATAGTTATATAATTTGGCAGAGAAGGATCTTCTCACACAATTATGAATAGAGCCAGCTCTTTCTGACCATTCATTCATTTCCATGTTTCTGTGGGGGATTTGGAGGGTAGAGCCTATTTGAGAGAATTAGCTAGAGCCTCTTTTACTTTCACAAAGGTCAATAACATTGAATCCTCTGTACTCTTGCAATGGCCTCTGAGCCTCACCAAATGGCCTTCCATGAAATCTTAACTGACTAACGCTATCACATGTTCATTCATATTCATTTATGTTTTCATTCATTTATTTAATATTTATTGAGCTTATCCTAAAAAATCAGTGCTCATAGAGGTTGTAAGACATTTAAAATGCAGCTTTGCACTATAAGACCCAGGTGAGAGGATGAAGCATCCAAGATGGCAGAGCCATAAAAACAATTGTGACAGAGTTTAGAAAAGTGGTACAGAATGAGTAAAGGAGTTCAGCAGAGTAAGCTGCTTGTCAACATAAACTGTAGAGCTCAGAAGGATCCTGATGAGGAATTGCAGGTTGAGCTGAGACTTGAGGGTAGCTGGGATTTGGATAGGCCTGAGGACTCTACATGCTTGGTTCTTCCTTCATAGAAGCTCTGTTGCCTGTTTAAATCCTTAGTTTTTTACATTTTATATTAAGAGTCATTCTCTCAGGAAAACTTTCCATAACCCACTGGATTAGGTAACATGCTACTGCGATATATCATCATAATGTCTTAAACTTTTGTATAGCACCAAATCTGGAGTTTAAATTCTTTGGAATATGGACTATGCTTATCTTACTTACTGAAGAACCTACCAAAGTTTCTGGGATCAAGTAGGCACATAAATGTGTGTCCAATAAATAAATGAATACATGGTGGAGGAAATGAATGAATGAATATCAGGTCAAGAGTAAACAAGGTGTAGAGATGAGAGGCACAGGTCATGCTATGGGTAGATGGCACAGAATGCCTGTGTTATGGAAGAGGGAAGAAAATGGTTGAAATAGTAGGTTGCATATTTAATGTTAGGGAAGGTTTTCAGGGGAATTCAGACTCTTCCTACTGGCTCTTGGGAGATATGGAAAGTTCTGGGTTGTTGAAATAACATAGAAAAATTATTTTGTCTTGAACAAGTGAACTGCATGGGGAAAATGTAGAGCATCCTTACTAGTAATCAGTAATGGGTCTTTGTATTATTCAGGGTTCACTAGAGGAACAAAACAAATACAAACACATATAATTATAAAAGATGATTTATTAGAGCTGCCATGACCAGAGACTGGCTAGTTTCGCAGTGGGCTGTCTGCAGGCTGGGGATCCAAGGAAATCCGTAGCTGTTCACTTCAAGATGCTGGTCACCTCAGAATGAGAGGGGTCAGTGATGAAGCTCTATCCAAGGGTGAAGGTCTGGAAGTTTCCTGGAGAGTTAATGGTATGAGTCCATGTTCAAAGGCTGAAGAAACTCGAGTCCCAACAGGCAATTGCAACAGTAAAAATTGCACTCAAAAAAGAATCAAGCTTACCACACTGGTAAGCTGCTCCCTTTTTCTGCTTTTTGTTCCATCTGAACCTTAGCCTATAGTATGCTGCCATTGCATTCAGAATGAAACTTTCCCACTTAATTCACTGACATACATACAAATCTTCTCTGGATACATCCTCAGACACATCTAGAAGCATGCTTTGCTAATTTCTAAATATGTCTCAATTTAGTTAAGTTGACAACAAAGACTATCACAGCTTCCCAGAAACCTGGAGTAGGAGGTAGTTTATTAAAAATGATTTAATAGGTGTGTGTTTGTTTCGCTGAATTGGGGATTTAAACCAGGGATGCTCTACTACTGGACTACAGATTCGAGTCCTTTTATTTTGAGACTGGGTCTCACAAAATTGCTAAAGCTGGCCTTGAACCTGCAAACTTCCTGCCTCAGGATCCCGAATGACTTAACATTTTCCAACCAGACATTAAGGGCCTAATCCCTATCTCAAAGAGATATGGTAATAAAATATATAAGTAGAAAGGGGGAAATCTCCTTTTTCTTATCAGATCATGTAACTCTCATGCAGGTCAATTATGTAAGGATTTTAAATGTACTAATCAGACATCTCTCTCGTTTAGGAGATTGTGCCTTGAAACTACTCTCGGATTTTAAGAATGAAGTGTTGCTCCTTCCCTGGGTTCCACTAAACTCGAATGTCTTTTGAGATCTTCTCAGAGTGCAATACCAAGATGGAATCCTATCTCTACCCCTATACTTCTCTTAACCTGGCTCCCTTACACCCAGCTTCCTCATTCTGGATCGCATGTGGGAAATTGATATAATCTCCCAAACATCCACTCATAAGGGACTGACTTAGAGGCAGAACTGATCCAGGTGACCCTGAACATTGATCCTGTAGCTCTCCTATTCTGTGGGTATGTCTTAAGTAGATATTTAGTTAGAGTGCAAGTGTCTCAAGGGCAGGTTTCAAACATAATTCATCTTTGCATGCCTGTATGGTTTGTTTATGGTGGTACTGGGGATGGAACCCTTCTACCTCCAGGCTACACTCCCAGACCTATTTTATATTTTATTTGGGAACAGGGTCTCTTAAGCCAGCAAGGCTGGCTTTGAACCTGCATGATCCTCCTGTCTCCACCTCCCAAGCGTGGGGATTACAAGCATGCGCCACCACGCAGGGCTGCATGCCTGTATTCTTCTACAGTTTGTACAGAATGTTAACAGCTCTTTGGTGTATTTGTTCAATGACTCAGAAATGGGTCAGAAGTTTGGACAAAGTTTACATACAGATCCTATAGAACTAGAAAAAAATTTTTTTTCAGAATCATTATGGAATCAACCTTACTGATTCTGGTACAAAGGGGAGAACACCTTTATGCCACCTGTGAATTGCCTTTTGCTTGTTAAGGGTAGAAAAGCTTTTAATTTTTTGTTCATCATTTCACCCTCTTCTTCTTGGGCTGTTGCCAGCTAATCAGAGACACTTCTGGGTTCTGGTTTCACTTTAGGCAGATTTGGTCACCTGTACTTTTAGTTATCTGTCCAATTTAGTACTGCCGATAGGGTCAGGCTTCTTAGTTGGGTCATGTCCAGGCAAATGCTAATGATTCCAAGTCAAAGTTGCTGTAGGGTTGAGAGTAAAAAGAACTAGAAATGTTTCATCCTGAGACCTGAAAATAGTCTCTGTATTTATTAAGATTTCTGAAAATGACTGTCTTACATTTTGCTGGGTATGGAAGTGCACACACATATGTGTATTGCACTCACATAATGAAAGCATGAGGCTATGTTTGTTCATTTCACCCTGCCTTGTAAACACAGTTCAGGCTATTGGAAGAGTTGGTAGAGCAGTCAAGAGGGCATTAGAATGAAGTTCTGCCTTCCCAATAATTTAATAAGCCCCAGTCTTCTCACTTACAAAATGAAGAATTGGACTAAAGCAGCCCTTAAGAGCACTTCTAGCTCTCAAGTTCCATTATCCATCAGCCTGCCAGAAAGTGCATCATGCTTTGCCAAGTATGAACTCAGCATCCCCACATGTCACAGAAGTCGCGCCACCAACTCCTCCACCCCTCCCTGGCTTCAGTCTCCTCCAAGGCTTTCTTATCTATTATTGTTTGCCCACACCTAAAATATTGACTGCTTTTAACAGCTCTTTCTTCTTTGCTCCTTCTTACTGCCTTTAATCATATTGGTTTCCAATATTTTTTTTTTCTGGGTGACTTTTATTAGGAATGTATAGTCTTTAATTTTATTTTAGTCATCCCTCAAACATATGTTAACTACAAAATGTTTCCAAGGTCTTGTGCTGAGTTTACAAAGAGAAAAATGCACGTGCTCTGCATAGTGAGCTCACGGCCTCTTGGAAATCAGGTCTGTGAGCTGACTTTCATGAGTCCTAGAGTTTGTTACCTTCATGAACCCCTTTCTCCACAAAGATACTCAAACTAATGCTTTATAACCGTGTTGGTGAAATGATGGATCTTTCAATACTATACTTTAAACCTTTTTTACTTAATCTCAATGGTGTTGTTGTTGATTATGATGCTTTACTATGTCTAATGGATAAGTTGACTCAGGAGGAAATAGGGAAACAGATGAGTGAATTATTACACTATAGTATGGTGATTATGCATGTACCGTATGAACAAGCAATTCTATCCTAGACCTACAGTTCCCCAAATTTCATTTTCTTCTTCTGTGGAGAGAGAAAAACAAGTTAGAAACAACCAAGTGAAGCTAGACATGGTAGATTTGGGTTCAGGGAAATCCTCCTTTACTCTGCTGGTCTTTCATGACCCTGAAACTCCTTCAAGTAGAGTGAGCAGCCTACTTAATTTATATGTTACTACTCATTCTCTCCCTCTTTAAACATCTTGGGTGTTCCAAGTACTGTTCTAGGTGCTTGGAAGATTTTCATCAATAAAACATAGTTTCTTGACTTAACTTGCTTGTCATGTAAATCAGAATGGGAAGATAGATATTGGAGGTGCATTTTTCACACTTTGTACCTTGAGAGCAAGAAGCTTATACATTTCCCACTGGTGTTGGGAGTAAGTACACTCCAGCACTCAGAGCTCCCTAGTAATGATCAGTATAGACTGATCTTGGCTCTCAAGAAGGCAGTACCTGAGGAATCTCTCAATGGCAGTCCACACGATTACTTAAAGATCATCTTTCTAAACTCAAATCGCTATTCTGAAGAATTTTGGGGGAGAATTTCTTGCAGGTACTTTGTTTCTCTAGGCCTTTCATGTTAAAGAGACTTGTTTGGAATTGATATAATTATCGCAACATAAATATTTTGCCTTAAAATAGCAATCTTGGTTCCATTTACATTTTTATAAAAACAAGGACGACCTAATTTAATTTTGAAGGTAACAGGTGGAGGCTTCCAAATTTTCTATATGGGAGAAAAAAAAAAAGAACACCAAATGTTCTGAGTTTGCAGGGAAAACTCAAAGCACAGCGAATTCAAGTAATATTATTTGTGAATTTGTCACAAGATTCCTTTGCATCTCTTCAGATGCAAAGAGGGCTTTTCAACTGAGGGCTAATAATTTCAGTATTAGGAGTGGTCCATGGAACTGGTCATTTTTCCTAATAATTTTTTTCTGGTTATTTTTGTAACTTGATGCATCTTCAAAAGACTTTACTGTTACTTCCCAATCAATTTAAACTCTGGCTTGGTTCATCTCATTGATTCTAAAGCTCTAGAAGAAAGTGTTGGCTTAGAATTAAAAAGAAAGGACATTGGATGCTATCTCAATGAGAGCTACATCTTTGAAGATTCATGCATAGAAATTGTTTGGGCAGAAGGCAATTGAATGAGATGTGAACAGGGGTTGAGGTGCCTCCAATTATGAATTTCAAGTCATCACTACCTCTAAGTGCTCACCAGGGTGCATTTACGGATATGCTATGCTATTCTTTCTGGGTTTATTATGCATTGTTGAGTAGACTGATCAAATTTAAGGAATACATCATTAGAAACTTGTGACAATAACTGCTGCAGGACAGTTCTTTCTTTCTTTCTTTCTTTCTTTCTTTCTTTCTTTCTTTCTTTCTTCCTTTCTTTTGTGGTACTGGGGGTGGAACCCAGAGGCTTTCTACCTTCGGGCTATACTTTCAGACCTATTTTATATTTTATTTGGAAACAGGGTCTCACTAAGTTGCTGAGAGCCTCACTAAGTAGCTGAGGCTGGATTCGAACCTCTGTGATCCTCCTGTCTCAGCCTCCCAACTGCGGAGATTACAGTCATGCACCACCACACCCAGCCAGAATCATTTCTTAACACACAAAAATGTGCTACTTACATAAGCTTAAATCTCTCTCCCTTATAGTAAGATTCTTATAAATAACAAGCAGACTTTTAAAATACAGTAGCCTCCTAGTAAGGTTTTAACTTGAACTAAACAGTAGATTTGTTGATGCTCATATCATATGATAATAAAATCTGTACAATTTGCTATTAATAATAATTCATTTCCATGACTTTCCATTTTTAACTCTGACTTCTTATTATTTGAAGAGAAATTAATTATAGGTTGGCGATGAAAGACATATAGATTTACATGCCCCAGACTTAAAGAAATCAGTCATTACATTTCATAAAGAGCCTAAAACTGAAGGATATGCTTCCACTCTGGTCTTTGTTTTGTTTCAGGTTAGTGCTAGCTGGAGTCTTGGGGGATATATGTCAGGAAGAACAGGATCAAATTAAAACTCCCCAGTGTTCTTAGCCCACTGAGTTTGTGGAGCAGACAAAAAAGAAGAATTAGTCAATAGAGATGAGAAAAACAGCCTTTCCTGTTATCATTTAGTTTTGGAGATTCCTTCAGATGTGAGCTACAGCAGGGTCCTGGGCATGGCCTGCAGGTCACAGTTATCACTGTAAGCCAAGGGTTAGGCCTGGAAATCTCCACCAGGCAAGTGACAGGGGTTGGAGACATCAGGAAGCTTTAAGTGCACTCGCCATTGACTAGGTGGTATAAAGAGAGTTGTTAGGAAGGTTTAAAGGAGGTGGGGGAGGGGAAAAGATGACTACTGTTCTTCACACACTCCCTCTCTAAGGAGATAGCATGGAAGGGACAGGTGTTGATTTGCAATAATTAGAGGCCCAGTGTTGTCTGTGCATAAATATTTTAGATCTCCACATAAGGAGTTTGTCATGAATATTGGGATTGAAGGGATGGGAATGAATGACCGCAATGAATCATGACACCAAGGAGATCTCAAACGACAGTTAAGTGGTGCTGACTAGAAGATTGATTTTGAAGCTTTTTGAAGAGCACATGAAATGAAGGAAAAGTACCTATCTAGAGCATTATGCTTTACAAGCCATCATACATGATTTATTGCTTGTCATGTGGTTAAAAAAAAAGGATAGGTATAAACATGAACCTGTGTCCCATCTTGTCTATGTTAGACATGGTTTCATTAGAGACAAAATGTTTCTAAGACATCCCCTCTTTTTTCCCCTGTGGAAAAGAAAGTCTAAGGATTGTAACAAATGAGACTTTGCCTTTTCACTTATTACTGAGATACAACTGAATTTGATTCAAGTTGCTAAATCTTACCTTCAAAGCTCTGAATAAATTAGACTAGGCTATCTTTCTAGTGAAGAATAATAATGAAACCACCAAAGTTTTAGAGATTGTAAACTCACTTGGAACCTTTTCAGGCCCTGTAGAGCTGAATCGTCTTGATGGTTTTGAATCAAGACAGAGAATGACTGGACTTACACATAAGTAAATGTGCTAATAAAAACTGCACCTTCTAGGCTGCATTATCATTGTTGTTTTATCTCTTAGGTAGCTTTTTTTTTTTTCCATACTGGGGATTGAACCCAGGGGCATTCTACCTCTGAGCTTTACCCCAACCCTATTTTTTTTATTCTTTATTTTAAAGCAAGATCTCACTAAATTGTGAAGGGCCCAAGTAGCTGAGACTGGCAACAAACTTGCAATCCTCCTGTCTTAGCTTCCCAAATTCTGGGATTACAAGCATGCCGGGTTCAACCAGGTGGCGTTTTCTTTTTGTGTGTGTGTGGTTTGGGGATGGAACCCAGGGGTATATGACCTCCAAGCTACACCCCCTGCCCTATTACTTTCTCTTTTCTTTGAAACAGGGTGTCACTAAGTTGTGGAGGGCCTCACTAAGTAGCTGAGGCTGTCCACAAACCCCAATCCTCTGGTCTCAGCCTCCTGAATGCTGGGATTACAAGCATGCGCCACCACACCCAGCAACCATGTGGCATTTTGTAAACAAGTATTTGTGACTTTGCTTCCATGTAGACATTAAAAAACTTTTTAGCCAACGCTTTATAGTTATTAACCCGGAGCAAAACTTGTAGGTCAGAAATATCACTTAAGAAAAAGTGTCTTATTTCTTTATGACAAGGTCAAGTGGGTGTAGCATTCTCACTGACCTTTATAGAAAGCTATTTTAAATAGTGATAATTGCACCTTGGCTGCCTGGAGAAAAGTCTATAATGTGTAAGTAGAACATGTGAACGTTGCATGTTTCACCTTATATTGTAATTTAAATGCACTATTGATTCCAATATTAGGGTCTGATCAATTTTACGAGTGGATTAAGTGGCGTTACATGTTCGTTAATTCTCCAGAATCTTTAGTCAATTTTGGAAAACAGGAGATAGATTTTTCCTCTTGACCTAATAATGCAATAAATTAAGTATGTATCTTTTTACTTAGAAATACTTATAGATGCAACAACAATTCATTATTCACAATTCCAAGATCTAGACATTTTTGAAAGCTGTAATAACTGACTTGGTAGACACACTTAAACAAATCTTAACTCATTTGGCAACATCACCTACCCTGATAGAATATTTATGGTTCTTAACTTATTTAATGTGAATATTAATAAATATTTCTGTAGGAATATCAATGTGTCTGATTATAAGGAGCTGCACTGGCATGCCTATACAATATAGAGAATAAATATCTTAATGTCTTTCTAAAACATAAAAAGTTTGAATGCTGAAATGTATCTGGCCTGAGGGTTTGTTAAAGAGGTCTCAAGAACCTCTCTACCTGTGTTTAGGCATGGATCTCTGTGCCCAAGCTATGGCATGCAAAAACACAACTTTGTTACCCTCTAAACAATTTCAATTTGAATCTAAGTTCCCCAAAGCATTAATTCATGGTTGGAAGATCCTCTCCTTTGAAGGTAACCCCAATTGGAGAAGACATGTATGGTGCCCACAAATCAGGAGAAGGCCTGTAATCTCCATTCCATTCTGGATGTCACTTAGTTTCCCCTAGGATAATTAAGCCATTCTGATTTGCCCAGAATTTCCCCTGAAAATTCTGAAAGGGGTTTAGCCCTGAAAGTCCTTTATCTCAGGGACTGTTCCAGCTGACCTCAGATGGTTGGTCATTCTCAGCTTTTCTCAAATTTACAGTGGTCCCAGAAGGTTTTCGGGATCTACTTTTTCTTCTAGGATCTCTTTTTTTTTTTCTTCGCCAAGGTTTTCCCAGCAACTTGGAGGTCTATTGCTTTGTTGGAATACAACCAAGAGGGGACTCTATAATGTAGATGCTTGTGGGCTCCTCAAATCTCTTCCTCCTTCCTCTTATTTCTTGTCTCCTGATATTCAAAAACATTCAACTTTTCTCAACCTTCATCAAGACATCTCTCATTATCTTTTCAGTGAATTTGTATCTTGAAAACAACAGGAAGAAATGTTAAACAGCGATAGCATCTACTTTATTCCTAGTAAAAATATCCAAGGCACAGAAGCCCAAAAATCCTATTTAAAATAAGGGAAAGGAAACAAGTAGAAATCAACACAGGAATGACCTGCTCTGTTGCACAGGTCTATGTTATGGGGTCTCCTTCTTTCTCAGATGACAGGTGTCCAGAGAAAGTGCCTCTGTTCTCATGCATCCTGTTTGGACAGCAAGGCGCTGGTTATACCAACATCTTTCACATCTTCAGTTGTTTCATACTTTACAGTTCTCTTTTGCATGCATTTTCTCATAGAAGGACAGGTATTATTATCCTAAGGAGCTAAATGATGTCACCACCAGAATCTGCCAGCACTTTTTGACAACTCCGTAAAAGTAGTTTACAAAAGTCTGAAAAGTCAAATAGAGCTAGCTAGGTAGCTAATTTAGTTTTTTGGTGTCAGTGGGGAGTGTACTGGGGATAGAACCCAGGGACAATTTACCGCTGAGCAAGACCCCCAATCCTTTTTATTTTTCATTTTGAAGTGATTTTGCTAAGTTGTTGAGGATCTCACTAAGTTGATGAAGTGGCCTCAAACCTGTGATCCTCCTATCTGAGCCTCTCAAGTACTGGGACTGTAGGCGTGTGCAACTATGCCTATCTGGTTGCTTTTTTATTTCTCTTTTTTAAATAGTTTCATATGAGACTTTAAAATTGACATCTTCAAATATATGTATTTTTCACTTTATGTAGATGCAAATACAAAAATAAAACAACAAAACATGCTGCTGGTCTATTCTTGTAAGAACAAAACCACCTTAAATACAACTATCCACAAATATTTTCAATACACAGTTAATATGAATGTCACCTAGATACAGAAACTGGTATCTGAAAAAAGAGTGTGATTCCTTGCTTATAAAGGAAGTGTACAGGTCCTTAGATGCCAAAGGAGTTCTGCTGTCACCATTTCGTTCCCAACAGAGACCCAGATTTTTTCAGGTATCTACCATTCCCCATGAAGCTCAGGAGAATCCAAATTCCAGAAGTGAATCCAGTTAGTCTAAACCCAGTATCATCCCTCTTCCCAGATATTAGTTAGAAATGGTATGTGACCCAATTCTGATCAATGGGACATGAGGACAGACTTGGTGGAAATTTCTGAAAAATCTCTTACATACTTAAGAAAGACATGGAAAAGCAGTTGCTTTCACTTGAAGGGAGTGAAGAAGGTATAACACACTGTTGATAGCCATCCTACAACCTAAAGAGGCCTGCCTGAATGAAAATGGTGGTAGAACAGAGAGACAGGCTTTCTGGGTCCTTGATAAAATTATTGTATAACTAGAACAGCCAGTCTGTTCTGCCTTTGTGCTTTATTTTAAATAAATAAACGCTTTTCCTAATTATTTAAGGCAGGTGCTGTTAGTTTTTCTTATTGTTGTTCCTTGCAGCCAAAGGCAATCTAATTGAAACGGAGACCTTTCTTCCTTCATTTTTGTTTTTCTTTTACAATTGAAGAAATAAAGACCTAGAGAGACCACAAGAGGCACTAAGTTCTCACAATCATGAGTGAACACCAACATATAAACCTGTGATTCGTTGCAAAGTAAGTTGTAGGGATGGCTTTCAGTATGGGCCAGGTAGCAGATTTTTAACAAAATTCTGGTTGAGATTTAAAATACTACAGAGCTTCACACTAGAGTTTACTTAGTAGGGACTCTCATAACTTCGAGGGACCTACTGGCGTCTTGGAGTTTCGATTCTAGAGTTCCTTATCCTCCTGCATTGTCTCCCAACCTCATGTAAAAAAAACTGGGATTCACCACACAAGAAGTTCCATTTAGCGTGTTCTCTTTCTCTCCCTCCCTCCTTCCCTCCCTCCCTCCCTTTTTCTCTGATTTTAAAATACTTAATTAGATTGCCAGGCAGGCGTGGTGGCGCAGGCTTGTAATCCTCACGCTTGGGAGGTGGAGACAGGAGGATCGCGCTGGTTCGGAGCCAGCCTCTCTGGCTTAAGAGACCCTGTTTCCAAATTTAAAAAAATATATAAAATAGGTCTGGGAGTGTAGCCCGGAGGTAGAAGGGCTTCCAAGAACCCCAGTACCACCACCAAAAATAAGTAAGTAAATAAATAAATAAAATAAAATACTTAATTAGATATATACAATGAAATGTATTATATTGTTGTGACATTTAAGTTGCTTGGATTTTTTTGCCACTAAACTAACTATTGCAAATATCTTTGGAGTTAAAATCTTGTAGAAGCAAAAGCAAAAGTTCCCTCCTCCTCCTCCTCCTCCTCCTCCTCCTCCTCCTCCTCCTCCTCCTTCTTTTGCAGTACTGGTGATGGAACCCAGGGACATTCTACCTCCGAGCTACACCCCAACCATATTTTTTATTCCTTATTTTGAAACCGGGTCTCACTGAGTTGCAGAGGGCACTAAGTAGCTGAGGCTGTCTGTGAACCACAATCCTCCTGTCTCAGCCTCCCAAATGCTGGGATTATAAGCATGCGCCACCACACTGGCAGTTTTCTTCTTTTTTAAAAAACTAGGGCAAAATACTTATTTTTCTGGTCTGTAACATGATGTTTTGATATATGCATAAACTGTGAAATGGCAACACTGGCAACACCTTTCTCTTAACCCAAGGGCCAAGTCCAGGAAGCAAATTTCTTGTTTCTCCCTCTCCCTCTCCCTCTCCCTCTCCCTCTCCCTCTCCCTCTCTCTCTCTCTCTCTCCCTCTCCCTCTCCCTCTCTCTTTCTTTCACTTTCCAGACCCTTGATGCCTCCAGAGTATCAGAATCAAAGTGCTCACAAAGCAGAAAGCATCTGCCCAAATTGGAGAGAGTCTAGACTTCAAAAGCCCTTAGATCTCTATGGGCTGAATGATTTCCTCAGTGGTATCTGCATTCAGACCATAACGTTTCCAGAAAGCTCAAAACATGTCTTATAGATGTGAAAACACCCCCATCTACAGTGTTGCAGTGGATCATCATTTTTAGGACAGGGGTGCGTAAGTGAGCTCCTTTCTCCAGCACACACAAAATGGTACTATTGCGACTTGGTGTCTTCCTGTGTCTTTCCTGCCCTTAGGCCTTTAAAATGAGCACGAGGAAGAACAGAGAGGAGGAGGTGTGCCCTGGCAACCATCACCAGGAAACAGATTTCACTGAAGCTATCAATTAGGAAGATAACCCACTTACTGGAGGTAGGTTCACATGCAATGCTGAGAAATCTGCTCTGTAGAGAATATTGCTGCTTTCCTTTCAGTTTTTTTTTTTAAATCACTTACTTTTGATAATGGCAAAAAAGGATAATAACGGAAAAATGGTCCATAATTTCTGCTAATTTTTCTCATGAAAATGTTTTCTTCTCTAAGGGTAATAAATGTACCAAGCAAAACAAAACTCAGACACAAAACCAAAAGTAAAAGCCTACTTACAAATTCTTCCTGCTTTCAAAAATTGGTGTACAACACACACACACACACACACACACACACACACACACACACACACGTACTCCATTTTAGTTACATAAAACAGATAATGCTGCTCACATTCTTTTTTCTTGTATCTGGGTTGTTCACTTTTCAAACACTGTATCAAATTCTCTCTCTTCTCTTTCTCTCTCTCTTCTCTCTCTCTCTCTCTCTCTCTCTCTCTCTCTATATATATATATATATATATATATATATATTCTCTCTCTCTCTCTCTCTCTATATATATATATATATATATATATATATATTTGGAACTGGAAACTGAAGCTGTCAGGCATTCTGCCTCTGAACTAGACTCACTAAGTTGGCTGAGGGTCTTTCTAAGACTGACCTTGACCCTGCAATTCAGCCTCCAAAGTACTGAAATTATAGGCATGTGCCACTGCCTGACTTCAAATTTTATTTCTATTCTATGGCTATATCATATTTTATTGAGCCAATCCCCTCTGATATTTTTTGCATTGAGAGGCACTGTTTTCTTTTTGGTTTTGTTTTTGTTTCCTTTCTATTGGTACAGTATGTCACATAAGAGTGGATTCATTGTTACATATCTGTTCGTTATTAAAGGACTTTAATACTTTGGAGTTTAAATAGTGATAAAATGAGATCACTTTACCTATTATTCATTAATTTATCCATCTAGTCAGCAAGTGTTTACTGAGCACCTCGTACATTTTGTTAGGAGTCAGAATGTAAGAAGGATAACTGCCTCTGAGCCAGGTGGACCACAGCCTAATGAGGGGAGATGGCACAGTAAGTCAACAATTACTGTCACTGCTGAGAAATGGATCACAATGGAGGCTCTAGCCACAGAGATGAACTGCTCAGTGTAAGCCTAACATGATGGGGTTAGTGGAAAGGATCAAGCCAGAGGTGGGAAGGCTTGGAAACAGCCAGCATCACAGTGTGTTTCAGAAGCTGCAGAATTTTGGAATGGTTAGAATTTAGGTTTCCTGAGGAGATACTGGAAGAACCTCAAGCTATGGAGAGATGCCAGGTCAAAGCCACATCGCAAAGGCCTTGCAATTTCAACTTTATTCTAAAGCTAATGGGGAGCCTTGGAGGTTCTAAGTGCGGAAGGAAAGGGAGGATTGGAAGTAATGTGGCAATTTTTGAGTAATTTAAGAGGAGGAGCAAAAGCATAAGATAAACCCTGAAGAACATTTGGTTATAAATCAGGTCTCAGGCCAGGCGTGGTGGCACACGCTTGTAATCCCTGCACTTGGGAGGCTGAAACAGGAAGGTTGCACAGGGTTGATGCCAGCCTCAGCTATTTAGTGAGACTCTCAACAACTTATTGAGACCCTGTTTCCAAATAAAATATGAAAATAGGTCTGGGAGTATATCCCAGAGGTAGAAAGCCTCTGGGTTCTACCCCAGTACCACCAAAAAAAAAAAAAAAAAAAAAAAAATCAGGTCTCAGCATAGAGAAAGAGATAAGAGCCGAGTATGAAAAAGAAGCAGGTTTCAAATAAAAAATGAGCATGGCAGAGTACTGAAGGCATAAACAAGCATGACCCAGTTGTTAAAGGATAATCACAAAGGTAAGTAATATTTCTAGCATAGTAGTCTAACTGAATTAATTTTTTATAAATTTGATTTTTTTTTTTTTTGCAGGTCTGGGGATGGAACCCAGGGGCATTTGACCTCCGAGCTATAACCCCTGCCCTATTTTTTATTCTTTTATTTTCAAACTGGGTCTCACTAAGTTGCAGAGAGCCTCACTAAGTAGCTGAGGCTGTCCGTGAACCGCGATCCTCCGGTCTCAGCCTCCCGAATGCTGGGATTACAAGCGTGCACCACCACGCCCGGCTTAAATTTTGATTCTTAATAAATGTTTTTCAAAAAACATTTAAACATCTTTTCATAACCTCCATCAGATGAGATTGCCATTGGCAGAAGAAAACTCAGTTCCTTCCTAGTGGAGCGTAAGAACCAGCTAAATTGTTTATGGTGCAGGTATTTATACCATGGACCAATGTGCAAGTCATGTTTTGGTCTTGGTTTTGCTTTTGTTTCTGCTCTGAGCACCTGTTGTCAAACATTCGTCAGCACACTACTGATCCCTCCCCAAATGAAGGAACTAAGAATCATTGAAAACATCCACAACTTAAATCCTTCCAGAGGCACCAGGCTGCTCCTCTCTGTCTTTCCATCCCTTCAACTCCTAAGACCCACTGCATTGTCAAGACCATCAGCACTTCACAACATCCACAATAAAACTCATAGTCATCACAAAGGAATAAAGATACAATAAATAAAATAGTACAAGCACAGAGACAAATCTTAGTACTCTTGTGCTTAGCCCTGGGGAAGACCAAGAAACTGATGACTAGTGACTGGTGCCAACTCCCTATTTTAAAACCTGTTTCCCACAGGTGAGAAAGACCAGGAGCAGCCGGGCCCCAGCTACTCACAGGCTTGTGGTAATTCTAATGATTCACAGGAAAGCAGTCCAGCTGGTCTGGCCAGTTCTCAGATTGTTTGACCTTCATTAATAGCTTTGGGCTCCTGAAGTGTCTTCGGATCACTGGAGTTTCATTTCTTTCCTGAGATTCAGAGAGAGGTGTTATTCTGCTATTGCCATTTTGTTTGATGTTTCGTTTTTCCATAAACGGCTGTGCTAGGGACTAGATCTATCTTTTTGTGTTTTGTTGTTGTTTTAGTGTCTGTTACCATGCTACAGATACACCTGAAGCCTGAAAGTTCAGGAGCAGAAAGAAACAACAGGCCTTTCATAGGTTCTGTCTCTAGAGATGAAAGAGCCCACTGCAGCAGAGGGAGGAGCCTGGCTCCACCCCCTTGTCATTCTCTAGAGGCTGGTGGAGGGGCGTGTGTGGGATGGAATTGAGGAACTGAGTTGACTAGCCCACACGTGGTTGGAAGCCTGTAGTTTAGGGAAAGAGTGTTGTTTTATTGACTCTGGTTTAGGGAAAAAAAAGTGACTATTTTTGCATTATCTGAGTAGAGTTGAAGATTTAATGTGTTTGTATAAGTTAATGAAATACTAGATAGATCTTTGAATGTAGGTGGGAGAATTGGGGAAGGGCTGAGAGAACAGAGCTACTAGATAACAGGTTCTGGGATCAGGTAGAGTCCCATTCTCTGACCAAAGAGAACAACAGGGCCTAATGATGGGCACAGGAAAGTGACTCAGGTTTGGTTTCAAGGGTGGTACCCTGAACACCTGCCAGCACTCAGTTTCCTTATTAATATGTAATTAACTCCCAGCTATGATGGCATCTCCATCCTATTCCTATCAGTGAGCATACAGCTTAACCCTTCTCAGAAAAGCCCTCCTTGCTTCAAGGAGGATATTGTGAACACAGCCCGGCTATATAGAAACACCTGATGCCATCTTTTCTGAAGAAAGAAAGGAGAAAGGAAATCTTAGCACTAGTCAGCTTTTTTTTTTTCTTATCAAGTAATTTCCTTATTGCCACATGTAGTCCATGCTTGTAATCCCAGTACTTGGAAGGCTGAGACAGGAGAATCACAGGTTGATGCCAGCAGGCAGTAACTTAGGGAGATCCTGTTCCAAAATAAAATATGCATGGGGGTGTAGCTCAGGGGTAGAGTGCTCTGGGTATAATCCCCAGTAAAACACACACACACACACACACACACACACACACACACACTTATTGCTAGGGAAACAACACACCTTGCTTTGTCTTGGTTTGTCTGGACTGAGGGGTTTCTAGGACCTAGGACTTTTATTACTAAAATTGGGAGAGTTCCTGGCAAACTGGGATGAGTTGGTCACCGTAAGGTAGTTGTACCTGATTTGGTGACAAATGAGTAAGGGAGGCGATAAGGACTGCTGAAAGTTGAAATCAGTCACACTGTAGTAGCTTGGGATTTTGTATAGTCCTCTATATTATAGAATACACTTTCACACATACTATCTCATTTTAAGCTTTTAACAAACTAAAGAAGACAGGGGGTATATTATTATTACCTTATGTTGTTGAAAAAAT